>NC_081346.1:42334152-42339206 GCF_029784015.1 Lycium ferocissimum
ATCGAGCACGTAACATAGTGTTCAAAGGGAAAATAAACTTGTAAATCACGAGTATAGTACTCGTGATTTAGGACAAAATGCTTCAAAAATTCGGCGACAATGGCCTTGGAATCAGCTATGGAGGCGGAACCCTAGAGGTTCGTTAAAATCGCCTGAAGAAGAAGAGGGCAAGGTCGGGCTTAGAGAAATCAAAACGTGGGGGGTGGAAGTTTGTTTTTATAAACTTCCACTTCCCTCTTTTTTAAACAAATGCCCCCCTAGGCTTTTCTAAAAGGTTAATTTAACCCCCCCCCCCCTCTTAATTTAAATCAACTAATACTAAGTAATATAAACACACATATAACTAAATAAAATAATTATTTTAGGCTAATTTAAAATTTAAAACTCATAAATTTAGAAAATTAGCTTCAAAACGAGCCTAATATTGATATAGTTCTGGAGAACATTTAAAAGTGTGAAAAATGCGGTTAAAATGAGCAGTAATTCATACGTTATCTTGATTAATAATTTTCCCGAGCTAGATATAGCGGGATGCGTATCTTCTTTTTAAACCAAATCTGTAAAAGTAAATAACTCGTAATTTCTTGTAATTGTTGATTTCATGAAAAGAATAATTAAACGTCAATTTTTACAATTTTTTAAAAAAATTTCTAAATTTTTAAGGGCATCCTGGCTCCGTCTTAGACTCGGGAAATATGAAAATTAAAATATACGTTCTACGCGGTGAAAATTAGGTGTCAACACTAATCCCCGCGCCAATCATAGCACCGCTATTTTAAGAAGTGATAGTAGCACCAAGGAAAGAATTCATTGTGCAAGTGGCAGTTGCCCAATTGATAACGCGGTTCGGGAGATGTTATACTCCCAAAGAATTGGCCTAAGGAGCGCCAAGAAAAGAGGGGAATAAAAAAAAGGCCCATTACCGAGGGCGAGGCCGAAGATTTCTGGTGCCGGATTCAGCCCAAAGAATATTCCATTGTGGAACACCTCATGAAAACACCAGCCCAGATATCGGTACTAGCATTATTATTGAGTTTGCCACAACACCTTCTGGCCCTGATGAAGGTACTAGACGAGGCCCACGTCGACAAGTAGTGAGAACCTGGCCGAGATAGTGGCACAGAAGAACACTAAATCTCACTTTCACTAGCGAAGAACTGCTCAGAAAAGGCACGATGCACAACAAAGCGCTACACATCACCGTGATGTGCTGAAACAAAGTGGTAACACAAGTTTTAATCGACAACAGGGTTGGTCCTAATATTTGCCCCACATCCACTCTCAGCCAATTAGGCTATGATCTAGGAAAGATCCGTCAAAGCCGCAAGAGTGTAAGAGCATTTGATGGAGCTCAAATATGAACCCTTTGGGGAAGTCAACCTTTGCATCCAAATGGGGCCTGCTGAGTTCATCGTCTAGTTTCAAGTCATGGAGATCTCTGCTAACTACAATTTGTTGTTTGGAAGACCATGGATACATATGGCACGAGCCATTCTCTCCTCGCTGCACCAGGCTATAAAATTCATAAATGGTGGCCATGAGGTCGTAATTCATGGAGAGGGTAGCATCAATAAATACTCAGACAGCTCAGTGCCAGTCATCGAAGAAACTCCCAAAGGAATGGATTTTCACATGGTGGAATTAGTAGTGGCTGCTCACAAAGAAAATTTCACACAGGTACCCATGCCTGCGGTTTATAAAATGATCGCCACAACTATGCTACAAAACTAGTTTGAACCCAGACAAGGTCTCGGAAGGGACCTACACAACATCACAGAGCCAGTCCCCATTTCGTGAGACAATTTCCTCTTTGGGTTAGGGTATTTCCCAATGATGATGAGATTTTCGAAGCCAACAGGAAGAAGAAAAGCCCGTGAAGCTACACAAGCCAATTCCAAATTTGTACCAGTTATTTCCAGTGAATATGCTCATGCCGAACGGTAAAAACATAGAAGAAGGGTTAGGGATGCTATTTCAAGAGGGGAACTGCCTAGTGGTATTGGAAGATTGCACTGAAGCACCCACCATCTGCAATGTTGATCCGAGCGAGCCACTATCCAACTAGACCTCTACCCCGCTTTTGGCTCTTCGATAGAGAAATGATGAATTTATGCTTTAAAATCGGCGAGAATCAGTCCAGGCCCGATTATTCACCATTTGCACTTCTTACTACCTCGTAAAGTTTTCAAAAAGGGAATGACTCGATGTTGATCCGAGTCAGGACCACATTGTATACTTCTTTTTCAGTCAAAATTAATGAAGCCTCGAGTTATGAAAAATATATGATAACTTTTTCTTTTATTACTTACGCATATGTTTCGTACTAACCTTGCTTTGCCTTGATTTTTCAGTAATAAAACAACCTTAAATGTCATGAAATATCGCAAAACGAATGAGTCGAATGACGTAGGAGAAGAGGAATATGAAGAGTACCACGAAGACACAATGTTGCCTGAGGGTCTCGTAGAGAAGTAGAGCAATTTGAGAATGAACAAAAGTCGAACCTAGATGAAACAGAAGCAATCAATCTAGGAGATGAGGAAACAACCAAGGAAGCTAGCATAAGTTCGCATTTGGAATTGCCTAAAAAAGAAGAGCTAATAAACCTGCTAAGAGAATACGTGAATATTTTCGCATGGTCATATGTTGACATGCCGGGACTAAGCACCAGCATAGTAGCCCACATATTACCCATCAATGCGGCTTTCGATCCTGTCAAGCAGAAAACCAGGCAATTCAAGCCGGATATTAGCATCCGCATCAAGGATAAAGAGGAAAAACAGATTAAGTCTGGAGTAGTGGAAGTAATTTCGTACCGACGTGGTTGGCCATCATAGTGCTGGTACCTAAGAATGACAGAAAAATCCGTATATGTGTGGACTACCGAGATCTCTATCGGGCCAGTCCCAAGGACAACTTCACACTCCCAGACATCCACATACTCATTGACAGCTGCGCAAAACATGAATTACAATCGTTCGTGGATTACTTCGCAAGATATCATCAAATTTTGATAAGCGAAGGGGATGCAGAAAAGACAGCCTTCATCACTCCACGAGGAGTGTATCATTACCAGTGGCAACCTCCTCCTGACAACCATGCCAGATACCAATTTTTTCCTTTCCCAATCTCTCAAAAGTACTCATGTCCAAGATATTCTATGAAGTCTCACTTTGCTACATACTTTCCACCAAATTCTTCCTTCATGTCCTTATTATCAACTTTCTTTTTGTATTACATGCGATCACAAATACGTTGCCCACATTCGATGTCATCACTGAACTTACACTTGCTCTCATATACCGAAGTCCAATACTCTACCGTTGCTGAATCATAGACCCGCCATTGGTTCACCAGTGTCACGCGCACCATCATAAAGCCTTGACGAAGCTAAAGTCAAACCTATCATATCATCGAGCAACCCACTATTGTGAAGCCATAAATGCACTTTGGCACCTCCGAGCAACCCAATGTTGAAACATGGAGACCCTAAACCCTCTGATCTATTATCTAATTCCTCACGACCTTCCACAATAAATGAGTCTAATCGCGACTCCACACAGCAACCGAGTCTAGTCGTGACTCCACACAATCCAAACCTCATCCCATAACTAGTGACTGAACTGAATCACGCATCCGAATCAGGATAACAAATCTCATGCCATTCCACAACACATCATAGACCGACTGTCCGCATAAGAATTTAAGGACGAATGTTCATCTTCCGAGGATGATCAAGATTAGAGGGTCCAAATATCAATTGGAATCGACTAGATACCAATTTAAAAGAAATCACACGAGAGAATGAAAGAATTCAAAGTTTCCTAAATGTCATATAGCCTCTCACAGATAAGTACGGAGCTCATCGTACCGATCCAAGAGACTCTACTAGACATGCTCTTGTATTATAGACTGGGTAACCTAGGGCTCTGATACCAACTTGTCACAACCCATTTTACTAGGCCGTGCAGGCACTTATAATTCCCACAGCGATAGGCGAACCCTTATCCCAAAATAACCAATTCAAGTAAAGGCGGAAGAAATACATATAGAATAAGTCTCAAATCATCCTCATAAAATAAAGTGCAGAAATACTAAATACAACCCCATAGATCTGGTCTGGTCATAAAAGAGCACTAACGTACATAGTACAAGCCTGAAAGATGATAAAGTCTCATAATACAACTGTCTCGAAATAAGAGTAAGATAAGTAAGTAAAGGAGAGAACATCCAGGCAGCGGCCATCAACGTGTGCACCCTGGAATAATTGTACAGCAGCCTCGCCAACCAGCCAGGAGGGGAAAGAGTGGAATCTGTCAAATACTCTGTATCCATAAAAGAATACAACAAGCGTAGGTCAGTACAAACAATGGTACTGGTAGGTATCATCGGCTGACCAAGTATAGCTAACATAATTTAGACAGTAGGTATCATCGACTGACCAAGTATAGCAAACATAATTTAGACAATAAGGATAGCTAACATAATTCAGGCAATAAGGTAGGATCAGTAGATAAATCAACAAGTATAAGTAAAATACAAGCCAGAACCACGTACACATCATCACCTAAGTGGAAGTATCTAAACCCCAAATGTGCCAAGTGTCAATATTTCAGTCTGAATCCATACTTCACAAGTACATCACAAGAATAGTACAATAAAAGTCAATTGCAATGCAATGCAATGATATATGAGATGTATATGCATGCAATGTTGTGTACACATGTACTCCGGATGGAAATATCAACGTCTCGGTATCAAAACCCATGGGGGACCCGCGAAGTCCATGTACTATGTCGCTCTGTATAACACAGCATAGAGACGACCTTTCCACCCTTCACGCATGCCGACCATCTCGTATCACACAACATATAATGGTCGTGCATTATTATAAAACCTCCCAAGTATTTCAAACAACATAGGCCACATCATCACCGCCCTGTCAAATGTGCCTTATAGATATATATGCATATATGTATATGTAAGATGAGTGCTCAATGTATGATTCAAGTATGAAGATGACAACAACAAGATCTCTTATCACACTCATTCCG
>NC_081346.1:42339306-42344445 GCF_029784015.1 Lycium ferocissimum
CTTTCATTCTTAATAATCCAACAGAAAATCATAAAACCCCCTTTTTAATTTTAATCTAATAACTTGAAAATAGTTTCAGATCATTAGGAATAATGAATTAACAAGAAGGTTAGGAGGACTTACCACCAAGAATATCCTCTAAGAATCCTCTGGAAATGCTCCCAATATGAACCACTTTCGGAATAAAAATGAATGAAAAGACTTGGGGTTTTATATCATTTAAATATCCCAGTCACTACCCGATCACCGCTTCATACCACTCGGATCGCTCGGCGGTGCGCCAGCTTCTTAGCGGTCTTTAACCGCTACGGCTGGTCCAAGCCCAAGCAGGCGCTGCGGCCACACACATTGCCGTGGTGCTGTGCCGCCAAAGCGGGCACCGTTTCGCCTAATTCCACCCAAGTTTCACAACTCAATCTGATTTTTCGACTACTTCCCGAGGCCATCTGCTCATATGCCACACACATAGACACATATGAAAACATGCTACGAACTAGCTCGTGGCCTCAGAATTTCCAACGGATGTCTCGTTGATCGAGTCAACCCCCTATATCTTAATTTTAATTTCCCAACCCAAATCTCAAAATGCATCCAAGTGCATTGTAAACCGAACCAAATATGCACACAAGTTCTAAATGACCATCTGGACCTCTAGGAATTGACGAATTTCTGAAAAAAGGTCCGTTTACCAAAAATTTAACTTTGAGTCAACTATTCTTCGCTTTAAGCCCAATTTTCACAAAAAGTCACCCGAATCAAATCTAAATAACTCGAGAAGTGTGTCAACGGTCCGCTCAGATCAAAAGTGAGCTAACGAAGTTCGGGAAAGGCTCAAAAGGGTCGAAAATGCAATAACGACCTAACGGGTTGTTACAGATTCATAATCAATCGGAGGGGCATAGAGCTAGACCCATCGAAGATCAGAGCTATCTGAGAGCTACCCCCGCCAAAGACTATGAAAGAGGCATGAGCTTCCTATGAAGGCTAAATTACATTAGACGATTCATAGTGCAGTCCACCATCATTATGAAACCAATACTCAAGCTACTAAAGAAGGATGCACCGACAAAATAGACAGAAGTGTGTCAGAAGGAATTCGACACTATCAAGAAGTACTTGTCTAATCCACCGATTTTGGTACCTCATAGTCCTGGGAGTTCGTTGTTGATATACTTGTCAATATGAGATAATGTTTTTGAATCTGTATTAGGACAACACGATGAATCGGGTAAAAAAGAGAGTGCAATTAATTACTTAAGTAAGAAGTTCACTACCTGCAAGGCAAGATACACATTGGTGGAAAAGACATGGTGTGCCTTGACATGGGCAGCCCAAAAGCTGAGGTGCTACCTGTCATCGTACACTACTCACCTCATATCTAAGATGGATCTACTGAAGTACATCTTTCGCCAGTCCATGCCTATCAGGATGTTGGCCAAAGGACAAATGCTATTAAGCGAACTTGACATTGTATACATAGCACGAAAGGCTATCAAAGGACAAGCATTGGCAGATTTACTGGATGAAATCCCAGTCGATGATGATTTCAAACCACTTCCCTACTCCTCCGATGAGGGAGTACTGATGACGGAAAAAAATAGTCGAGCCCTGTTCATGATGGAGATTGTTCTTCAATAGTGCAGTTAATTATAAGGCTTCGGGGAATCGGAAGCCAGCCTTGGTATCGAAATAGGGCAAAAAGATACCCGTGGCCGCACCGATGCTTAAATTTCGATACACCAACAACATGGCGGAGTATGAGGCCTGCATTCTAGGCCTCAGAATGGCTTTGGATATGGACATTCAGTAGTTATTAGTCATAGGTGATTCAGATTTGTTGATCCACCAAGTATAAGGCCAATGGGCTACCAAGAATGCTAAGATCTTACCGTATATAATTCTCTCTCAGAAGTTGTGTAAGAAGTTTAAGAAAATTGATTTCAATCATACACCGACCTCTTGCTACTATAGCATATCTGATACAACTTCTCGAAAACAGTCACATTAACTCGCTGGAACTAAGTTTAAAAGAAGAACGCGCTTATTGTTCCCATGTGGAAGCAGAGCCTGATTTCAAGCCATGGTATTGACATAAAGGTATATCTGGAAAGAGGAGAATATCCCGAGAACATTTCGAGCAACCAAAAGAAAACCATCCGGATAATGGCCGATGGTTTCATCCTGAACAAGAAGATTCTTTACAAAAGGACCCCAGATCTAGGGTTACTGAGATGCATGGACGTCGCTAAAGTCGCAAAGTTATTAGTAGACCCCATATGTATGTGTTTTGTTCTAGCCAAGAAAATCCTCCGAGAAGGTTATTACTAGATGACAATGGAAAGCGATTGCTGCAAATTTGTGTAAAGATGCCATCAATCCCAACTCCATAGAGATCCGATCAGAGTCCTAACAAACGAACTCAATGTTATAAGCTCACCTTGGCCATTCTTTGCCTGCCTGCCTGCCACCTCAAATGGACACCAATTTATCTTAGTCGCCATCAATTATTTCACTAAATGGGTAGAAACTACATCTCACAAATCAGTGACAAAGAAGGTAGTAGCCAATTTCGTGCGAAAGAACGTCATATGCCATTTTGGCATACCAAAGTCCATCATAACGGACAATGGAGCGAACCTGAACAGCCACCTGATGAAAGACATTTGTGAACAATTTCGAGTAACCTATCGAAATTCAACTACCTATCGACCACAAATGGATGGAGCTGCGGAGGCAGCTAATAAGAATACTAAGAGGATATTAAGGAAAATGACGGGCAACTACAAGTGCTGGCATCAACAGTTGCCTTAGGCATTCTTTGGGATACCGAACAATGACTCAGACTTCAACAGGAGCAACTCTATATTTACTTGTCTATGGCACTGTAGCAGTCATACCTGCTGAAGTGGAAATACCACCACTAAGGATCATCCAAGAAGCAGAGTTGGACAACTTAGAGTGAGTCCAAAACCGATACGAGTAGCCGCCTCTAATCAATGAAAAATGGATGGTGGCCGTATGTCACGATCAGTTGTACCGACAAATAATGGCACGCGCCTTCAACAAGCGAGTAAGAGCTCAACTTTTCCAAATAGGGCAAATGGTACCCAAGCGAGAGTTTCCATACCAAGATGAGTACAAAGTAAAGTTTGCACCCAAATGGAAAGGGCTGTACGTGGTCCGCAAGGTGCTCTCCGGAGGAGCAGTGATACTAGAAGAAATGGACGGCTAAGAGTGGCCCAAAGCAATCAACTCGGACACCATCAAACGGCACTACTCATGAAGACACGCTTCTTTTGTACTAGTTATTTATTTGCTTGTAATAGTTATCTCTTTGCCTGTAATCATTTTGTAATAGATAGAAAAAACAAATGATATTCTTGTAATATGAACTTTGCAATGACCTGACTTCACTACAGTGGGATACATAGGCAGTCCATTTTGGATCTGGTCGCATTATTAGTAAAAAACCAAAACTCAATTACTTTGCTTCGAACTACGTTCGACTTGATTTCTGCTGCGACAGGATACGAGGGGTGCCCTATAAGCCCAGTCGCACTAAACAAAAAACCTAAAAAAAAACCCTAGGAAGCCGTAGAGATAAGACATCGAAGAGAACTTGGAATTGGCATGAGAACTCGCCACACATACCCAACTAGGGCAGAATTTTTTTGAAGGGATCTCAAAAAATTCCTTCAACAAGTCTAGCCCAAGAGTCAGCCAATCCAGCATCTCAAACTGGGGCAAAAATTTTGAGAGGATCGCAAAATTTCTTACATCAAGATTCAGCACAAAAATTCGCCAAAGCAGATTTAGACTGGGGCAGAATTTTGAGAGGGTCTCAAAAATTCCACAAAGGGAGTTGTAGCTTCAACCACTGATTCAGCAAAGGGCAGAAGAGCCCTCATTTAAATGCACGTGTCTACAACCAATTTAGATAGCTTTCAAAATTTACATTTCTTTCAAGAAAAAAATATACGAAAACTTTTTTATCAACAAATATATCTATATATATATCATCAGCCAAAAAATCCTATTTAGACAGAAATAGACATATAAGAAAATACAGAACGATTGTATAGAAATTATAAAAATACAATAGAATATACTAAATGTATATTCTATGGTTAGAAGTAACAAGTGAGCGCGTTCTATTGTTAAGTGAACAAAAAGAGAAAAATAAAGAGCCCTCTAAAGAAGTTGAAGAATTAATAGACCAATAAAAAAGGTAGAAATAACACCTCAAAAAGAAAAAGTCAAAATAACTAGAAAAGCACAAAAATGGACCTTCTTCCAATTAGATCAAGAAACGGGGAGAAAGGCGTGCAAGACCAAGAGTAAGTTTTTCAGATAATAGAATAGGTAATAATTTTTTATCAAGAATTTTAAGTAGAAGAACACCAGAGGAAAACAACCAACAGTTAAGTGAGGTAATAGATGTGGACCGAGACATACAGATTTTTCAACAAAATCAATTAAAACTATTAAATCCAAAGACTTTATACAACATATGATGGTTTTCAAGAACAGCACAGTTATATAGACATTATAGAGAAGCGCAATTGTCAGTCATATGAACTAAAGTTACTATAAATCTAATAAATCCTTAAGCTTTAAGACAAATAAAAAATGCCCAAGGACGCTAATGCATATGGGATTAATAGTAATAGGATTAAAAGGATTAACTAGAAAAATTTAGGAATCAAAGTCTTAATATTAATTTACGATGATAGATGGTCGGACATGAAGAAGTCAATAATCGGAATAACAGAGAGGTAGATATGACAAATAATGGAGGAATTTTTATATTAGTCCGTACTTTATAATGAATTTAGCGGAATTCGGAAAACATATAAAATAAGAATACGAGACTAAAAGGATACTAAGAAATGTGTAATAGTAATAATTTATTAATGTGCATAGGATTTTTAGGAAAAATGACAAATAATAGTAATACTAAGTTTAAAATTAAAGTAGAAGATGTTGTAGAATTAATGGGAAATAGAGGAATAAATTTAATTAAACCTATAAAAATAAATCCAAGAATACGCGGGGGTTAGGATGGAAATTAGAAGACTTTGAGAAGAAGATTTACAACCGAGTCACAAATGCCAAATTTTTAAAAAAGAACATAAGATT
>NC_081346.1:42344545-42369127 GCF_029784015.1 Lycium ferocissimum
TTTTTAAATGTTGTTCTTAGCCTTACATACTGGGTAATTTCCGTACCGACTCCCCCGGGGGGTGGGGGGCCGTCTGCCCGCAGTGTGGGGAGGGGTCCACCCCGTAGACCTCTAGATTGCTGGTTTTTTACATATGATCCAGCCCCGCTTTGGTATCCCCTTTTTTAGGGTTACATATTAGCCCCGGGGCCCGCCCCTCTTTTCTCCCCCTTTTTATTCCGAGGCCCGAGAGTTGTATGTAGTAGTGAGGGATGTAGCCTTGTCGTTCTATTATTTTGTGTACATTTATGTAGCACCAAGCTGGCTTGATTTGTTTTTTGTATGCGTTGATAAAGTTTCATTTTTCCCCCTTACGAGATAGTTTGCCATTTATTTTGATGTTCGATGTTTCGCTCTGTTGGGTTGTTTGGTCCTAGAGTCGAAGCACGCCACGGTTGGGCAAGAATCGGAAAAAGGCCCTTGGGTTGCTCCCGACCGTGTCTAGCGGTTTTTTTTTGGGGCGTGTTATGCACCACACCTACAATTATGAGGCTACAGACATTTAGGATGATGTCATTCTTCTCTCTTAGATTGTGCGATAGAGCCCGTGTTAAGCGTTCGCTTTTTGACAAATTGTTCGATTTCGGGATGCCCCGCGAAGAAACTACAAGGCACCCCCGTACAAGAGACGGCCACTACGTCGCGCTCGAGAGGCCACGAGGGGCCAGATGAGATTCGCAGTGAGGGGTCGTCCGAGACGTCGCATACCCTCGCCTCAAAGCACCCCGGCTCCGCCTCACCGATGCAAAGGGCTAGGACACCGGATCGCCGTACGTTTGTTCCTCGTATTAGTAGCCGCCCATGCATAGCGGCAGGGAGTTGGTGTTGACCAAGCAGATAGGGCCGATAGTTCGAGGTTAAGACCTTCCTTGGGTTGGGTCCTCCCAGTTCTCTATGATAATGCAAAATATGGACCCGAAGATTTCATTGATGGTATGCGCAGGACCTTGAGGGGTTATGCGCCGCGGATGAGGTTGAGTCGGTGGAGTTGGCTCCATAGAGCTCGCGGGATATTTCGATACAGTGGTATCAGGCATGGGAGTTATCTAGGGGAGAAAATGCCCCTCCAGCCATGTGGCAAGAGTTCTGAGATGCTTTTCTTTGCCATTATTTACCCCCAGAGGTCTGACGGGCCCGAGCAGATAGATTCCTACGTATAGAACAGGGCAGTATGAATGTGTAATAGTATTGTGTACATTTAGATTCCTTGGCTAGATATGCCCCAGCCATAGTGGCTGGGATGGAGGATAGAGTTCATCGCTTTGTAGCCGGTCTGGGGCTACACTTGATAGATGAGTGCACGATTGCTGCACTACAGCCAGGCATGGACATCTCCCGTATACAGGCGTATGCACAGAATTTAGAGGATCGTAAACGCCAGCGGAGGATAGAGCGTGAGCGTGACCGGGGCCGTGGTAAAAGGGCTAGATCTTTTGATACTGTTAGTGAGTTCAGGGGAGGACATAGACAACAACATCCCAGGTATTCTTATCAGCTTGCAGGGAGTGCACCTCTGCGGTTTTCAAGTTCGAGGTTTGACTGGTCTTCTTATTCCGGAGAGGGCCGTAGTTAGCAGCATTAGGCTCTTAGTACCGACCGCAGTCGTCGCATGAGGCCACCACACGGATGTACCTAGTGTGGCAAGTTACATACGAGTCGCGTCGGGCCGGGCTCAGATGGTTGCTATGCTTGTGGTCAGTCGGGCCACAGGATGAGGGAGTGCCCGATAGGGGTTGGTACAGGTATGGTTCAGCCTATAGGGTCCGTGGCAGCTCTTCTGTTGCGGCGTCCTTGGGGCAAGTTTTTAGATGCCCATCAGGGCGAGGTAGGGGAGGTGGAGCATCCGGCTCGAGCGATCCTCTCGGAGACCGCGTGTATGCATTGGCCGGGTAGACGACAAGACCGCGAGACGTGTCTCGATGTTGTTACGTGCATATTATCGGTTTCCTCCCCATGATGTTTATGCACCGATTGATCCAGGTTTCACTTTATCGTATGTTATGCCCTTTGTTGCCGGCAAGTTTGGGATAGAGCCGAGTTGATTAAATCTTTTGAGGTGTCACGCCGCCAGGATTCAACTTATAGCTAGGCTATATGCAGATCGTGTTGTCATAGTTTGTGACCGCCACACCGTAGCATCCGATTGAGTTAGATATAATTGATTTTGATGTTGTTATGGGCATGGACTAGTTGGCTTCTTGTTATGCTAACGTTGATTGTAGAGCAAAGATGGTTCGATTCCAGTTTTCAGGCTAGCTAGTCCTAGAGTGGAAGGGCAATGCTGCTTCGCCTAGGGGTAGGTTTATTTCCTACCTTAAGGCAGAAAGAATGATCAGAAAAGGGTATATTTTTCACCCAGTTCGAGTTCAAGATATATGCAAGCAGAGTCGCCGACTCTTGCACTTATTTCGGTGGTTAATGAGTTCCCGTAAATATTTCGCATGCCTCCAGCATTCCCCTAGAGAGGGAGATTGATTTTCCTATCGACCTATTTTCCGCACACCAACCAGTATCTATCTCTTCTTATAGGATGGCATCGCGGAGTTGAAAGAATTGAAAGAGCAATGAAAGATTTGCTCGAGAAGGGCTTTATCGGCCTAGTACATCACCGTGGGAATGCCGGTGTTATTTGTAAGAAAGAAGGACGTTCTGAGAATGTGTATTGATTATAGGCAATTGAATAAAGTGATCGTAAAGAATAAGTATCCGCTCCCGAGGATCGATTATTTATTCGATCGGTGTAAGGCGCTAATATTTCTCAAGATGTACCTAAGATCGAGGATATCACGTGTCAGAGTCAAGGAAGAGACATTCCGAAAATGGCATTCTGACTAGATATGGCCACTATGAGTTTCGTGTTATGTCGTTCGGGCTAACTGATGCCCCAGCCACATTCATGTATTTGATGAATCGTGTATTCAAGCCCTTTCTAGATTTGTTTGTGATTTTGTTCATAGACGATATTCTAGTTTATTCGTCATCAAAGGATGATCATGCAGAACATCTACGGACAGTGCTTGGAATTCTTCGAGGTAAAGAGTGGTATGCCAAGTTTTCTAAGTGTGAGTTCGGGTTGAACTCTATGGCTTTTCTGGGTCACATTATTTCAGAGGAAGGCATTAGAGTGGATGCCTAAAAGATTGAGGCTGTGAAGAATTGGCCAAGGCCCGCGGCGCACCATTAGAGATACGTAGCTTCGGGCTTGCAAGTTATTATAGAAGGTTTGTAGAGGGATTTTCCTCTCTTTCAAAAGCCCCGTTGACTAAATTGACCCGAAATTAGCCCTAAGTTCCAACGATGTGATTGTATGCTTGTGAGCAGAGTTTTCAGACGTTGAAGGATAAGTTAACTTTTACACTAGTTTTGACTCTTCCGAAAGGAGTAGATGGCTATGTAGTATATTATGATGCTTCAGGTGTTGGATTGGGCTATGTGTTGATGCAGCACGGTAAAGTTGTCGCTTATGCTTCTAGACAGTTGAAGAATCACAAGAAGAGTTATCCAACCCATGATCTTGAGTTAGCGGCAGTGATTCATGCCTTGAAGATATGGAGGCATCACTTATATGGTGTGCATGTTGATATCTATACCGATCATAAGAGTCTCCAGTACATCTTTAAGCTGAAAGACTTGAACTTGCGTCAGAGGCGATGGTTGGAGAGGTTAAAAGACTATGATGTGGATATTCTGTACCATCCCGGGAAGGCTAACGTAGTAGCCGATGCCCTCAGTGGTAAATCTATGGGTAGCTTGTCGCACGTGTCGCCAGAGAGAAGAGAAATGGTCCATGAGGTTCATCGATTGGCTAGCCTCGGAGTTCGATTGATAGATTCAGGTGATGCCGGGGTTACTGTTCAAGACATAGCGGTACCATCCTTGGTGGTAGAGATAAACAAACATCAGTATGAGGATCCTGTTCTAGTTCATTAACGAGATACATCACCTCAGAAAGAAAGGACACCTTTTGTACTGCTGAGTGATGGGGTGCTCCGATATCGAGATAGATTATGTGTCCAACTAATGTTGCGGTGGCTCCGTCGGCGAGGTTATGGGAGAGGCACATTACTCCCGTTATTCCATTCATCCAGGATCAACGAAGATATACCATGATCTCAAAGAAGTTTATTGGTGGGATGGTATGAAGAGAGATATAGCACTTTTTTGTCCTGTCAAGTTAAAGATAGATCACCGAAGCTCGGAGGTCTATCACAAAGGCTATGGATATTCCGACACGGAAGTGATAGGTAATTAATATGGAATTTATTACAAGTGTTTCCCTACGCAGCGGAAGTGTGATTGATATGGGTTATAGTTGATAGGCTTACAAAGTCAAATTTCATTTTCACCGTCGAACTATTTATGTAGCCTATGATTATGCGAAGGCTTTATCTTAAGGGGAGATTGTACGACTTCATAGTGTTCCAACAACCATTATTTCAAATATAGAGGATCACGGTTCACAACCAAATTTGGAAGTCTTTTCGGCAAGGATTGGGGACTCTACGTGAGTCTTAGTATCGCGTTTCACCCCGGACAAATGGACAAGGGATATACTATACGGATTCGAGGATATGCTTAAAGCTTGTGTACTTGACTTTCAAGGCAGTTGGGATGATCATTTGCCTCTTATCGAGTTTGCATATAACAACAATTACCATTCCAGTATTTAGATGGCTCCTTATGAGGCCTTATATTGGCGAAGATGTAGATCGCCCATCGGGTGGTTTGATGTCAGGGAGAATAAGTTAATAGGCCCAAATTTAATTCTGCAAGCATTTGATAAGGTGAAAGTGATTAGAGAGAGATTGCTAACGTTCGTAGATTTTAAAATCCTATGGGGATAATCGGCGACGTAAGCTAGATTTGAGATAGGTGATTCAAGTGTTCTCGAGAAAGTTTCGCCTATAAAGGGAGTGATGAGGTTTGGCGATGTAGGGTTGTTGAGCCCTCGATATATTGGGCCATATAAGATCATTCGTATAGTGGGCACGCAGGCATATGAGCTAGAATTTCCTTTCGAGTTAGAGTCAGTACATCCGGTATTTCATGTATCTATGCTTCGTAAGTGTATCGGAGATCCTTCAAGAGTGGTACCAGTGGATGATATCCAAGTGACCGAGCGCTTATCATATGAAAAGTTCCGGTGGCTATATTAGACGAGACAGTCCGTCGGTCACGAACCAAGGATGTAGCTTCCGTTAAAGTCTTGTAGAGGAATAAGAATGTTGAGGAAGCGACTTGGGAAGAGGAAAAGGCAATGAACACTGAGTACCCACATTTGTTCCCAGCAGTACAGGAGATTCGGTCTGAGGCATCATCGCCCCCAGGTATTATTTCATTTCAGTTATCATGATTGATCGTGTGAGACCATGGTATTGTGTGTTATAGTATGTGTCACTGTGTGGCACTATTTTGGGTTACTGCGTGCAGGATGGATTGGTATAAGTAAAGGGGAAACTCTGCTAAATTTTTTATAACGTGATTGTTCAAACATTCGAGGACGAACGTTCTTGGGGGAGGGGGGAGAATGTTACACCCCTCGTGTTCGTATAGGTAGAACCTGTGGTTTCCTAGTCAGGTATGCCCTTAGAATAGAGACCCGAGCCCGAGTTTGAAGTAGAAAGTGCCTTACCCCGTGTACGAGCGGATATTTCTGGCAATTTATAGAGTTAGAAATTGAACGAATTGAATCGACACGATTTGAACTGAATTAGAAAAATCTGTAGAACACCAGTCATCGTCAATGGGTCGTCGACATGGTTGATGAACCGTTGATGTGCGTCGTTGATAGGATCCTAGCCTATGCCATGCTTCGTGCAGCCTTGTGTCGACGGAGCAAGTCGACGGACAAGTCGACACGTCGACGGCCTGCCGACCCGCTCATCGAACCGACCGCTGTAGCCTTTTTAATTCCGAGTATAAATAGGTAGTTCACAACCCTATTTCATATTTTCCTCCTTTCCAAATCAGAGAAACCCTAATATATTCTCTCCCAATATTTTCCATCATATTAGTGAAGATTTGACAAGACCCGATCCCTTGTGAACCCGTGCTTGTGAAGAAAAATGTTGCTTCTGTGGTTTCCAAGGTTGTGAAGCTTAGGGAGTTGATGTTGAAGTGATTCTTGGGATTTTTGACCCCTCAAGGTTTGTAAATGATTTCTACTTTTGTATTTGAGTTTATTATCTAGAGTTTTAGTGATTTAACTAAAGAGAAGGTATTTGTGGGAGTGGTAAGTTGATGAAGGACAAGATGGTGACTTGGGGTTATTTTAAGAGATGATTGGGAATGAATTTAAGTATATTTTGATATAATTATGTATATAAGTGTTGTTGTTGTTGTTGTGGTTAATGTTGGATTAAAGGGGAAGTTGAAGAGTTGTAAGCTTATAAGGAAAATATTTTCTACAAATCATTAAGCTCTATAAGCATCTAAAGGAGGTTAGCAAGTGAGGTAAATAGTCTAACGAAGGCCTATGTTATCTTGATTGTAGACTAGCAAGTTCGAGAGGTAGAAGTTGGACGATTGAGTATACTTCAAGGTATGTTAAGGCCATTCTTTCCTTCTTTTGGCATGATCCTATGATATGATCCAACAAGCGAGTAAGTGAGCTTCCATATTACTCTACTCTTAGAAGCATTAGAAGTACTTCTGTCTTGGATGTTCATGTACCCCGTTCGTGAGTGATCCTTTCTTTTATGGGTCTAGTATTTTGTAGTCAGCTCCGTGCATACATTTATTTCATGCATTACATTAATTGTATATTTATGTACATTGACCCGTGACCATAAGGCATTATATACGCGAATATTAGATATATGTAAAGTATGAGAAGAGATATAGGCATTATATACGCACTACCACTATGATGATTTTATTGATTATGGCCACAGAGGAGCCGATATGATATGATGAGATGCCATAGAGGCTTTACAGGCGTTATATACGCACATACAGCAGGCGTTAGAGACGCACATATATCAGGCGTTACATACGCACACATATAAAGATGCATGACCATCATTGATAGGTATAAGCATGCATGTTATGTGCCCACAGAGGCATTGTCCGTTAAATAGATTTAGGCAGATACTAGTTCATACAAGTACATGCAGTCAGGCATTTCAGTTTATGAGTTCAGATCTTATCCATGATTTTTACGTGTGCATGTTGTTCTTATGCCTTACATACTCGGTACATTATCCGTATTGACTCCCCGTTGCTCGAGGAGCTGCGTTCATGCCCGCAGGTACAGGGAGACAGACAGGTAGTCCAGCTCAGTAGGACCTCTAGATCTAGCAGTGGTGAGTACCCTCATTCGATCTGGAGTTACAGTCGTGTCACACCCCGATCTTACTAGGGTGTGATGGGCACCCGACCCCATATTCGGAGCCGAGCGAACCCGCGGACTCTTATTATTACTTACATATTTTCTTTGGATTCTTAAATCAAAAGTATGAAAATACATAGTAGAACTTTCAAAACCTTTGTTGTTGTGGTTGATGTTGGATTGAATGGGAAGTTGAAGGGTTGTTGAGCTTACAAGGAAAATGTTGTCTATAATTCGTTAAGCTCTATTCGTATTTAAAATGGTTAGTAAGCGAGGGCCTATGTTATCTTAATTGTAGACTTACGATTTCAAGAGGTAGAAGTTGGATGATTGGCTATACTCCAAGGTATGTTAAGGCTATCATTTCTTTCCTTTGGCATGATCCTATGATATGAGTCAACAAGCGAGTAAGCGAGCTTCCATATTACTCTACTCTTAGAAGCATTAGGAGTACTTGATCTTTGATGTTCATGTACCCGTTTATATGAGTGTTCCTTCCGTTCATGGGTCAGATTTTATGTAGCCAGTTATATGTATACAGTTTACTCATGCATTACATTCATTATATATTTATGTATATTGACCCGTGACCAGAAGGCATTATATATGCGAATATTAAATATATGTGAAGTATGAGAAGAGATATAGGCGCTATACACGCATTACCACTATGATGATGATATGAGAATCGGCAAAATGCGCAACAATGTATATGATAATAGCCGCAGAGAGGTCGCTATGATATGAGAAAAGAGACAGGCATTATATACGCACAAATATATATATATATATATATATATATACATATACATATATATATATATATATATATGTATACATATATATATATATATATATATATATATATATAAATATATATATACATTATATACGTATATATATAATATATATATATATATATATATATATACATATATATACATATATATATATATATATATATATATACATACACATATATATACATATGTATATATGTATACATACACATATATATACATATGTATATATGTATACATACACACACACATATATATATATATATGCACCCTACCCCATATTCGGAGTCGAGCGAACCCGCGGACTCTTGTTACACACATATACTCTTTGGATTCTTAAATCAAATGAAAGTAAAATACATAGTAGAACTTTCAAAACTTTTTTTTTCTTTTGTGTCGTTTCTCAAATTAATCACAGTCTGTAAGCGTAAGGACTTTGTAACATAATGTATAATAAAAACATGTCGGCTAGTGGGGCCATTTTCAAGCCGACACTGCGGACCCACGACTTTGTCTGCAAAGTCTCTAACTTCGAACAAACTGCACAGCACATATAATCTGACTCGGCAGCACTCCAGGTACAAATGGAGTCTACCAACTCCGCTGGAACGTCTTCTGTAACGGCTTCTACTCATCTGGGTGTACCTGCGCGGCATGAAACGCAGCGTCCGCAAGAAGGGACGTCAGTACGAAAAATGTACCGAGTATGCAAGGCATGGGTAACATCACGAAATCATAATAGAGAACATAAAACACAACATAGGAGAGTGATATAACATCTACGTTTTTGTCTACCATGATAGATATTGTGCAAGTTAGCTTTACCTTTTGGAGTACTATATAGATACGCAAGTAAAGCGCCGACCGTGTAGGTGCGGTGTATAATCGCCCGACCATATAGGTGCGGTGGACTGCGCCGACCATATAGGTACGGTGTAACGCTTTCTGAGCAGACCATGGAGTAAAGGAGTAATCTGTCATCTGAGTGCCCCTTGGGGCGGATGCCATGCATGCTAGCTTAAAAAAAAACATGTAATAATCTGTAAGTAAACTGCCCGACCACGTAGGATCGGTGTATAACTGCCCGTCCATATAGGAACGGTGTATAAGCCCGCGTCCAGGCCTCCCGCGTCCGGGGTATAATCTGCCCACTGCAGTGGTGTGTCTGCCCGGCCGCCCATTGGACGGCGCGGTGTTATATAAAAATAATCATCCATAATTATAAAGCATGCATGAGAGTCCAAATGAAAGCTACAATTTCATCGGAGCGACGTAAGGTCGGTAACCTCCGATTACATTATGAAACCTTCAGGAACGTCCTGTCTCACCTTGAAGGGACAATTAATATAAGGCGAGACTAACAATGGAGAGTAACATCATGAGAAAACATAGGACAGGATCATAAGGTATCGTTTCATATACTTGGGATCTCTAAAATAGTTGTTATCCATAAGTAGAGTTGAGAAATCAAGAAATAGCTTAATCATTATCATATCGTCATATTCATGATAGGAACATATCCTCGACATATTCATCATAGACAATTCCTCATATTTGACATCATCGTTGTCATTATAAAATCATATTCGTCGTTTTAGTCACAAAAGCTCTCAACCTCTTTAAAACTTGGTTTTTGAAAAATATGGCCACTTTGAAAAACAATTATGAATTATTAGGAAAAGACTTATACTTTGGAGTCATAACTTCTATTCTTTACAAGCAAAGGAGGATATAAAAGCATTTAAGACATTATAACGTAGGAGTCATGCCTTTGGAAGAAAAGAGACGAGCCTCACATACACCGTGCCGCGCCTTACTAACTACGCTTATCCATCCAAACTTGTTGGTCTACATTCAAGAAAATTGACGAAATCATTAGATTCATCACCATATACTTGTCTCGGTCTTTCAGACACATTTACTTATGGTCTGCCGAAATTTCGGCAGCATCTCCCCTGTAAATATACCATCCGAGAATCTAACTCGGCCCAAATCATCAACAACAAATCCGAGAATGGAACTCGGCCACATTATCAACAACAATACCAACAATCATACTAACAATATCAATAATCAATTCAAGACGCATTCTAAAATCAACAACCTTCGCCACACAATGCAACGACATCTCATTTATATTTAATTCGATTCGCATAACATTCAAAACGATTCAATCAATATACTACTTCATCCAACACCTTCCAAATACAACAAAAACAATAACAACTTAATTCTTTCTTTCAAATTCAATCACCACGGCCCAACTTATAATCTTCCAACACATGTCTCATTTCCAATTTCATAAATTACATTTACAACCCATACATTATCAAATTTATTTTTTTACAACTATAAGAGACCACACTAATGTCACATTAACTTCTTCCATAATCCACAAACAATCACAACTTCATTTCTAACCATTAATTCCTCATTTTTCATCATAGAATCTTCCACAACAACAATCAATTACTAAATAAAATCAATTCACTTTTTCCTACAATTACCATCCCATTCGGCTACAACATCAACGCACACATATACTATGAATTCCATCCATTTCCATATACGTCAACGTACATAAATCATCTATATCATATATAAAAGAGGATTGAACACATACCTTTTCCCACTTGTCTTCTTTAATAAGGTTATGAACTTGCAAGAATGAATGATTTTCTTGCTCCAACGATTACACCACGTTAAAGAGGACCTTCAAATTAGTAGGAGGGCTAGAAGAAATGAATTTTTCTTGATGAATTTCCATGGCACCATTTCTTGTTGCCATGGCCGAATGCTCCCATATTCCTTTCTCCTTCTTTTTTTTTTTCCTTCAACTTTCTTAGTTAACTTTATTGAATATAATGGCCCTCTCTCATATATATAGATCTTACGAGCATGTGAGGGGCACATGCCCCCTCTCTTGAAATTTCTTGAATTTCTTAAAATAAAAGATGACTTAATTGTCTTGCCATACACACTTTGATCCATATATATAATTACATAATCCATAAAAAGGGTGGGGCCCGCATAGCCCCACACACCCACACACCCACGGCCAAATGGCCCCTTCATGAATTTTCTTGAACACTTTAGTCCTTCAAGAACATTCTTGAACACTTTGTAAAATTCCCGTTTTGCCCCTAGCCTTCCATAATATTACCATGAACCCTTTTGTAAATATCCCTTTTTACCCTTGGCCTTTTCCAATATTTCCATACTAATAATGTTCATAAATAATATTCACAACCCACTTGTACATTAAAATAATTTTGAAAATAGTCTTGCCTTTAACTTCTCGCAATTATTCCGAATTATCCAAACGTACGAAATACGGGTCATAACATCGTCACACCCCGATCTTACTAGGGTGTGATGGGCACCCGACCCCATATTCGGAGCCGAGCGAACCCGCGGACTCTTAGTACTTACATATTCTCTTTGGATTCTTAAATCAATTGAAAGTAAAATACATAGTAGAACTTTCAAAACCTTTTTGTCATTTCTCAAATTAATTACAATCTGTAAGCGTGAGGACTTTGTAACATAATGTATAATAAAAACATGTCGGCTCGCAGAGCCATTTTCAAAGCTGACACTCTAGACCCACGACTCTGTCTGCAAAGTCTCTAACTTCGAACAAACTGCACAAGACATATAATCTGACTCGGCAGCACTCCAGGTACAAATGGAGTCTACCAACTCATCCGCTGGAACGTCTTACGTAACGGCTTCTACTCATACGGGTGTACCACGCGCATGAAACGCAGCGTCCGCAAGAAGGGACGTCGCACGAGTAATGTACCGAGTATGTAAGGCATGAGTAATATCACGAAATCATAATAGAGAACATAAAACACAACATAGGAGAGTGATATAACTCGTAACTCGTTTGTCTACCATGATAGATATTGTGCAAGTTAACTTTACCTTTTGAGTACTATATAGATCGCAAGTAAACCGCCCGACCGTGTAGGTGCGGTGTATAAACGCCCCACCATATAGGTGCTGTGGACTGCGCCCGACCATATAGGTACGGTGTAACGCTTTCGAGCGGACCATGGAATAAAGGGAGTAATCGTCATCGAGTGCCCTCGGGGCGGATGCCATGCATGCTAGCTTTTTTTTTTTTAAAAAAAACATGCAAATATACGTAAGTACTGCCCGACCACGTAGGATCGGTGTATAACTTCCGTCCATATAGGAACGGTGTATAAGCCGCGTCCGTGCCTCCCGCGTCGGGGTATAATCTGCCCACCGGTGGTGTGTACGCCGGCCGCCCGTTGGACGGCACGGTGTCATAAATAAATGATATGTAAATATAAAGCATGCATGAGAGCCCAAAGAAAGTCATGTATCTATCGGAGTGACGTAAGGTCGGTAGCCTCCGATGATGTTATGGAATAGCCATAGGCGTCGTGTCTCACCTTGAAGGAACAATTAATATAAGGCGAGACTATCAATCAAGGATAACATCACGGGAAAACATAAAACAAGGTCATGACATATCATTTCATATACTTTGAAACCTTTAAAATAGTCGTTATCCAAAAATTAGCTTAACATTTCATATCGTCGTATTCATGGTACGAACATATCCTTGACATATTCGTCCTAGTCATTTTCTCATATCTAGCATCATTATTGTCATCATAAAATCATAGTCGTTGTTTTGGTCATAAAACTTTCAAAAATCGTAAAAACTTGGATTTTGGAGAAAAATGAATATGTTGGAAAACATTCATAACTTTTAGGGCGGAAATCATGCTTTGAAATCATAATTTCTAACTTTTTGAAAAATAAGGACGTTATGGGAGCATTTATAAAATCGCAACGTATGATTCATGCCATAGAAGGAAAAAAGACGAGCCTTAACATACCTGTCTCACGACCAACTAGCTACGCTTAATTGTCCAAGCTCGCTACCGCTATTCTACATTCAAGAAAATTGATGCAACCATTAGATTCATTACTAAGCACACTTGTCTTGACTTTTCAAATAAATTCACTTATGGTCTCATTTAAAATTTAAACATCTCCTCTGTAAATACACCATCCCCAGGAGTCTTACTCGGCCCAAATCATCAACAACAATCCGGGAATTCAACCCGGCCAAACTATCAACAATTCTAGCAATTATTCTAGCAACACTTCAATATTCAATTCAATTCAATTCAATTCAATTTGCATAATGTTACAACAACTCAATCAACACACTACCTTATCCGAAACCTTCAAATTCAACACCAACCATACATTTCACCATCTTTCATGCATGCTAACTTCGACAACAACCTTCATTCTACGTCATATAATCCATAACGACAACAATTAGAATATCAAATTACATCAATTTACCACAACTTACCAAATTCTCTACCCTTCGGCCACGACACTTCTTACATATTTTCATGCATTTTTCATCCATCTTCACACATTACAATAACGACATAACATGCTATATAAAATTTATTCATTCTTCTATGCACACAACACATACATACGACCAAACTTGGCATGCACACTTCCACATATTTTCATTCATTTCTTTGGCATTACCATAACAACTAGATTACTAATTAAAATTAATTCCTCACTTCTACACACACTACTATATTCGGCCACCCTACTATATCCATATTTTTCCACGAATTTCATCCACTTTCACAAGCTACAACATACATAATCATCCATAAAACATGTAAGACAAGGTTAGACACATACCTTTTCCACCTATCTCTTCATTCGGCTAGGGGCATATATTGCTCAAATGAGTGATTTAATTGCTCCAACAACTCTCCCATGTTAACTAGGGCGTTCCAATTGGTTGAAAAGCTAGAAGAAATAATTTATTTTGATCATGTTCCATGGCTTCCATTTTTGGAGCCATGGCCGAACCTAGCTCCTTTTCTTTCTTCTTTCTCTCTCTCTCTCTCTCTCTTTTTTTTTTCCAAGCTTTCTTGATTCAAAAGATGACTTATCATATATATATATAGAGAGAGCTACAAGCATGTGAGGGGCACATGCCCTTCTCTCCATATTTTTCTAGAAATTTCATTCTTTTTCCTTGAATTTTTCTTTGAATTGGTCAAAGAAGACTAATTGTCTTCTTAGGCAAACTTTAGTCCATATGTTTCCATCACATGACCAATATGCCCTTTTTGGAACCTTCATGAACCTTGTGTGAAATTACCGTTTTGCCCCTCGACTTTTCTCAATATTACCATTGGCCATTTTGCAAATTTCTCTTTTTACCCATGGCCTTTCCCAATATTTCCATACTACCAATGTTCATAAATAATATTCCTAACAACTCGTACATCAAAATAATTTTTGAAAATGGTCTCGCCCTTAACTTTCCACGCTGACTTTGAAATTTCCAAACGTATAAAATACGGGCTATAACATCCTCCCCCCCTTTAGAACATTCGTCCTCGAATGTTCAACTGACCTTATGGGGCGTTATAATATTTCGGGAGTATTCCTTTTACAGCTGCTCTTTCCTTTACGCCCGTTCCTTATTCTTTACCCTATTTTCCTCATAATCGAACTCCTCGACCCTTTTCATGAGTCCTTGCTCCATGTCATAGGTTTTTCTAACTCGCTGTGTCACCTCATTATCCTTGTTCTTTCTGGGTCCTTTCTTTTCTATTATTGTCTCGTCAACGCACCTTAACGGTAGCCATTTCTTAGTACGCAATCTTTACTTAACACTCCAATGTGGTTGTAGGCTATTCCCTTATCCTCAGGTCCATCTCTTAGTATACTCATTGTTATCTCGTTTCTACTCTTCTCCCAAGTATTCTTGTGACACGCTGACATATTTTGAACTCTGATTCCAAGCTAATAGATTTCCTTTTTTGATACTTGATAGTCTAATATAATATGATCTCCCCCCCCCCCCCTTTTGGGGGGCTCCTTATATGCCAATAGTCCTTTTATGAAGTCTTCGTCTATACCTTACTCCTCGTCTTTCTTCCCAACTCTGTGTCTAACATATCGGAAACTTCTAATCCTAAGTTTTTCTTTTACTTTCTACCTATGTCATCATTTTGTCCCCATTTCCATACCCTTTCGTCCATTATTCGTCCTTTCACTTGCTTAACTCACTTGCTCATAATTCCTCTTTTAATCGCGTCGTCTTGTAGGTCGTACGTCCATATTTCGCAAGTGTTCCGCTACTTTTGTTCTTAGCACAGAATCCTTAAAATTTTCGCTCTCTCTTCATCCTTATTCATCGGGTCTTTAACTATATTTGTGATGCTATAGCCGAGCGGTCTCTTATACACGCTCCCTCCATTTTATTTTATTTCCGCTAAGATCAAATCCCTCAAACCTCACATGAATTCTTATTCCACACCTTCAACTTCCACTCGACAACGTCGACCCATTGCCTTTATATGCCTTTCAATACCAAAGTCTTATAACATCGTCACTAAACTTAGTCATTCCTTCTCTTACTTCACATTTCTTGTCACGGTTACTATTCCTTTAGCCTCACTTATTGCAATTAGTTCTCGAATTCCATACATTCCTCTCCTGTCTTCTTTTACCACACTCTACCCCTTTTTCACATGCTTATTTCGAGTCCCTTCCTAAATAGCCTCGTGTTTTGCCGTTAGTTTTTCTCGGGAGCTTCACTTACTGAGGTTTCTTACCTTTCTCTTTCTTCCGTCACTTGGATCCCTTCATGTTCCATCTACTCCCTCTCTTTCTTTTCCAACTATCATTTCCAATCTCACCCCATGATAACAGTTTATTTTGCAATACTTGTACCATTTACTCTTGCTGTCATTCGGACTTCGGTACCCTTACTCGATTGATGCCTTTTATACCGTAGCTTCGATTCGGGACTCACATGTCCACCGATACAATCATATATGGGACGTCCTATATATATATATATATATATATATATATATATATATATATAATTACTATCGGCTAGCCCACAAAATACGTCCAACGCCGTTCAAGCCTATCCTAATTTCCGGTGGGCGCGACGCACTTCTCTCTTCACCGAGCAAGTCCCTCGTCCTACGCGTCTTCTTATGGTCTCCAACCATCCTATATGCTCTAGTTTCCCTTAGGCTACCCTAACTTCTCATTTGTCTCTTAAGTCTGGATATGTAGAATTTCTTGCATACTTCCCAGGGGGTCACCCATCATAGAATTACTCTCACCTGAGCACGCTTAACCTCGAAACTTTGGTGGGATCCGGTGCCTTAATGCTGATATAATCGTGTCCACTTCCTTGTATGACCTTTATTACCTAATGCTCAAATTAAAGCCTTACAGATTCGAACATTTTCGTAACACGTTCTTCTTTTACAATTACCATTTTACCCTTTTCACTTCCTGATGTTCACTTTCCACCTGTGTACACGACTACTTCCTTTCGGGCCTCCGCATTCCCCGAGGGATAAGATCGTACCTTTATCGCCATGCCAAATCCATAACCTTTCTGAGACGTTGCACCTCGCTTATTGCCTGTTTATCGTATTTCCTTTTCGCGCTTCTTCCTATTAGACAAATCCATTCTGGCAGGATCTCCTTTACCATGCCTACTATTTCAAATCTGTGCGTCGCAAATATCGATAACACCTCGCAGAACATACGGCCTTATGACACATTCCGGTCACCTAAAAGAGAGAGTCCTGTTTATGGGTGTGAAGCCGGCCACATTTATAAACAAGAGGCCGCGGGGCATCTAGGATTGTCGACCTTAACTCGTCCCGTGATCGTGCGATAGAGCCAAGTCATAAGAAATAAGATTTTCCATATAAGCCAGACGTACGATGGAAGAAAGCGAGTGACGCTATGGAAGGCCATAGAGGTAAGTCCTAACGTAATTATTCTGTCACCTGAAATATACATACATACATACATACATACATATATATATATATATATATATATATATATATATATATAGATGTATGACCTTCATTGATAGGCATGAGCATGCATATTATGCGCCCACAGTGGCATTGTCGATCATACATTTACATGCAAGTACGGACGGATACTAGTTTATACAAGTACGTACGGATAGTCATTTCGACTTATGAGTTCGGATCTTATTTATGATTCTTGTATATATATATGTTGTTCTTATGCCTTGCACACTCGGACATTATCCGTCACCGACCCCCGTTGCGGGGGCTGCGTTCATGCTCGCAGTACGGTGTACGCACGAGTGGTCCGGCTCGGTAGGACCTCTAGATCTACTTGATGGTCGCTGCGCTCCATTTGATCCGAAGTCGCTGCCGATCGGTTTGGTATGCCACCCCGAGACGTATACGTATGGGTATGACGGGCCCCGTCCCGTCCTTTCTATAGCTTTATTCGAGAGGTCGACGAACGGGGCCATTGTATGTATTAGTCGAGATGATGTAGCCTTGTCGACTTCTATTCTTTTGTGTACGGTATATGTAGCGACCTAGCTTCTTCAGACCGTTCCTTCAAAAGATATTTACGTATATACGCATTGTTCGTAGTTCATAATAATGTCGCCTATTTATGAGATCATTTTAAGTCATTATATGGGCCCTTGATGTGCAATAAGATTCAGATATGAGTATAGGGGTGTTTGGTCGCCAGAGGTCAGACACTCGTCACGACTCATCGGTTTGGGTCGTGAGAAGTGGCTGTCGAACGGGTTTCGTCTAGGGTTGTCTACAAACCGTGTCTAGTAGAGTCTTCTTTATGGGCATGTAGTGCACCACACTTATAAACAGGAGGCTACAGGACATTTAGGATGATGTCATTCCTTCTCTCTTAGATTGTGCGATAGAGCCATGTGTTAAGCGTCTGCTTCTGATGAGTTGTTCTGATTTCACCGTTGCCCCGCAAGAAAGCTACGGTGGCGGAAACAGGCGACAAGTGAGGTGGGGAGCCGCGCTCGGCAGGCTACGAGGGCTCGGGATGAGATTCAGAGTGAGGGGCCGTCTAAGGCATCGCATACCCCGCCTCTAGCACCGCGATTCCTGGGATGCGGATGCGGGCCGGGGATGTACGGGGATGTCGTACCGGTTGCTGACCAGTATTAGTAGCCGCCCCGGGCCGGCAAAGGTTGGTGTGGACCGGGCGGTACAGGCCCCGGTAGTTCGAGGGTTAAGACCTTCCTTGGGTTAGGTCCTCTAGAGTTTTCTGTGATAAAGCAAAATATGGACCCCCAGGATTTCATTGATGGTATGCAGAGGACCTTGAGGGTTATGCACGCGGATGAGATTGAGTCGGTGGAGTTGGCTTCATATAGACTCCGGGATATTGCGATACAGTGGTATCAGGCATGGGAGTTATCTAGGGGAGAGAATGCCCCTCCAGCTGTTTGGCGAGAGTTCTCACAAACCCCTCGGACCCGAGCACAAACCTCTGCCCCGAAACGAACCTCGGTCGCCGGACATATCAAAGTAACTCTCGTTTCTGGAACGATCCTCGGACCACGAGCCCATAATCTAGATCACATGAGTGCCTTTCCAATATAAAGAATCAACTCATCATTTCATGTCACAATACCCTTGAGAAGATTATATTAGCTTCTCATCACAACACATCCACTGTAGATTTAATCACACAAGAATAATGGGACGGAGCCTACACAATCAATCAATCACATTCACATAGGAATTAACCACACAATACCATACATGAAAACTAGACATGCTTTCTCCTAAGGAGATCACCAAACATACAGTCAACTAACAAAAGTCTAACTTAAGTAAATCGTAACCTACCTCAAAGTAGAGCTGGAACACGCAGGTTACTCTACTACAACCTTTCCTTTCCTCAAAGCCTCAATACGTTCACAGTCTAAAAATAAAAGGCTCAATGAGTCACATTGCTCAATTTACAAACACCATTGTCACGACCCAACCCCGTAGGCCGTGACTAGTGCCCGAGTTGGGCACTCGTACACACCCATTGACCAGAATCAGCATACAAATAACTTATACATACAGAAAAATAAATCGTCGCCCCAAAGCTGTCACATATATATATACATACAGATCGCAGTCACAACTTTCGGCAGATGATATCGCACATAAGCCGGTAAGGCTATCATAATACAGGGGGACGTCCAGAACACATATCACGTACATAACTGAACAATGACTACCCACAACCCACACATAGGTGTCTACAGACCTCTAAGAGTAATAACAGAATCATATGACGGGACAGGGCCCCGCCGTACCCCTGAATAGACATATACATACACATATATAACAAAAGTGTCTGTACCCAAAATATAGGCTCCGGAACAAGGAAGCGCTCCAAAATAGCTGAATGGAAATCCTAAGCTGGCGGATCACCAAAACGAGTATCTGTACCTGCGGGTACGAAACGCAGCCCCTTCGAAGAAAGGGGTCACATTTAAATATGTCGAGTATGCAAAGCATGAAATACAAAACAGGATCATAATCAGAACAAAAAGTACAGAAAGTAAATGCAATATCCAGAATACCAAAATGCTTACTTATTAAAACACAAATCATGCATGGGGCTCGGGAATATGGTCGCCCTCCCGTCGTTAGCGCCATAACACATCATAACACCAGAAGATTTCATATCTCCGTAACCCAGCATATCTCCATAACACATCATAATGCCATAACACATCATAACACCAAAATATATATACGGTACCCGGCCCTCCAGCGAGGGACTCGGTGAACCATAACACATCATACTCCGGAATACAGCATAGTGCGCACGATGACATAACCGGCCCGAGACTCGGCGAAAGATGTAACCACAGTATGCACGAGCAGAGTAGTGAGAAACTATATGCAGTTTAAAACATTTTCAAGGACTCAATAGAATAGTCAAAACGAACCATCGTTTAAAAACCGAGACTATAGTCAAATAAAGTTTCCTCCGAATGTCACTCGGGAACATATCAAATAGAACTTTAGAAATCATAGATACGTATCAAAACCGCATGAAATAGCTTATGGAAATCAAGAACATAATCGTCATTACAGGCTCGATAGATAAGTAAGTAATCAACGCTCGAGGGTTAAGACGATAGTCATGCTAAGTCCTTTCAAAAGTCGTTAGACACCAACCATTAGTCATAAGCACTTAGGAATCCAATTCTAAGCTAGCACTTCATTTATAGAAATTTGGGCAGCATTTCTCCTATAAATTCAACAACCCCAAGAATTCAACTCGGCCAAATCATCAACAACAATGCCAACAACCATACTAACAACATCAACAAGTGATTCAAAACGCATTCTAACGTTAGTATCTCTTTTCTACATAATTCGTCAACATTCCATTTATATTCAAATCAACCACATACAATCAAGCCAACATCAATGCTCACACATTCAAGTACTAATCCGAAACCATTCAAACAAGACTCAAGAACACTTCAAACAATCCGCACAATATTCAAAATAACCCAACCAAAATACTACTCCACCCGAAACCTTCCATTTTCATTAGGAACAACAATAACACATTTCTTTCTTCCAAATTCATGAACTACACCAACAATTCACACGTCAACAACATCATTCTCATAAATACAAGAAACTATGTTAATATCACATTAGCTTCTAAAACAGCCCACAAACGTTTACAACTTCAATTTGAACCATCAAACCTTCATTTTCATCATAGAATCTACAATAACAACAACCAAAAATACTAAGTAAAATCAATTCGCCATATCCTACCAAAACAGCCCACTAGACGGCTCAACATCAACATACAAAATTTCATGAATTTCATCCATTTCTACACACTACAACATGCACAAATCATTCATAACACATGTAAAAGGAGATTGAACCTTACCTTTTCCACTTAGTTCTTCAACTTGGCTAGGGTTGAGAATTGTAAGAACAAAGGCTTCGCTTGCTCCAACAACTACTTCATGCTGTTATACACCTTCTAAGGAGTTGAAATGCTTGAAGAAAATATTTTTTGATCAAGATTTAATGGCACCATATTCGGCCAGCCTTGGCCGAATGGTTCCCTCTTTTTCTCTCCATGTTTCTCCAAGCTTCTAAGTGTAAAGATGAGGAATAAATGACTTGCTAGTCATCTAGTATACACATATATAATTCATCCATGTGTACCATGGCCCACACATGTCTTGGATCAATTAAAATTAGCCAAGCCATGGGTGGGAACCCACCTTATGCCACACGGCCAACTAGTGGCTTGTTTCATGAAATGTCAACTTTCTATAATTAACTTTTAATCCCAAATTTTCCTTAATATTTCATGCCAATAAAATCATAAGCAACTTGTGCCTTAAAACAAAACCGGAGGTTAAAAGTCTCTACCTCGTATCCCGAAACAGTCTTGTCCTTAACTTATCATGGTTAGCTCGGATTATCTCAATGTACAAAATACGGGATATAACAACCATAGCAAGAATACTCTTCCCTTTCCCCATTCTAATGGTGGATGATTTTCTAGGTGATAAACAACCTATTAAAGCCCCTAGTATTCATTTACCATCAATTTATACAACATTCTATCAAACATTCCCATTACAAACAGTTTTCCATGGCAAAGACACCATTTTTATAGAACCCTAGGTCTCAAATCACTTAGATTACTATTCTAAATGTTCAAGTTATGATAAATAGCAACTAATCAATCCATTTAAATGATAAATAAGCAATAATATGTAAGGCTTGTCTTAGGCGAATCTCACATCGGTTTAGGCGAATCCCACATCAGTTAGGGAGGAGAACCGAGGTGCTTTATAACCCGGCTTGATCTCTCTCCCTTGTAGACGCGTTTTAAAATCGTGAGGGCGAAGGCTCCAAAGCAAACAATTTCTACAAGCGGTGGCACGAGGGGTGGTACGGTTGGTATCGGAGGCGAGCCGGGCCGGTGGTGGGGCAAACCCGGTGGTGGGGCAAACCTCAGCGAGGACGCTGAGTCCCAAGGGGGTGAGTGTAAGGCTTTCCTTAGGCGAATCCCACATCGGTTGGGGAGGAGAACGAAGAGTGCTTTATAAGTGCTTGAATACCTCTCCCTTGTAGACACATTTTAAAATCGTGAGGGGCGAAGGCTCCAAAGCGGACAATTTCTACAAGCGGTGGCCTGGGCTGTTACATAATAACACCAACCCATTAAGTTTATAAGGTTTATTGACATTCTAGGGTTTCTACTTTACTTTCACCATTAAAGAGCCATGAAGATGATTACCATAATGAAGGGGAAGGGAATGACAGAATGAAAAGCAATGGAACTTAACTCTCAAGGTTATCTTGCGCTAGCTTGAAAATTCTCTCTAGGTACTTGTTGGGAAGTGTGTTGGTGTTTTATGGACAGAGAATGTGAGACTAAGTATAAAAATTCCGGGCCACTGTTTTCGAGCGCTACAGCGGTCATCACGTTACTGCAGCGGTCCCGCTATAGCGTAGCGGTCCTAAAGGAAATTCGCTCACCGCTATGGCGGTACCGCCATAGCTGTCAATCGTCCGCCACAGCAGCCACCCAACAAACGGCAGGCCGCTGGAAGCGGTCCTCCCACCGCCATAACGGTACCACCGCAGCGGTACTCCCACCGCCACAGCAGTCCATTTTGGGTAGTGAGCTCACTTTTTCTCCAGTTTTCCCCCTATCACCCCACATTTCATCCAAGACCTCAAAAACACAACCCCAAACATGCACACATACAAAAAGATGCCCCATGAATCCACTCGGGGCCTCAGAATTCCCAACGGAGTCCTAATTTTCCATAACGACTGGAAGGATCATTACAACTAGCTTTTTCTTTTTCCTTATACCTAACCTAGGCTATAATACTAAGATAATGAACCTGCCTCACTTAGATTTCTATTTAGCTTCCCTACTTGTACCCTTGGTTGCTCAGTTGTGATTAAAGTCCTTTGAATGTGGCTTGGGACCATAGTCTGAGTTGAGAGAGTTTTGTCTAATATGGATTTCCTTCTGAACTTTCCTGTCTTATCATGACTGTCTAAATATTTTTAAGTGTTCTATGTAAGGTTCTAGGTTGGGTTCATGCTAGTATATTGCTTAGTATAAGTCCCGTGTTATGAATTAAGGTCAAGATAGGTCTGTTGAAGTCATGAATGGTCTAGTCTAGTGTATCTCATATAATAAAAATTAGGTTCATGAGGTTAGTTTGAAGTCACAAGCTCTTTTGAGTAACTTGATTTGCCTTGTGTCTTGTCATTTATCAGTGGGGAGTTTTGTCCTGGTCTGGGACTAATAAAGGGAAGGGCCATGAGGTCTATCTGAAGTAGGTTACTTAGTCTGGTCATAGTTTGTTCTATATAGTTATATGTTGGCTGGGAGTTTGATGTCTTGAACCAGTTGATCATAGTTTGTCCTGCTTGATCACAAGTGTCATTGGAAAGTTAAGCTTACCTATGTGTAAACCCAACATGATTATTGCTTGTTTAATGTGGTTATGTGCCAAAAAAATAGTAAAGACTCATCATGTTGAGCCTTAGCCTGGTTGCTAGTGTCTTACCTGGTCATATACTTATTGGAGAGACTGAAATGCCTAAGTAGAATTGGACCCAATCTAGGTATCACAGTGTCTTCTCTTAAATGATTTGGTCTGTTTGAAAGTTTGAAGTTGTCATATGTTGGGTCGCGGACACGTTCATTCTCTAATGGTATTTTGATTCCAAAATTGGTAAATCTCAAGTGTGCTCTTTGTGGATTCCCACTTGTTTTACTTGGCAATTTGTTTGGCCTGATTCTTGTTGTCTCACATAAACCTTACCCATTTGATAAAACTTGGCACTTTGGGACTGCAATAAGGTATTGAAACAAAGGTTTAAAAGGGGGGGGGGGTGATTTTGGGGGGAAGGGCTTTAACTGGACCAATGTGCCTCACTTAGCTTTGCTTTTTGTTTGGTTGTTTCTGTTTGTGGTAAATGTGGGAATCTCTTAGACTGCCTCTGAGGAGAACATGTGGAGTGAGTGGCTGTGATGTGATTATGTCTAAAAGGTTTCTCTAAATGTTGCTATAATAAGTTAGGTCCAGGGCAGCTTTAAGATGGCCTATGTTTAATAAAGAGAAAGGGGAGGCAAATCATCTAGTCTAACAGGTTGGTTAAGGGGATAACTACCATGCGCTTGTCCTCACCTAGCAGATGGAATATGGTTTCTGATAAAAGAGGCATAAAAAGGATTTTAGTGTTGATAGTTTTGCCTAGGAATGTATGCATGTGTGTGTGATCCATGGGCCAGGTCTATGTGCAGGAAAACCTTTTCTTTAAGAACTTGCCACCTAGTTGCAATGACAGGTAAATAAAGGATAAAAGAAAGAAAGATGATAGGATCTTTGGTACACCAGTTACAAATATTGCTTAACTTATCCTTGTGTGGTTTTCTCTGAACATTGTGTTGTTTCCTTTGATGTTGAGAGTTGAATTCTTTTAAAAAGAGTGGTTATTG
>NC_081346.1:42369227-42374181 GCF_029784015.1 Lycium ferocissimum
AAACTCCTTCCCAAAAGGGGATGTAACAACTAGACTCTGAATTTGTCTAAAAAATTCATCCATTGTACTTAATTCATATCCATGATAAATCTTTTTAGAAAAAAATTAAGTAGAGTTTTTGCCTTGTTCCATTTTAAGCATTTTAGCTTGTCAATTTTATAATCTACATCCTAGAAATTTTCATCAGCTTTGCCTTTTTCCGTTCTGTTCAATGTGAATCAAGTGAAATGATTTTGCTAGAATGAAAATTAATGACAGAGGGAAAAGGAGCCGGTAGGGACCATTTAATATAAGACTGAGATTACAGTAATCAAGATTCATGAATTGAGGATGAGAACAACCTTAAAACAAGAGACTGTAGCAATGTAAAGTCAAGAATTGAGGATAGACAACAATCAAGATTCAAGAATTGAGGATAGTAACAAATTTAAAATAAGAGATTACAACAATCCAAGATTCAAAATAGCAACAACCTTAACTGTTGAGATGTTCTCGTCTCAATAATAGTTCAAGAGCTTAAAAATGGTTTTGATGATTGACAAACTATGTACAAGTGACAATAAATGTACAAGAAAGAAGGAATAAAGATGTATAAGAACCAGATCTTTAACAAATCTCCAAAAGGAACTGGTAATGCAGGCACAACTGAAAAGGAACAACTGAGAGGAACTAGTCTTTTAGATGAAGTGTTGGAGACTGTTTGAAGAGTTATTTCGTGCAGACTTGAAGAATTGGAAGTTTTGCACATTCCAATTCTTCAAGGAACTGGAGTTCAAGATATGAAAATATTACCATAAATTGTACACATGAAATTGGCTTGGAAGTAGGAGAGGTTTTCGGGATACACATGAAGAAGGAAATTCATGAAAAACAAGGTTTGGCCGTATAATTAATGGATCCAAGTCTTGGTTGAATTTGAAGAATTGAATGCGGCTATTTACTACAATCAAAGAGAGAGACATTAGAGTGAGAGTATAGTCAACACAAAGAGTCTTGAGGAACCAACTTCAACAACATCAACGAACTTGTTTCAATTAAGATTTATCATTGTTGACACCTAATTTTTGACATCCCGCAATTTATTTTTAGTGCTCGGAGTCCTTGGACAATAAATAAAATCAGCTGCGTGCCCTGAGGGGTCTAGGTAATTGTTATGAAATTATTTGGGATAATATTTCACCTTTTTTTAAATTGGTAAATAAATCTCTCGGGTAATTTTAATTTTTGTGGAGATTAATGATATTCAAAGAATTTTCTTTTATTATTGAAATTAATTAAAGGGGCAAGAAATCCCTTTTGATAATTATTTGTTTAATTAATTAAATCAAGTAAATTATTAGTTTTATTCCGGTTTTATTGTCCAAGGCACTTTGGGTAATTAAAAGAAGTGATCATTTTTCCCCAGTCCAAAGGATCAGGACACGGTCCATTAAGAAGTTAAGGGGGGGGGGGGGGTGGTATTATACTCCTCCACCCGTTTCAACAAAAGAAGACCCTAAGGGGTCTGTTTGCAAAATAAAGAAAGGAGAGGCGTCTAGGGAGTAAAACCCTAGCACCGCCTCCTGTTCACCACCTACCCCGCCCCTTTTTGCGGTCCCGTCCTATCTCAACGCTGATGCTGTGAAGAGAGAAGGCGAAGCCATTAATGCTTCGTCCTTCTCTCCACAAAATCGGGCCAAACAAACCCTTAAAGGTACAATCTCTTCATTTTATATTTTTTACGTCGTTGTTGTTAATATAGTAGGCTTGTAAGCCATTGATTTCATTGTTGTACCAGATCTGGACCGTATGTTTGAGTTTAGTGAGCAGGGACTTGCATAAATTTGCAAGTCCCACATCGGTAATGGTAGTTTTCAAAGCCATTCTGGGGTTTCTATAAATAGAAACCCCCATTCATTCGAACAAAGGAGTAGGAAACCACATATAGACTTAAAATTTGCCATCTTTAGTCTTAAGAGTTCCAAAGTTAAAATTTCATTTTTTAAGCTTAAGCTTTCTTTAAGTTTACGAGTTCTAAAATTCGTGTTTTCATTATTGTTGGTGTTCGTGGTGATCTGAGTTTGGAGTTAGAGCACAAAGCTTCCTAATCCATCGCTTGTGCCCCAGTTGCACTCAGAAAAGGTAAAAACCTTTTAGTTTAATACCTTTTCTTATTTTATGTCATGTTTAGTTTATAAGGTTCTAGTTAGGGTAGTATTTTAGTTTGTTGTTTTCTTACTTATGTTGTTTAGCTTAGTTTAGTTAACGAGATTCTGCTTAAGGTAGCATTTTAGTTCATTGTTTTTCTTACTTGAATTCTGCTTATGTGGTGCTTAGTTAATGGGAATATGTAAGATTTTATGATGAATATTAAGTAGTTATTGTTCTTTATGCTCAGTTCCGATTTGGTGTGATGTTTAGGTAGCATAATTGTATGGTCTATGATGGGGTGTGAGTTAGTGTATTAGCTAGTCATCCTTTATATTTTGGTTTTGCTTGCATTATATCTAGTTAAGGTGGGTGTATATGGTTTAAGATAAGACCTCTAAGTCAATACTGGTTCATTCCTCTTTCTTTTTAGTTTTGTGTCCACAGTGTGCCTAGTCCATGTAATTGCTTGCGGTTCAAAACAAAGCTCAAACCTGGTGCACTTGTTGTGACTCCCTTTTGATCTTGTCAGCATTTTTACTCAATTAGGGAGTCTCATGTAAGTTATAGAACAATTTTCAAACTGAGTAGATTGTTTTGGACTCAGCTTCTTAGTCTGGATTTTGTTCTTGCTTTGTATGACTAGTGTCACGACCCAGCCCGCCATGACTGGCACCCATCTAAATCCAAGTGGGCGAACCAACATACAAGACACCTATCCATTCAATCCGGTTTTATACTAACCAAGTTAAACAATTACGAAAAGACATCATAGCAAGAAGATCTTCGGGCGGCTTGGCATGGGAAGAAGCTCGCCCTAAAATCTATCAACAATTATCCTCCACGCTAAATGTGAGGATGAGCAACGATCTCTGTATCAAAATCTGCACTCAAAGAATGCAGCAAGGTAGTATCAGTACAAATACTATGTGCCGATAGATATTATAGGCCGACTAAGTTTAGTATCATGCATATTTCGTAAAATAAATAGAATAAAACAAGCCAGTCAACAGTCATGAATATCAATAAATCACAGCAAGTCAACCAAGAACAATCACAATCAAATCACCAAGATGTCAAGCATCACAATCACATAAGTCACAATAGAAATAAATTTACCACAATAACCTCACTCAATGTACATACATGCTAGCTGATGTATTAGCTCAAAAGAGCCATGACCTGCAGGGGACCCATGGTGTCCATGTACCACTCGTTCCGGAATACCCCTCGGACCCGAGCACAAACCTCCGCCCCGGAACGAACCTCGGTCGCGGGATATATCAAAGTACCTCTCATTTTCGAAACGATCATCGGACCACGAGCCCATAATCTAAGTCACATGAGTGCCTTTCCAATATCAAGAATCAACTCATCATTTCATGTCACAATACCCTTGAGAAGATTATATTTGCTTTTCATCACAACACATCCACTGTAGATTTAATCACACAGGAATAATGGCACAGAGCCTACATAATCAATCAATCAATCACATTCACATAGGAATTAACCACACAATACCATGCATGAAAACTAGACATGCTTTCTCCTAAGGAGATCACCAAACATAAAATCAACTAACCAAAGTCTAACTTAAATAAACCGTAACCTACCTTGAAGTAGAGCTGGAACACGCAGGTTACTCTACTACAGCCTTTCCTTTCCTCAAAGCCTCAATACGTTCACGGTCTAAAAATAAAAGGCTCAATGAGTCACATTGCTCAATTTACAAACACCAAAGCAAGAATACTGTCACGACCCGACTAGGGACCATGACGGGTACCCGGAGCTGACCACGGAGCACCACTCATTCTACTACTCAACATACTCGTCCTATATTCATTCATCATTCTCATGCTTCTAATCATAGGGAAAACCATTTTCACTTTCAGACATATTTACCTTTATATACATAAGCCCTTCGACTATCAAAATAATATATATACAATGAGGAAATCGTGAGACCATACTACCCACACATATGTATCTATGAGCCTCTACAAGAATACTAGCATATGGACGGGACAGGACCCCGTCGTGCCCAACACATATATATATATTATATATATACACAAAATGATAAATCAATGGCACCTCCGGAACAATGGAGTGCTCTCAAAGTCTGTTAATAGCTCCTACGAATCTGGATCACCTCTCTGTCTACCTGTGGGCATGAACACATCGTCCAAAGAGAAAGGACGTCAATACGAGCATTGTACTGAGTATGTAAGGCATAAACAATAATAATACATCAGTGAAACAAGGAGACATCAAGTGGAGAACAACCTGTAACTGACTGTCAATTATGATAGAAATAATAAATGCTGACTTACTTCATAAACATCATCATATCATGTATGCATATATATGTATAAGCTGCCCGTCGATATAGGTATAGTGTGATCATCATTAGCCCGCGTCCGGGGTAACCATCTTATGCCGCCTACTAATGATGTCTGCCCATGCCATCTAGACATGGTGTATACGCTGCCCGCCTTAGCAGTGTCTACCCGGCCATATAGGCGCGGTGTGATATCATCATCATATACTTATCATGAATCATGCATAAAAGCTCAAGACAGGCTATAACTCTATCGAGGTGATGTAAGGTCGTGAACCCCCGATTTCATAATGGAGTGTTCATAAGCATTCTGCCTCACCTTGAAGGAATTAGCATATAAGGTGAGTGTATACAATCAACAACATCAATGAATCATAATTAGGATCATTAGCTTTAGAATCTTTAGGCTTAACTCATCATCATCACTATCATGCTCATAACATATCCCGTTTCTCTATCTCATGTGAAGCTCTTTATAATCAT
>NC_081346.1:42374281-42491276 GCF_029784015.1 Lycium ferocissimum
ACCCGAAAGACAAAATAACAATAATAGCTCTCTTTTTCCTTATTCAACAACTTACATAAATTCAATTCGACGACTTACCTTCAAGCAAAAATCGACGCTTATACATTCACATACTAACCCAAACCCCTACCAACAATATTTAAGGACATTCTAAGCAATTCACACAACATTTTCAATGATCCAAATTTTCCTCCAAGCTACCCGAAACAGCCCCCTAACCGAGACAGCCCCTCTAACTTTTTCTTCATTTCCAAATCATGGTTTGTATCCACAATTTACATTCTAACAATGCTATCTCATCAATATACCAATTACATTAAATATACAATAACCTCCAAAACAGATCCGCAACATTAACAACATCATTTTGAATGAATGACCATTCATTTCAACATAGAATTCATAGCGACGACGACTAAAACAATAGCGATATTAATTCATCCTTTACCAAGCATTTGAGGGCTACACACGGCCACATTGTACATGAACATATAGTGATGGTTTTTATTCTCTTCTCCACTCTACAACAAGCAAACACGATACAAGAATTAATTCATCAATTCCATTTTCAACACCCATTTACACGGCTAGCTCCTCAAGCACACAACCCACTTCCAACACACTATATTCCATGATATTCATCCATATTATCATACTACAATATGCGTAAAACATTTATAACCCATAAAACAAGAGAAATTCTTACCTTTCTTCTCTACTCCACAATAGGCTAGGGTTTGCAATTGGATACAATGAATGGTTAGATGTCCCAAACAACTCTTCCACGTTACTTAGAGACTTCAATATAGTTGATTTGTACAAAGAAATAATTTTTGGAAGGCTAGAATTGATCTTGATTTTTTGCAACTTGGCCGTGAGGTTGGGGGTTTTCTCCTTCAACTTTTAGATATTTTTTTCTAAGTGGGAAGTGAGAAAGATGAATACATGGTCATATTTTAACTAATATGAAGTGCATTGTTGTCCCTTGGCCCACATAATGTGTTGGACCAATTAAAATTGGCCACACAATGGCATCTTTGCACAACATTTTTAATTCCAATTTTATGAATTGTGGTCCCAATTTTCCCACTTGTTCCATACCAATAAATTCATGCACAACTTATATCTCAAAATAAAATCGAAGGTCAAAAATCCCGACTTTGCATCCCGAAATAGTTTTGTCTTTAACTTATCATAATTAGTCTGAATTGTTCCAATGTACAAAATACGGGTTCTAACACCAAGTGTTTGATAAAATGCTTAGATGACCAAAGCATGGATATTATTGCTAATATGGAATCCCTTTGACTTGTATTGCTATAGCCTAAAGTTGAAAGGGGTGATGAACATTGTATTATGCTCAAATGCCAGAATTAAGGTATGTGAGGCTAACTCTCTACGTTTGGGACGGTTAATGATTCTCCCTCCGCAGCGTTCTTTTACAAAGTTACTAATTTACGCAGAACTATAGTTAAGCATAGTTCCTTGAATAATTGCAGAACTTCTATTCCCTAGTTTCGTAGTTCGTTCATGACTTTCATTCTGAACGTTGTGAGCTCAGTACGTAATCAATATACACTTATGTTTTATGCCCACGAGTCTCAATCTAGAATACTAAGTATGTTATAAACAGTTAAAGTTTTAGTTCTCGTAACCTGTCATGAATACATATCTCAGCCTAATTCTATTCAGTATTCCAGTATCATGGAGCTCTGTATGATTCCGTATTTTAGCATCATGTTTTACAGTATGATTTTCAGTTCTGTCATATAAATTGTTGAATGTTGAACACCTGTATTTGGTCCTGAGGTCATAGTTTATGCTTTATGCATCTTGGTCCTGAGGCCTAGTTATGTATATGTATACTTGGGCCAGAGGCCATAGCTTGTGCACTTATATATTGGGCCTAAAGGCATAGCTTATTTACTCAGATAAACAGGTGGGTTCTCATTTAGAACAGGGAGTATTCATAGCTTTACTTCTTGTTCAGTTCAGTTATCAGTTACCAATTCAGTTTTCAGTTTCAGTATTTACAATTCTTTGTTTCAATTGCTTTACATACCAGCGCAATTCAAATGTACTGACGTCCCTTTTTGCCCGGGGCTTGCATCTCGCGATGCAGGTAACGATTTACAGGTTGACGATTCTGCTTGCTAGGACATTCTCGTATCAGCTGCATGGTGAGCCCTAGCTCCTTCGGGGCGTTATCATACTTTTAGTATTTATAGTAGTTCGGTCAGTGAGGTATGCCGGGGGCCTTGTCTCGGTAAACAGTTAGCAGTTCAGTACTCTTTAGAGGCTTCGTAGACTTTAGTCCCGGATGTTTAGCAGCTTTTGTGTTAGCCTTGTCAGCTACTTATTCAGACTTTCAGACTTATTAAGTATTTCCGCATTTATGATATTTCAATCATATTTTTAGTAGAACAACATGTCTTAATGTTATTTTCGTATTCAGTATGTTTTGATATCACTTGTTGATTTAGCCAGTCAGTTGGTTCCCTTGGTCACATGCAGTCAGACATCGAGTATCGTGTTACGCCTGGGCCATGGTTCGGGGCGTGACAAAGCTTAGTATCAGAGCCTAGGTTCAAGAGTCCTAAGGATTCTATGAAGCCTTGTCCAGTGGGGTCACTTTTACGTGTGTGTACGCACCACACATGTAAACAGTTGACCACCAAGACATCTAGGATTTTCTCACTTCTTTCATACTCTAGATCGTGCAATTAGAACTATGCTTTCAGGAATCCTTCTAACTCGTGCGTATTACGTATTTCAGACAATTCCTATGAAAAGAAAGTACACAAAGAGGCCTTCAGCTACTAGCCAGAGGGCTACGGCTGATGCTGCTCAGGAAGAGAACACTCAGACCCAGGGATCCACCTCGGTTCTCGCACCCCCGCGCACTACGGAGGCATGCGAAGGTCCGGTGAAGCTCCGTTGCCAGCTTCTTCGGACATGGATGTCAGGGGGGCTATCCAGTTGCTCACCCAGATTGTTGCTACTCAGGCTCAGAGGTAGGGAACAAATGCTATTGATGGGACAGGTAGTTCCAGGTCCAAGGAATTCCTCAACATGAAACATCCTGTTTTCACAGGGTCCAAAAAGGATGAGCATCCGCAAAACTTCATTAAAGATATTTCGAGTCATGCATGCTACAGACATAGAGGCAAAAGAGTTTGTTGCATACCAGCTGAAGGATGTTACTAACACTTGGTATGAAACATGGGAAGAGTCCCAAGGGGAAGATGCTGCTCCTGTGACTTAGAAAGAGTTTGCAGACGCGTTTCTTGAGCATTTTTTGCCCATTGAGGTTTTGGAAGCTAAGGCTTTAGAGTTCTAAAGACTCAGATAGAATGAGATGAGTATGAACGAGTACTACCTTAAGTTCGTTGCTCTGGCCAAGTATGCTCCTGAGATGATGCGTGATATGAGGGCCAGAGTTCGGCAATTTGTGTTGGGCCTTATACCCGACTTGCATGGTGCTAGTATAGCTGCTCAGAATAATGACATGACTATTACTAAGATGGTTGCCTTTGTTCAAGGGAACGAAGACAGGCTAAAGGAAGAAGAGCGGCTACAGAAGGAGAAGGACAGGGAATTCGACAAGAGAGCTAAGTCTACAGGAAATTTCAACCATGGGGGATCTCAAGGAGGTGGTAATTGCCAGTTCTTCAGGAAACCAAAATCAGGACCTACTCCATCTTCAGCTAGTGCACCAGTTCAGAGGTCCAAGTTTAATAGGAAAAGTTAGAATTTCAAAGCAGCAGGCTCACAGTCACAGACTAGTATGGGCTATAGAGGCCCTGAGTACCCTACTTGCAACACGTGCGGTAAGAAACACCCAGGAGTGTGTCGTTCGAGCACAAATGGTTACTTTGGGTGCTGTCAGCAGGGCCATTTCTTGAGGGATTGTCCATCAACAAGGCAGAATAATAGAGGTAATGCAGCTCAGTCCACTAATTCAGCAGCCCCTCGTAACTCTCAGGCCCAACAAGGGCGTGGTGCAGTAAAGTCCGATAATACGGGCGGTGGCCAGAACCGCTTGTATGTGCTGGCATCTTTGTCAGGATACAGAGGCTCATGGAGATGTTGTCACAGGTATGCTAACAGTCTTCACCTTTGATGTTTATGCTCTTATGGATCCGTAGATCCACCCTATCTTATGTAACCCCCTATATTACTAAGAAATTTGGGATAGAACCATAAATTGTGTGAACCCTTTGAAATGTCCACTCCAGTTGGGGAATCAGAAGCTAGACATATCTATAGGGGCTATCCAGTCAAAGTGTATCATCGCCTTATTGTAGCAGACTTAGCAGAATTGGAGATGATAGATTTTGATGTAATCATGGGCATGGATTGGTTAAAGTCCTGTTATGCCACAGTGGGTTGTAGAACCAAGAGAGTAAGTGTCGAGTTTCCCGGTGAACCGCCTCTTAGAATGGAAGGGCGACACAGTAGTGCCCAGGGGTAGGTTTATTTCCTATCTTAAAGCCAGAAAGATGATCTCTAAAGGATATATCTATCATCTAGTTCAAGTTAGGGATGCAGATGCTGGGTACCTTTCTCTCCGTAAGTACCAATTGTAAATGAGTTCCCAGAAGTGTTTCCGAAAGATCTTCTCGGAGTCCCTCCTGATAGAGAGATTGACTTTGGAATTGATCTACTTCCCGGCACTAAACCGATATCTATTCCGCCTTATAGAATGGCTCCAGCAGAGTTGAAAGAGCAAAAATTCCAGTTGAAAGACCTTCTAGATAAGGGATTTATAAGGCCAAGTATCTCACCTTGGGGAGTACCGGTTCTATTTGTCCGAAAGAAGGATGGGTCTCTGTGTTTGTGTATTGACTATCGTCAATTGAATAAAATCACCATTAAGAACAAATATCCTCTTCCCAGAATAGATGATTTATTCGATCAACTTCAGGGTGCCGAGTGTTATTCCAAGATTGACCTCAGATCAAGATACCATCAGTTGAAGGTTAAGGAAGTTGACATTCCTAAAACAGCTTTCAAGACTCGTTATGGGCATTTTGAATTTTTGGTAATGTCGTTTGGTTTGACGAATGCACCAGCAGCTTTCATGGACCTTATGAACAGGGTCTTCAATCCTTATCTTGATTTGTTCGTTATTGTGTTTATTGATGATATCCTGATTTATTCCCGTAGCAAGACTGACCATGCAGAACATCTCAGAATCGTGTTGTAGAATGTCATGACCCAAAATCGAGTCCGTACGGGCACCTACTTATTCCCTCCTAGTAGGCGGACCCTTTTCTTCCCAAATCACACATATAAGGACCTATATAAACAAGTTCATCGATAAATCATTTTCCATTAATGGTTTATAAAATCGTATACAAGACTTTACAATTATTTCCCAAAATCTGGTCTGGACTAGTACAAGAGCTTCTAAGTTATAACTGGAACCGACAAAATAAAGTAAATAAGACAACCCTGTTGGAATGAGGTAACAGAGTCTTCAAGATAGCACCGGCAAGTCCTCGAAACTAGCTGAACCACGAACTAAAGCTGAAATAGATCTACACCCCAAAATGGTATAGCAAGCGCAGTATCAGTACAACACTCATACTGGTAAGTATCATAGGCCGGCAACGATTAGGAAATCATAACAGCAATAAATAACAATGGTTAAGCATGGTAGGCAGCAAATTAGGCAAAATAAACAAAATAGTAAAGGGAAAAAGGGAAACTCCACCAGCTCCTAAACCACAAGAACAACCAACTAAATCAACTCTAACATCATACCGTTACACCTACACTCCCTAAGGAATAATCTACCCACACTAACCATAATAAGACAAGCTTCAACACAAACGGACCCCAACTAAAAATAGGCCTCGCCGCAATCTAACACTCAAAGGCACTACTTCGACTTACACCACAAAACCAACGCTAAGAAGCAACTACCCTCACCCATTGGATGCACAACCCAACTCCCATTCACATGCTACTAATTCTTCTAGCACAATTTCTATCTATACCATCACACTCAACCAATCACTATGCCGAGCCAGGGTACACTTCAAGTCACAATTCCCATACCACCCCAAGTACAATCCTAAGTCAAATTTGCAAGTTCAGTCCATCTTTCTAGAACCGTTAGCAAGCCAGAATAGTCACCAAACATCCGATACAGTCCAATATATGCAAAAGTCAGTACCAATTCCAAGATCTTACCTCAAGTACTCATAAATTCGAAACAGAACCACAATAACCATTACCAGCTCAGAATGTCTCCAACATGTCAATATTAACCAAAACCAACAATATGAGAATACAATATGAATACAAATGCATATGAGATGCAATGATTCACACACGCTTCGCGAGGATGATGTCTACGCTCCGACAGTCATGACCCATGGGGGACCGCTAAGTCCATGTACCTCCTGTGGCATACAGCCCGATCCAAAAGTCAGTGTTGCGGAACGTGCAACCCGATCCAAGTCAGTGTTGCAACCCAATCCAAGTCAGTGTTGCAGTACGTGTAACCCGATCTAATATATGTATAAGAATCAAAGAGTGAATGCATGATAACATTGATAACATGGATGAATCAATGCTCGTGCCACACATAGACACATATCACAACAACAACAACAACAACAACAACAACAATATCATATCGTTCCTATCCTTCCAACTAGTCTCTCATAATGCATAGAGTCCTCCAAATCCTATAGTAATCGCTAAGCATGATTCACAGAGTACTAACAGGCCACAAGCCCAAACACGTAAAGCCACGACACCACATAGAACATAACAAGGAGACAAGCCACAATTAACAGTACCAACCTAAGAATTTCATCCCAACTTCATACCCGAGGATGAGTATGACTCCTTTAGATCCGAGTAGGATGACGAAGAGGACCCTGAAGCAGAGGGTGATGAAATTCACCCTACAACTCAGACCAAAGTCCTTGCTCCCGAGGCTGGGATTACCGCCAGTACAGAGACCTCGGTGAAATCTATGTCTCTCCTTCCTGACTCTTTGACACCAAAACCTGCAGTTCTTCTCGAGCTGATAGCATGACATCTTTTATATCTTTACCCTTTTTTTTTTTGGTTTTGGACCTGTAAACTTTGAAATCATTCCGGGCTGATTTGTAACCGAGACTCTTAAATGAAGCTATACTTTGCAATCCATTGTGCCTTGCTTTCCCTAAGTTTTGTAGTCAGATTCATTTCCAAAGCTTTCATACAAAGAAAATTGCCTTTGCAGTTTTCTTGTAACGACATACCTCCGGGGACAGTGTCCTTCAAAAGAGGTTTCAATTTTAACTTTAGCAAATCTTCCATGATAAAAGCTGTTCAGAAAAGTCTTCCCTAAGGGTTTAACAAACTAAGGTCTTTCTGACCTTTTAAATAATTTAAGACCGGGAATTCTTTACCAGGTTAAAGTTCATAGCCGCAACCTTCAAGTTCCGCTCTCAACCTTTTGATTGTGAAAGTATTTTTATAAGAGAGGGACTTTATGTTTACGGTGCTCTTGAAGAGGACATCTCACATTTTTTCCGGCACAAGTGTTTGGTATGTTTAAACAACATCCGTAAAATTGAAACAACAAACTTATTTATCATAACAAAAGTTTGTGTAAAAAGAGGGAACTTTATTTATTCTTTTTCTCGTGTGAAATGATTACAATCAACACCTGAAGAAAGATTACTAAATGACCTAGTTCTCATCTAGTGTGGTCTATCCGGTAACCTCTATATAAGCTAGCCTCAACGGGCAGCCGCAAGTGTCTTATCAGGCCATCCTAGGTGTTAATGCACTTCTGGATGATAATTTTTTAATTGATGTTTTCAAATACTCTCAAAATTCTCCCGACATTCCCCATTGTTGACGAGCTCGTTCATTCTCCTATTGGTAGGGATAGTCCCCCAAGTATTGGGATGTGAAGTATAAGGATTCAAACACTGGAAAGTTTGTAACTAGTTGCGACTTATTATAATACGTTGTACGTTGTTGCCTCATTAGAAACCTTGCAAAAAACCCAATTGGGATAAAAATCGGGCGAAGGCAAAAAGAGTACAATGCATATTCTTAGGATACCTTTTGCACAGAGCTTTTCGCGGCTACTGTTACGGCTCAGTAGATTACTGGCCTTGTGTTACGAGAAAGCACCCGGTGAAGAATAAAAATAAGAAAAAGCAAAAACACTACCTTAGGATTAGTATCTCTTCAAGTGGCTGACGTTCTAATTACTCGATAATTTGACCCCGTTCTGGTCCTCAAACTGGTATAAACATTTTCTAGCGATGCTGGTGACTTAGTATAGCCCTTCCTAATTTGGTCCTAAATTTCCGACGTTAACTTCTCGTGTGTTGTTGGTCACCTTCCGGCAAACTTAGTCCCAGATTTTGAAGTGTCGGAGGTCTGCTTTCCAGTTATAGTATCTTTCTATCCTTTGCTTTTGCGTCATCATCCGAAAGAAAGTGAGATCCCGGCGTTCCTCGAGGAGGTCTAACTGAATTAACATGGATTCATTATTATCTGACTCATCGACCTGTGAGTATCTTAAATTTAGCTTCCCAGTTTCAATCTGAATCAAGGCTTCAGTGCTATAAACATGGGAAAACAACATTTCCCCAGTACTCATTTTTTGCCGTAGTGCGATACGCCCACATAACTTCGTGCAAATTCTCTGGTCACTTATCCTTGGCGTTTTCTAACTTTTTGTTATAATTTTGAATGTTAACTTTGTTGGTAGATTCCGCCCGTCCATTTGCACTTGGGTGATACGGAGAAGATGTGATTCTTTTGATTTTTAGCTCCTCCAGGAACTCGGTGACTTTGGACCCGATGAATCAAGGTCGGTTGTCGTAGGCAATCTCCTTTGGGAACCCAAACAGGCAGACAACATGTTTCCAGATAAAGTCAATCACCTTTTTTCCTTGATCTTTTTATAAGTGCCTTCCACTTAGAAAATTAATCAGTCATAATCGAAAGGAACTTTACCTGGCCCGAACCCAAGGGTAGAGGTCCAAACTATGTCCATCCCCATTCCATGAACGGTCACAGTGAAATAACCGGGTGTAAGAGTTCTATCACGCCCCCAAACTAGGGTTGGACGTGATTGGCACTCAACCCTTATTACCCGTTGAGTAAACCCTGTACTAGCTAGCCGAAGGTCTGAACTGATCTCAGTAATAAAAATTACACCAACAACGTCTTGATTAAACATTGTCAAGCAAGCTAAATAAGGAACAAAACTTCAAAGTGTCTATAAAGTTAACCAACTGTCAAGTCATGAGCCTCTAACTAGAATCAGAATACATAAAGCTTCGGGGCATCCCTTGAAATAATGTAAATGTCTAAAAATAAATAAAAGAATAGGAAGGATCTGCTACCGCTGGGATGAATCAATGAAGCTTGCTAACTTAATCTAGAAGGTCTGCCTCTAGTCATGTGATTCGTCACCTGCATACTCAACACCTGCCACACGACATGGCAGGCCCAAACGAGCTAACTATTTCCAAGGGTACCAAGTAAGTCTCATAGACTACCTCCTAAAAGGGCGCATCTAGACTTTCTGGGATAAGAGAGAAATAAATAAGGAAAAACATCTTTCAAGAAAGCGTGTAAATCATATAAAGTCTGAAAGCTAACATATGCTGATACTTGAGGTTGTAAGATGATAACTGATAACTGAAGCTGAAAAACTGAGTTATTTTAAAATAGAAATAACTTTTATGAGTCAAAAGGTATTTTTCACATAATGGCCCTATGTACGTGAGGATCTAGCAAAACGCACGGGGATGTGTCGGCCTATCTCCCCAACAAACATTTGGCACCTGCGAGCGTGTGGTAGCTAACCTTTGCCTTCATGGCACTAACGTAAGGGGAGGTTGGCCACTTATCCCAAACTGAATGTGATCACATTAATGTATGAAATGGATGCTGAAGCTGAATGTTGAAACGTACGTATCACAAATAAAGGCACATAAGAATTTGTGATACAGATAAGCATGTAATGTTGTTATATTTCATATAAAGTCATACTGAATAAGAATGGAGTGAAATGAGTACTTAATGACAAGAATTATTCCTAGGGCATTCGATCGAACACCTAGAGTATATAAGTTCTACTAGAATTTCCTATTAGAAAAAGTAAGTCTTAACTTACCTTAATTATGGCATAACCTTGCTTTTCCAATGCCCACGTGTATCCAATAATTCAAAGTCTACAATTCCAAGAGCTCATGATTATCAAAACTTACACAGCAATCTCATCAATGTAATTCTCATGTCTAAAGTTATCCCAACTCTTTAACTTTCTACAGTTCATCCAATTTATGAATTAAATAACAAATTCAATTGTTCAACACGCTTTTATACTTGTTGACACCTAATTTTTGACGTCCCGTAGGTTATTTTAATCACTCGGGGTCCTCGGGTAATAAGTGAATAAGCTGAGCATTTCTAATAGCCTTAAATGATTTTTACAGAGTGCCCAGATCAATATTTCTTCCTTTTAAATTAGCAAAAAGGTTTTCCATGCATCATGTTTTATGTAGAGAATAATAAATAATTTCCAAGATATTTGGTTAAATTATTTTTTAAAAGAAAAAAGAGAGAAAGAAGAGGAATTCTTGTTTAATCATTTAAAATTATTTCTAAACATTTTTCCCTTTTATTTCACCTCTGAAATTTGGATAAATTAAATAGTTTAAGTGATTAATTAGTTACCCGTTTTTACTCCTAATTTTTACGAAATAAGCAGAATTGCCCATTAATGATTTGATTAGGCTAGTTAATTAATTAAATGATAATTATTGCAAAACTGAGCCCCATATTAGATATATATTTTCCTTTTTTGATTTTTTGCCTTGTTCACAATTAATTTAATTATTCCTTCATTTAAAGAAATTAACTTTTTTTAAGAAATTATCCTGTTGGTATTTAATTTAAAATAATATGTTTATCCTAATTTTCAAATTTGATTAAAAGGCCATAATTAAAATAAATACATCTTTTCAGGCCCATCAACGACTTAACCGACCTTTAAATTGTTTTTCTCTTTTATTATTATTATAAAAATACGTAGCAACCCGATTTTCCCCATGATTTAAACTTTCTTTAATATTTTTTTTCTTTTAAATTATAAAAGGTTAGGACCTAAATATACTCAGCATATAACCAAGTATACACACATATGAAAATGGCCCTTTCTTCTTGTTAATTTTCAGTTGGACCGAGTCCAAGCCCAATGGGGCTGACCCGGCCCAAGACGCAGCTGATAAGGGGTAAACCCCTATTCACTTATCATTTTTTCACGCCAAACGATCCCTCACCCTTCTCTCTTCCCTTCCCCTTTCCCTATACCCTAACCCTAGCACCACCGGGCTTTGTGCCTTCTCTCTCATGCCAGAAATGGCAAAGTTACAGAGAGTACAAGGCTTTGCAGCCTTCGTACACCCTTTTCGCGTGATAACATTAATGATCCAACCTCGTTTTCATCTCCTTCCTTCCAAACACGGTATAAGTCGTTTTCACTTTTAGCTTTCCTTTGAATTTTTGAATCTAATATATGATTTCCTACATTTTTGTTCTTTATTTTATGATGGTATTGTTGTATTTATTCGAATTTCATTGGCCAAGTAAAATGGGCCAGATCGAGTAGAACAATACTCGGATCTGGCCATGCGTTCTTAGTTCTAGTTAATTTCTACCGTAGATCTTGTTTACAAAGGCCATTTGAGTAGAAAAAATGTTAGTCCCACATCGGTATTTTGAAGTTCCTTCACAGTTTTGGGGTTCTATAAATAGAATCCTAACCTTCATCACAAAACTAGTTTTCAGAAGTTAAAAAATAGAAAAAAGGCTAGAAATTTAAGTCAAGAACTTGAAGTTTAAGCACAAGTATAATTTTAGACTAAAAAAAAAAAAAACTCTCTTTGACGGGTTTGAGTCCCTTAGTTATAAAATTTTATTTATTTTTCCTTCTCTTGTGGTTGAGTTTGAGGGTGGAACCACAAGGAGCTTTTGAATCCATTCTTGACCAAAGGCTGCATTGTAAAAAGGTAATACCCCAACCCTTTTATATATTTCTGTTATTTTGATTATAAGTTGATGATTGGTCTGTGTTGTTAAGCATTCCTGATTAATGGTCTTGTAATGGGATTTTGACTTAAGCACTGTTTAATAAGCTTTAGAATGAGTCCCTCCGAAACATGATGCCTTGTTTATCTTATGTACATAATCTAGTATCTCATTTTTTTTTTTTTTGAGTTGGATGTTCTAGATCAGTGCTAATCCTTTGCAAGAATGTCTCAGATTGCTGGAAACTTGAAATGATTTATACTGAAATGGTTTTGAGGTTTGATAAAGGTCAACAGTGCACCATTAACATATATATATATATATTGAAATAAGAGGTGCTTAGTTTAATAAGGAAACACATAAGTTGTTGTAAGGCTGTTGGAAGACTGATTTAGATTGTGTGACTCTTTGGTAATACTGCTTTGTGTTAGGAAGTCCATATGACATGTTTATAGGGTCATCATTTGATTACTTGCATCATAATGTGATAACACCTATCTCCAAAGGGATTCATGACTTAAGTACATTTCTAATTATGTCTAAGGACCTTTGTTTTTTGCATTTTTTGAACATGTCTAGAATTGTCATTAGCTGATTTGTGATGTTCTTCTTTTAAAATAAGACTGCCCTACTCCTATTCTACTATGCCTAAGTGAGAATCACCTTAAAGCTGTGCCTAAAGAATTTGGGTGCAAATGTGTCATGTCTTCCATGGTGGATGTTGCATTCTTTGTATAAATACCGTAGCCTAACCCTCTCTGTGATTTGTTCCTACTCCCTATTGGCTTGTTAAACTCTATAGCGTGCAGTAACTGTTTTGACTTTGGTAAATATGGTGGAAAAAAAAGGGATTAGGGATATAGGTGTTGCTCCCAAACGCACACGCAAGTATACACGGTCGTACAAGTAATATAGGATTTTTAAGTCCAGATATCGTACCCACAGGGACTTATAATTAACTATTTAATAAATTAAACTAATTCTAATTATCTAAACAAGAAATAAAATCCAAATTTATATTTATAAACTAACTAAAAATAAAATAAACAAATAATGAACTTCAACCAAGAAAGAGCGGATTTTTATCAGAGAAGAGTTAGATCTAGGGCTATGACCACTAACAATCCAACAGTCTTCAAATCGTTCTACCTATGGGTTGCTAGTTGATGGGTTAATTGTAACTTTGTGATATTCTCTCGAACTACTCACAAGCCTGTAGATGTTACTATAACGCCTATATCTCTATGGTCGTCAGAGGTAATAAGAACGCATTTATTTCTCCGTATTCAACTAAGTAGACTAAAGGGTATATCTCTATCCTCGTAGCGAAACGATTAAATCGAACAAACTCTATTTATTCTTATTACGTATGTGAATTCCCTTTCTCAAGTCCAATTCCCGCACCACAGATAGTGTTCAATTAGTGATCAAGTAATTAAACAATTAAGTAAAAGAATAAATAAGCAACCCAAAAATATGAAAATTTAATAGATAGAAACGATAATCAAACGTCAACTTTCATGTTTGTGTCAAAGCCCTAGAACTAAAGAGTTTAGCTCCACATAGACATGGAGGAAAAACAACAAATCATTCGAATAAAAATATCAACATAAGTATTACAGAGAAGAGGAGGTAAAACCCTGTAAATACGGCCTCCACGGCGGCTCCAAGCTCTCTCTAAGTTCAAAGTTATGAACTAAGGGTTTCAAGCTATCCAAAGTTCTGTAAAAACTGTGTAGAATATATATTTATAAGGTATCAAAAGGCCTGGGCTTTTAAAAACCAAATCCAACTCGGATCAGAAAAAATTGCGAGCTCGCATTACACCCGCATCGCGGGTGAAACGCGAAACCAACAGAGAATCAGAAAACAGTTCTGCATACGTGGTCATGTTTTTCCTTCTGTTTCTCAACTCCAATTTCACTCTTCTTTGCTTCTTCTTTTGTTTTGTAGTCTCTTGGGGGGGACAACTTCAAAGGAGTGTCCCCTCCTTCTCTCCCCCTCTTTTTCTCCTTTCTTTTTCTTTTTCTCTTTTTTTTTTTTTTTGATCCAAATTTCTTCAACTTCACACCGCTTTATTCCTACATAGTAAAATTATAATATTAAGCACAAATCAATATATTTTGTACTCAAGAGACAATTAAAAGTATTAAAATGTGAGACAACAATGGCTAAATATATGCAATTTATGGCCGAACATGAATAGGCAGATTAAGAATGCAACATTTCATTTTTTCATTAAATAAGGAAGCCTTATGTTCTTTCTTAGATCAGTCTGGTTTATTGCTTCATTTTGAAAACAAGTCAAGTTAAAACAGGATTTACGTTTTTAGATATGCTTTGTTGGGGAAACTAAAGTGCTTGAAGTTCTCATTTGATCATGTCCCTTGGATTAGGTTTGGCTAATAAAAATAACCAGCTTGTTGTTGACAATTTAAGTTCTAAGTTAAGAAATACTTAGTGGACTTAGCCTTAACAACTAGTCATTATTAAGTTAGATGTGTGAATAAGCAATTCAGGGATAGAACCATAATGACAATAAGTCTAGAAAGGTACTAAATCAAGACTATTAGAGGGAAAAAGAGGTTTAGGCTAATGATGAACCCTTAGTTTGTTGGAGTGACATTTCTCTGCAAATTTAGTCTACTTTAGTATTAAAACATAACTAGGTAAAAGGGGTGGGAGGATGAAGCTACCTAGTCTAGCTTTAACCTTGTGTATATTCATGAGAAGAACTCTATCTAAAGACTATGGTGGCAAGGGATTTAAACCAATCTTTTTTTTTTTTTGTTCAGGAATTAGCCCCTTTAGGACTTGAGTGGAAATCTAAAGTGTTTGTCATGTGACCTGTTTATGAAGATGATCTATTATCTTTGCACCTGCATTATAGTTTAGAGATTTATTTCATTTGCCAGTTGAGTCTATCTTCCTTCTTCCCTTTTCTTCCTTTTCTGTGAATCTTGTTGTGTCAAAGGCTTGAAGGTTTGGTCTTGCTTAGGTAATAAAGGATCTTTAATAAGAATAAGAGATGGTTCATGGCCATTTGGTAATTTGTTTGCTTGAATTCCCTTTGTATTCTATTTGAAGGTTCTAAATGTTTCAAAGAAAGTGATCATGCCATATCCAAGATCAAATTGCCAATCTAGTCTGTGTTGTTAAATCATGAGATTTCCTACATGAGTTCTATTGGAATATAACTAGCTTAAGATAAAAAAAAAATGGAAATCTGCCTACTGTCACTACTTGAATCATTTGTGTTTTGGCTTAATCTTTAATACTCAGTCTAGATATTCTAATTATCATCATTTACTTGACTGCCTCATACACATTTTCTATGACTTGGCCAGATGAAGTTTGTAGTATGACATGACTTGTTAAATGCCTAGCTAATTTAAGATGGTTCTGTGAAGTAGGTTAAAGAACTTGTTAATGACACCCTGACTTAGGCTGTGATTTTGTATGGATTTTACTAGCTTCTAAGTGGTGAAAATGATCCCAGTCCTAGCCTAAATGATCCTGTCCACTTATATGTCCATGCATTTGAACTTGTTAAGGCACTTGGCTATAAGTAATTCCTGGTAGCAAATGTTCTTTATGATTAGAAAATATTGAAGGTAAGCTAAAAACCACATGGCTAGGAAAAGTCTTTTTAAAAGGTGCCTTGAGAGGGGATCTAGGGGGGTGATCATAGCACTGTTTGATTCACCATACTTTCCCTTCACATAAAAGGCACCATGGCACTTTCATAAGCCCATGGTGGTGCATGCTAACTGTACAAATCTTTCAAAAAATCATGTGAACTTTGTTGCTAGACTCTAGAAGACTTGGCTAAAAATCAGACATGCATTGATAAGTGGCTTAGTAAAACCTAGTAGTGAACCTAGGTGCACATGTTCATGGCTGAACTAGAATACAAAAAGGAAAGAGCTTAAAGGAAAATAGGAAATTTGAATAGATGAGGCATTGAAACTGAAACTGAGTTATTAAAGACTGTTAAGATCATGTAGGTCCTTCCTCTTTTCAAGAAACTTCACCAAGGAGGCATTAATGATTTTATGCATCCTTTCTATACTATGTGTCTAGCCTGCATACTTTTACTTGATGTCTTCATCTTGTTAAGTCTGACTGGGACCTAAAAATCCACCTAGGTGCCATGTTTGTGTGTTTAGCTTGACTGAAATCAGTTTCCTTTCTCTTGTTATACCTGTCTTTCCAGTCTACACCTGGCCTTTGCAAATATGACTTGGAATATACTTTCCTTTTTACTAGGGTCTGCTTCGGTTCCCTTTATATGTGCAGTGTGTGACTGAAATTTACATTGGAATCTGTCTATGGTTGTACATCTTCATAAAGAGATTGATAAGCTTATTATGCATAGACCACTCCTGGTTTAAAATGATGCATAGTTTAATGAATATATTCCTTTCCCTTGTTGTAATTAAGTAGTAGTAATGGTGCATAGTGAAATATTATCCTTTGTTCCTTAGGAGCTATGTTTTGCCTTTCCTTCTATGTCCTTGTTTGGAAGGCTAGACTGTTCAATGATATTTGGTTCTAATTGAGCACTTGTGTTTCATTGTGGTAATGTTAAGGATCATTTGGGGTTGGTCAAATCTTCCCCCAGTGCCAGCCATGTCTGGGGTTCAATGAAACCCTTTGAATCTTGTGCGACACTGGGAATAAGGATGGTGACAACCACCCTTGTCATGACCCAACTAGGGGCCATGATGGGTACCCGGAGCTTACTAACGAGCACCGCTTATCATGCTGACTAACTTACTCAACCTGGGCATATATCATTCTCAACACAAACTTATCATGGAACAATCTCCAAACATCTCCCAAATCATATATACGCATAGGCCCATAAGTGTTCTATCCCGTGTTTTTGCGCGTTTGGAAAAATTTGGAATAATCTTGTTTTGTAGGAAACACGGCTATATTTCTATTTTACTTAACATGTGTGTGATATTCAAAAAAAATATTGATGTGAAAATACGGAAGAAGGCCAAGGGCAAAATTGGAATTTTAAAAATTAGTTTCGGGAATTAGAAATTATGATCCTTAACTAGTTGGGCTCAAAAAAAAATAAAAGAGAAATTGAGGCCCAAGTATAAGGGGTGGCCGGCCATGAGGCCTTGGCCCCAAGTCCATGGAAATTCTTCCATGTGACAAATAATTGAGATGGCCTACTATATAATTAGCTCCCTAGAACATTCAAGACAAAAACAAAACAAAAGAAAGAAAGAAGAACAAGAGAGAGGGGTTCGGCCCCTTCAAGAAAAAAAATATATATATATAGAAAAATTTTCTAGCCTTCAACTTTGATTACAAAAAAAAAAAAAATCTTCCTTCTTGAATTCTTGATAAGTTCAAGACGCTCTTGGATGTGGTATAATTAGTTTGGCGAAGGAACCACGTTTGCGGCAAGTTGAAATTTGGAGAAAGAGGTGAGATTTCTATTCTTTTATGTTATGGAAGAAGCAAGTGTGTTATAATGATTAGAGTTGCATAAAAATTATGGAATTGTGGTGTGTGGACGCATGGCGTGTGTGTGTAGGGGGTGCTTGGCCGTGAGCCATGTTAATGGAGAGGAGAGGTGAATTTAATTTTATTTAGCTTGTTAGTTGTGTCGTATGACATTTATGACGTAAATAAGTCTTAAACGATTCGAATTGGCATTGAAATGGCATGTATGTCATTATGGGAAATTATGTGATTTTTCTATGATTTTTATATAAGTATGGAAGTAAGATTCTAAATGTGAATTATGGTTGTTGTTAATGAGTTTAAAAGGGAAACAATGCGATTTGGTAGTTTTGTCGCATTTGTAGAAGTTTCGGATGGAATATGGAATTGGTGGGAATGCTTGAAATTATGAGTATTGTTTGGAATGCTATTGAAATATGTTTGAATAATCTTGAATTAGTTAATGGATATGGGAAATGTTGATATTAGTTTGATAGTGTGAAGTTGGGATGGAAGTTATTGAATTATATAGAAAAGAAGGCTATTTATGTCATAATGTATTTTGTAGTGAATTGTTGATGTTGGTGGTATTGTTGGGCTGTTGTTGTTGATATTTTGGGCCGAGATGATTCTCGGGGACGTTGAATTTATAGGGGAGGTCTTTCGAAATTTCGGTAGACAATATGAATTTAAGTCGAAATCTTAGAAGCTTGAAACTCATATTTGGTAATTGTGACCAAATTGTAGATTTTAGCGAACTTGAGATGCGATTTCGGAGATGAGCAGAAGCGGGAAGAGGTATGTAAAGCTATCCCTTTTCTTCTTTTGGCATGTCTAGATATACTAGGTTGAGATTTGAGCCTCGGGGGAAATTCATGTTCATAGAAATCCGAGTCCGGTTTTAGGCACTATTCATTCAATGTAATTGAATTAAAATTCTTATGTTTTGTTGGAAAACTATTCGAACATCCATAATTCGCCCAAATGTGATAGAATCGTTTGAAACTTACATGGACGACTCCATAGAGTCTAATGTTCGTAAATTAGGTCCGCCACCTCGACTTGACCCGAGGTAGGCCCACTAACCCCGATACTCCTTCGTTTGCCCGAATACACTTATCTTTGTATAATGTCGGGAAAGGACCATTGCTTATGATTTTGGCTATTATAGAACAACGTTTTGATTGCTCCATGATATTCTGATTTATATTTTAAACTATAAACACGATTTCAAAAGTATTTTGTGAGATAAGCTCCGTCTTTGATCGAATTTGTTTTGACTAGCTTACCCAACGGGTTGCCATATGATTATGTCAAGTGTCATAAATGATTTGATTTGTAAATTGCATTAGTTTCCGCACTACTCTGCTCGTGCCTATACTATGACATCGTTCGCGGTTCCGGCCGATTTGTGATCGTGCGCACCATGATAAATTCGGCGATATCTTTGTGTTACGGTTCCGAGACCTCGCCATAGGGCCGGGTTCCTATGGAGTTATCGTGATATGGCTTATGATATGTTTTGATGATATGACATGTTGTGATCATATGTTGTGTTCGGGGTTGTACGGAGATTTGAAACCTTATGGTTTGGTGTTGTGGCACCGGGTCGGAGTGGTGACCACGTTATGCATGATTTTCTATTTGCATTATGTACATGTGCCTTGACACGGACTTTGATATTTTGATCCGGTATTTTCTCGTACCTTTCAACGATTTATGGTTTGGATCTGCTTTATGCTTTATATACGGTACATCTTTCACGACCCTTTCTTCGGGGGCCGCGTTTTATGTAGATTCGATTGTAGGCCGCACATTCGCTATCGAGAATGCTCCTTTACGTCCGAGCCCATGTGTTGGTACCTATCTTCCGCGATGTTTATGCTTTTGTATATTTGGTTATTTGGGGTACGGCGGGGCCCTGTCCCGTCATATGTTTCTGTTTCGATTTGTAAAGGCCTGTAGTCATATATGTGGGTCATGGGTCATGTGTGCGTTCGTTTGTTTATGATCTGCATCTTAATGCGGTCCCGTTTGTTATTATGGCCAAGACGGCCTAATTGTTTGTATATGTATAAATATTCGGCGATGTGTATTCCGCCGCCCCATATGATTATGATATGATAATTTTTTGCACGCGCGACCGCTTAAGACAGTATTTATTTCCACTTTTGCTTAAAATGGTGAATGTAATGTCTGAGCTAGCTAAAATATGATGACTTGATATGAAAGTCTGTTTGGGCGTCCAAGTAGGGCGCCAGTCGCGGCCCACGGGGCTGGGTCGTGACAAAAGTGGTATCAGAGCGGTTTGTCCTCGGAATGTCTGCAGGCCGTGTCTCGTAGAGTCTTGTTTATCGGTGTGTTGTGCACCACATCTATAAACAGGAGGCTACAGGACATTTAGGGTGTTACCTTTCTTTGGATCTTAGATCGTGCGATAGAGCCAGCCGTAGGAAACGAATTCCTTTTACTAACCTTTGATTTCAGCCGAAGAACGGTATCGACAGAAGACAGTGACTGATAATATTGGAAGCTACACAGTATACAGGTAAGTAACGGTACGGAGAATGTGTATTGGGGAAGTTATTTGAAGTATGATTGAAATGTAAAGTTGAAGATCGAAAAGGAAAGTTAATAGGAAAGTGCTCGGTGCCGTCTGAGTTATGTATGTGAGGTAAGTCTTGATATTTTTATACGTTTACTTGAAATTGTTAGCCCTGTGTGGCTATGCTACGATATGATACGTACGTATATATGTTGGCCCTGTGAGGCATTGTTGGTATTTCCTGCGTGCAGGTTTTGGGATAGTAAGAAATACAGAGGAACCTCTGCCCAAATTTTTCCAGCATTATAAAAAGGAAAATGAGATATAAGTTCTTAACATGTCTTGAAAGTCGATACCGATAGAGTAAATCTATTATGCTGAATTAAAGTTTAAAAGACACCCCCATGTCAATCGTAAGAAGCACCACCCTCATTTTGGAAATCCTATTTCGAGAAAGTATAGATGACCAGCAAATTCGAGATTTATTTAAACGGACCAAAATACGTTCCAATCACACGTTGCTTTAGAAAAGCCTATGTTGAAGGGCAAAAATGTCCAGCAGTTAAGTTTCACCTTATTGGAAAAAATACAAAGCGTATGACAAGTAGTTGGGAATTAAATGGTTCGCTTACCACTCCTATATATATATGGAGGTAATTATGTGAATTAAGTACTAAGAAGTTCTGCGATGTTTGTCGGACTTTAGTTTCCTTCTGCTAGGGGTTGGAGAGAGCCTTACAGGAATATTTTACCAGTTCCCGACGATTGATTGGAGTCGGAATTTGCGGAATAAAATTTAAACTTGTGGGCTGTGTAGAATTAGACATACAGACGAAGGTAAGTATTGCGGATTTAGATAAGGGGCGATACGGTAATTATATGGTCAGAAAAGTGAAAGACTCCTTTCTAGATCGGGGTGGGACCCGCTACGAGAACGTTTTGAAAATTGTTAAGACCCCGACTTGCCTAAAATTACGTGACAAAGGTCGTCCGGGGCAGTTGATGCGATTATACCGACTTTAACGCACCTAAATGCATTAAGGTTTTAAGGTTAAGCGTGCTAGGGCCAGAGCAATTCTGAGATGGGTGACCCCCTGGGAAATGTACTAAAATTTTCACAAATATAGATGTGAGAGACAAATAGGAAATTTGGGGTAATCTAAAGGAAATTAGAGTATGTGGAATGGTTAGCAACTTTATAGAGGTCGCGTGAGATGCGACGGATTAGATTGGTGAAAAGGAAGAGGAGCAACGCAGCTCTGAAATTAGAGTAAGTTGGAACAAGTGATTGGAAATGTCTTGTAAAAGAAATGACAGAAATATATATGTATGTGTAGGACTCCCCTTTTATGACTATGTCGATCGATGGGTGAACCCTAATAGCTAGTGTTGTAATATATGGAAGATATTAAGTGGACAGAATTTATGAGACAAAACGAAAGGTATGGTATAGATGTTACGAGATAAACTGATATTGATTTTGCTACAGGTTGACATTGGAAAATTCTAATACAACGATATTTGGAAAGAAAAGAGAGTAATTGAGTAGGACATAAGGAGATCAGAACGTCAGAAAAGTTGAAAGTAAGAAACGTAATTAAGCAGAGCCTCAAAAAGAGCCGACGGGCAAAGCACGAAATTATTTGCAAAAAGGAACTGGAATGTAATAGTGCAGGGCAAAAGGGAAAACCCATGGTATGGAACGATGAATTATGTGAATATCAAGAAATGCGAATATCGAGAAAGCGGAATGACAGATAAGGAACGGGTGTAAAAGAGGGGATAACTTAGCCGAATCTTCCAATGAGGAAGGATATGATTACTATAAAAATAAATTTCTACATTAATTACGTTATTTGAGGACTAGCTATCAGATAAGATTTTTGTAATATGTGATCGAGAGTTCTCATCGCCTCGTGAATTTATTAAAGTCTCGTACGAGGCTAATCAAGTTATAGATTGTAAAGAAAAAAGGCATGGATATGGTATAAGTATGGCCCCTTAAGGGGGGGGGGGAGAACGTATTACATTATACTTAAACCGGCATTACAATATCTTTAGGTGATTAAGAAAGGAAATCTATTGATTTGAGGCCAGAGCTTAATGTATCTACATGCCAAGAGAATAGAGGGAAGGAATGAAAGACGCCTTAAGGAAATGCTTCTCGCCAATATGAATTGCGATATGGTTATGTTATGATTTGAATCTCCCCTATTGGGTAAACTGATGTTGTACCTAAGTACGTGGTAATATGTTTCAGAGAATGGTAATAAAGGCAAGAAAATGGCTGCGAGTTAAGTTCCTAAAGAGTAATGGAGAGGATTATCAGACTCAAAGAATATTTCGGGTAATAACGATTATCGTAATAGGAATACCAGTGCTTGGTAGTTTAGAAATCTTTGAAGAAAAGAAAGAGGTTCGGTAGGTATTAGGAAATAGTTCATGGGCCACTAATCGCATGAAACACGAGGAGATACGCCATGAAATTATGTGGATTATCGGTACGAAGTGGTGTTTGATCATATTTGTAAAGAATCCGCACGAGAGAAATTATTCCACTTATGATCTGGAATTAGCCGCGGTGATTCATGTTTTTGAGAATATGGCGGCATAATTATATGGAATCCACGCTGATAATTGTACAGACCATTAGAGTCTCAAGGAAGAGCTGAACTTGCGACAAAGAAAATGGTTTGAATTATTGAAGGATTATGAAGTCGATATTCTGTATCAGCCTGGAAAAGCTAAAGTTGTGGTAGACGCAGTTAGTCGCAAACCTATGGGCAAATTGACCAGTGTGCATCCAGAAAGGAGGAGTTGGTTCGCGAAATTCATCAGTTAGTTAGCCGTAGAATTCGTTTGGACGATTCTGGAAATATTGGGGGCTTCTGTCCGAAAGGTTGCTGAATCGTCGATTATGGAAAAAAAAAAGGCGAAACGGCGTCAGTTCGAGGATCCCATTCTAATACGAGAGGTAGATTATATGTGTCGACGGCATGCGCAGGGGCTGCAGCGACCAATTATGAGCGAAGCACGATACTCGGTATTCTATTCATCTTGGGTTTACTAAAATATATCACGATTTTAAATATTTATATGGGTAAGGACGGTATGAAAAGAGACACTGCATAGTTCGTTGGCCAATTGCCAGCAAGTCAAGATCGGGCATCAAAAGCCCAGCGGATTTCTTCAGGAAATGAAAAATTCCAGTTTGGAGATGAGAAACGATTAACATGGAATCCATTATAGGTGTACCGCGCACTCTACACGGGTACGATTCTATTTGGATTATTGTCGATAGGTTGGCGAAGTCAGCCCCTTTCCTTCTGGATAGAACTACTTATTCGGCTGAAGACTATGCCAGATTGTATATTAAAGAGATAATAAGACCTCATGGGATTCCTGTATTTATTATAACCGACAGGGGTGCTTAGTTTACAGTGAATTTCTAGAGATCATTCCAGGAAGGATTGGGAACTCAGGTGAGCCTTAGCACAGTATTTCATCCTCAGCCCGACGGACAGGACGAGCGCGTTATCCAGATGCTAGAAGATATGCTCCAGGTCTATGTTATTGATTTCAAGGATAGTGGAAGTGATCGTTACCGTTAATTGGATTTGCTTATAATACTAATAGGTATCGTTCCAACATCCAGATGGTATCATACGAAGCCTTATATGGCAGAAAATGCAGATCCCCGCTTGGTTAGTTCGATGTGGACGAAACTAAATTAATTGGTCCAGATGTGATTTCGCAAGTAGTTGACAAAGTGAAACTGATTCGAGGGCGACTATTGGCGACCCAGAGTTGACAGAAATCATATGCAGGTAAACGACACCGACCGTTAGAGTTTCAGATTGGCGACTGGCTATTTCTAAAGGTGTCACTTATGAAGGGTGTGGTGAGATTCGGTAAAAAGAGTGAACTCAGTCCGCGGTATATCGGATCGTATCAGACTATTTGAAAGGTAGGCGAGATCGCCTATGAGCTAGACTTACCATCTGATCCGGAGTCAGTATATCCGGTATTCCGTGTATCCGTGTTCCGTAAATGTGTTGGTGACCCTTCTGAAATATTTCCAGTAGATGACATTCAGATGACGGAGGAATTGTCTTGTGAGAAGCAACCTGTAGCTATTCTGAATTGTCAGGTGAGGAGGTTGCGTACCAGGGACATACCCTCTGTTAAGGTCTTATAGCGAAACGATAATGGAGAAGAAACGACCTGGGAAACAAGGGACGAGATGAAGAAGAGGTATCCTCGCTTGTTCCCTATACTTACAGGTAAATTGAATTTCTAATTTGTTATATTGATTGACAAATGATTGATGTGTACTACTCATAAAAGAAACTCCCCCGCCATGTTTGTGAGACCCTATAAGGTTAATTTAACATTCGAGGACGAATGTTCTAAAGGGGGGGAGAATGTTATATCCCGTGTTTTTGCGCGTTTGGAAAAATTTGGAATAATCTTGTTTTGTAGGAAACACGGCTATATTTCTATTTTACTTAACATGTGTGTGATATTCAAAAAAAATATTGATGTGAAAATACGGAAGAAGGCCAAGGGCAAAATTGGAATTTCGAAAATTAGTTTCGGGAATTAGAAATTATGATCCTTAACTAGTTGGGCTCAAAAAAAAATAAAAGAGAAATTGAGGCCCAAGTATAAGGGGTGGCCGGCCATGAGGCCTTGGCCCAAGTCCATGGAAATTCTTCCATGTGACAAATAATTAAGATGGCCTACTATATAATTAGCTCCCTAGAACATTCAAGACAAAAACAAAACAAAAGAAAGAAAGAAGAACAAGAGAGAGGGGTTCGGCCCCTTCAAGAAAAAAAATATATATATAGAAAAAATTTCTAGCCTTCAACTTTGATTCCAAAAAAAAAAAATCTCTTCCTTCTTGAATTCTTGATAAGTTCAAGACGCTCTTGGATGTGGTATAATTAGTTTGGCGAAGGAACCACGTTTGCGGCAAGTTGAAATTTGGAGAAAAGGTGAGATTTCTATTCTTTTATGTTATGGAAGAAGCAAGTGTGTTATAATGATTAGAGTTGCATAAAAATTATGGAATTGTGGTGTGTGGACGCATGGCGTGTGTGTGTGTGGGGTGCTTGGCCGAGAGCCATGTTAATGGAGAGGAGAGGTGAATTTAATTTTATTTAGCTTGTTAGTTGTGTCGTATGACATTTATGACGTAAATAAGTCTTAAACGATTCGAATTGGCATTGAAATGGCATGTATGTCATTATGGGAAATTATGTGATTTTTCTATGATTTTTATATAAGTATGGAAGTAAGATTCTAAATGTGAATTATGGTTGTTGTTAATGAGTTTAAAAAGGGAAACAATGCGATTTGGTAGTTTTGTCGCATTTGTAGAAGTTTCGGATGGAATATGGAATTGGTGGGAATGCTTGAAATTATGAGTATTGTTTGGAATGCTATTGAAATATGTTTGAATAATCTTGAATTAGTTAATGGGTATGGGAAATGTTGATATTAGTTTGATAGTGTGAAGTTGGGATGGAAGTTATTGAATTATATAGAAAAGAAGGCTATTTATGTCATAATGTATTTTGTAGTGAATTGTTGATGTTGGTGGTATTGTTGGGCTGTTGTTGTTGATATTTTGGGCCGAGATGATTCTCGGGGACGTTGAATTTATAGGGGGAGGTGCTTGCCGAAATTTCGGTAGACAATATGAATTTAAGTTGAAATCTTAGAAGCTTGAAACTCATATTTGGTAATTGTGACCAAATTGTAGATTTTGGCGAACTTGAGATGCGATTTCGGAGATGAGCAGGAAGCGGAAGAGGTATGTAAAGCTATCCCTTTTCTTCTTTTGGCATGTCCTAGATATACTAGGTTGAGATTTGAGCCTCGGGGGCAATTCTGTTCATAGAAATCCGAGTCTGGTTTTAGGCACTATTCATTCAATGTAATTGAATTAAAATTCTTATGTTTTGTTGGAAAACTATTCGAACATCCATAATTCGCCCAAATGTGATAGAATCGTTTGAAACTTACATGGACGACTCCATAGAGTCTAATGTTCGTAAATTAGGTCCGCCACCTCGACTTGACCCGAGGTGGGCCCACTAACCCCCGAGACTCCTTCGTTTGCCCGAATACACTTATCTTTGTATAATGTCGGGAAAGGACCATTGCTTATGATTTTGGCTATTATAGAACAACGTTTTGATTGCTCCATGATATTCGATTTATATTTTAAACTATAAACACGATTTCAAAAGTATTTTGTGAGATAAGCTCCGTGCTGATCAGCTGTTTTGACTAGCTTACCTAACGGGTTGCCATATGATTATGTCAAGTGTCATAAATGTTTTGATTTGTAAATTGCATTAGTTTCCGCACTACTCTGCTCGTGCCTATACTATGACATCGTTCGCCGGTTCCCGGGCCGGTTTGTGATCGTGCGCACCATGATAAATTCGGCGGTATCCGTGTTACGGTTCCGAGACCTCGCCATAGGGGCGGGTTCGTCTATGGAGTTATCTTGTGATATGGCTTATGATATGTTTTGATGATATGACATGTTGTGATCATATGTTGTGTTCGGGGTTGTACGGAGATTTGAAACCTTCTGGAGTATGCTGTGTTGTGGCACCAGCGTCGGAGTGGTGACCACGTTCCTGAGCCTTATGCATGATTTTCTATTTGCATTATGTACATGTGCCTTCAGCACAGACTTTGATATTTTGATCCGGTATTTTCTCTCTGTACCTTTCACTTCAGTTATGGTTTGGATTTCTGTACTTTATGCTTTATATACTCAGTACATCTTTCGTACTGACCCCCTTTCTTCGGGGGGCTGCATTTCATGCCCGCAGGTACAGAGATTCGTGGTCCACTGTGTAGTAGGCTGCACGTTACGCTATCGAGAGAATGCTCCTTTTGGTCGGAGCCCATGTGTTGGTACCTATCTTCTGCGATGTTTATGCTTTTGTATATTTGGTTATTTGGGGTACGGCGGGGCCCCGTCCCGTCATATGTTTCGTTTCGATTTGTAGAGCCTCGTAGTCATATATGTGGGTCATGGGTCATGTGTGCGTTCGTTTGTTTATGATGCGTCTTAATGCGGTCCCGTTTGTTATTATGGCCAAGACGGCCTAATTGTTTGTATATGTATAAATATTCGGCGATGTGTATTCCGTGCCACCCCATATGATTATGATATGATAATGTTTTTGCACGCGCGACCGCTAAGACGCATTTATTTCCACTTCTGCTTAAAATGGTGAATGTAATGTCTGAGCTAGCTAAAATATGATGACTTGATATGAAAGTCTGTTTGGGCGTCCAAGTAGGACACCAATCGCGGCCCACGGGGCTGGGTCGTGACAATAAGGCTACAAAAATAATGTACAAAATCTACAATAAAGGGGGTCACATAACATCTACAACCCACATGTACGCATCTACAAGCCTCTAACTGGAATACTGGAATCATAATGACGGGACAGGACCCCGCCGTGCCCCAAATATGTACACAAATGAATAAACTCATAGGCTACACCTCCGAAGTAGTGGGGTGCTCCTGCACGACTGCTGAGTAAGCTCCTAAGCGTCGGCACCGTCCCCCTGTCTACCTATGGGCATGAACACAGCGTCCATAAAGAAAAGGTCGTCAGTACGAACAATGTACTGAGTATGTAAGGCATATATGATAGCATAATAAGGAAATATAAAAAGCATAAGAAGAAAAGATAACTGTAACTGCTTGCCTCTGGAGGCGGAATCATGCATGCTCACTATTACCTTTAAACATATCACATATACATACATAAGCTGTCTGAATCAATAACATCATTAGCCCGCGTCCGGGGTAACCATCTCACGCCGCCCACTAGTGGTGCTGCCCGTGCCATATAGACACGGTGTAATCATCCATAAGCCGCCCACTACGCTCACCGTAGTGGTGCTGCCCGGCCGTATAGGCACGGTGTAATCATCGTCATATACTTAACATGAAGCATGCATAAGAGCCCAAGTAAAAATTGTAACTCTATCGGAGTGACGTAAGGTCGTAACCTCTGATTATTTTATGGAATAATCATCATCGCTATGCCTCGTCTCGAAAGGACTAGTATCATGAGGTGAGGCAACAACAAGGAATAACATCAATGAAATCATAGACATAAGATTATCAAGCTCATGAAAGCATCATTATCATCATCATTATCATCGAATATATCTTATTTCTACCTCATAATGAGTTCTTAAGGATCTTTAACCTTCATCTTTAGGGATGTAAGAAGGTCATGGGAGTATAGAAAAGAAATTATAGTATAGAAGTCATGCCTTTGAAGGAAGGGGACTAGCCTCACATACCTTTACGTCTCCTCGACTTTATCGTCTAATTGTTTGCCTTTCAAGCTCGTGATTCTACCTTCAAGAGAATTTGTACTAAGATTAGATAACCGGAAACATACTTAAGCTTAAGCTAAAGCAACTAGGGGCTAATGGGGATTTGGGGACATTTCCTTTGTTCCGACAACTTCCTCTATAAAATAAAACAACTCCCCAACCACCAATAAGAACACCCATAATAACTTAATCAATAGATTCTTCAAGTTAATCATTGTCTACTTCTCAAATCCACCTTCAAAATCAACCATAACCATAACTAAAACACAACATCATATTTATTCTTCACATAACACTTCCTTAACGTCATTTTTATTATTCACCAAGAACTATAATTCAAGTCAAGTCATTATTTCCATATTTGCACTCTATATTCTTCCTCCTTCCATAATCCAAGTCTTTCAACCACTCAATATTCTTAATAACATGAATTGAACATAAAACTCACCTTTGATGATGTAGGCATGGACTTTGGATGAGAATACTTCACTTGGAGAAAACCCTACCTCAACACAAAAGGGTTTCTTGTCTCTACAAACCCTAGTGAGCATCCATACTATTGATTTTTACTAATTCTTGGTGTTTAGTCCTTGATTTCCCTTGGATATATGATACTATGATGAGAGAATTATTCTAGAACCTTCAAGACTTAGAGAGAGAATGAAATCTGAAAATTTAGAGCATGACTCGTGTATTTATAGCTGACACCAGAAAATTCCAAATAGGCGGTTCGACGGCCGGGTCGACGACCCGTCGATTGGCTCCGTCGACTCACACCTGCAAATGTTTGATTGCAGAAACGCAGGGACGGTACTCATCGATGGTCCGTCGATGTGTCGATGGCCCGTCGTCGTGTCGACGGCCCGTCGACTGTGACTGGTGCCTGCAGACTTTTCCTGATTCAGTTCCGATTTCGCCGATTCGATCCGTTCAACTTATAGTCCCGTAAATTACCGAGAACACCTGGTGGTACATTTGTACACGGGGTAAGACACCCTCTACCTTAACTTCTCCAACAAACTTTCTTCTCTCCCCTCAATTGTCTTTGGAAATCTTAATTAGAGTTCTTAAGTATCCCTTCATACTTTTAGGGACACCATATACACCTTAACTTGCATTAGTCTATTTACCGTGCAACAATCCGAAATTTCGACTAGTATCATGAGGTGAGGCAACAACAAGGAATAATATCAATGAAATCATAAACATAAGATTGTCAGTCTCATAAAAGCATCATTATCATAGAATATATCTCATTTCTACCTCATAAGGAGTTCTTAAGGATCTTTAACCTTCATCTTTAGGGATGTAAGAAGGTCATGGGAGTATAGAAAAGAAATTATAGTATAGAAGTCATGCCTTTGAAGGAAGGGGACTAGCCTCACATACCTTTACGTCTCCTCGACTTTATCGCCTAATTGTTTGCCTTTCAAGCTCACGATTCTACCTTCAAGAGAATTTGTACTAAGATTAGATAACCGAAATAAAATTAGATAACCGGAAACATACTTAAGCTTAAGCTAAAGCAACTAAGGGCTAATGGGGATTTGGCGACATTTCCTTTGTTCTGACAACTTCCTCTATAAAATAAAACAACTCCCCAACCACCAATAAGAACACCCATAATAACTTAATCAATAGATTCTTCAAGTTAATCATTGTCTACTTCTCAAATCCACCTTCAAAATCACCCATAACCATAACTACAACACAACATCATATTTATTCTTCACATAACACTTCCTTGATGTCATTTGTATTATTCACCAAGAACTATAATTCAAGTCAAGTCAAGATTTCCATATTTGCACTCTATATTCTTCCTCCTTCCATAATCCAAGTCTTTCAACCACTCAATATTCTTAATAACATGAAGTCAACATAAAACTCACCTTCGATGATGTAGGAATGGACTTTGGATGAGAATACTTCATTTGGAGAAAACCCTACTTCAACACAAAAGGGTTTCTTGATCTCTACAAACCCTAGTGAGCATCCATACACTTGATTTTTACTAATTCTTGGTGTTTGCTCCTTGATTTCCCTTGGATATATGATAATATGATGAGAGAATTATTCTAGAATCTTCAAGACTTTGAGAGAGAATGAAATCTGAAAATTTAGAGCATGACTCGTCTATTTATAGCTGACACCAGAAAATTCCAGATAGGCGATTCGACGGCTAGGTCGACGACCCATCGACGTGTTGACGGTCCGTTGACGTATCGACGGTCCGTCAACTCACGCTTGGAAATGTCTGATTGCAGAAACGCAGGGACGGTACACATCGATGGTCCGTCGACCGTGACTGGTGCCTGCAGACTTTTCCTGATTCAGTTCGATTTCACCGATTCGGTCCGTTCAACTTATAGTCTCGTAAATTACCAAGAACACCTGCTGGTACATTTGTACATGGGGTAAGGCACCCTCTGCCTTAACTTCTCCAACAAGCTTTCTTCTCTCCCCTCAATTGTCTTTGAAAATCTTAATTAGAGTCCTTAAGTATCCCTTCTTACTTGTAGGGACACCGTATACACCTTAACTTGCTTTAGTCTATTTACCGCACAACAATCCGAAATTTCGAGGCGTAACATTCTCCCCCCCCCCAAGAACATTCGTCCTCGAATGTTAAGTTCTCGGGGATTCTACAGAAATTTTGCCAGAGTTTCCCCTGTAATATGGCACTACCATCCTATCACAACAACCCATAATAACATCGCCTCACAAGGCCACAATAATAACAACCAGAAAATATGGCCACACACGGCCCAAAAGCAAATAGAGAAGCATTTCATACCTGGAGATAATGACGTTTCATCTTAAACCTCTTCCGGGGGGTGAAAATAGATGTGGATATCTGATCTTCATATCCTCTTCTGCTTCCCAAGTCATTTCCTCTCGGTTATTATTTCTCCACAAGACCTTAACTGAGGCTACCTCTTTGTTTCTGAGTTTTCGCACTTGCCTATCCAACACAACAATGGGTACCTCTTCATAAGACAACTTCTTTGTAACTTGAACGTCATATATTGGCACGACTCTGGAAGGGTCTCCAATACATTTGCGGAGCATCGACACATGAAATCCTGGGTGGACTGATTCAAGTTCTGGAGGTAAGTCCAGCTCATAAGCCACTTGGCCTACTCTACGCACAATCTTATAAGGCCCAATATATCGTGGACTAAGATTGCCCTTCTTGCCGAATCTCATTACGCCTTTCATCGGTGACACCTTCAAGAACACCCAATAATTAGTTTAGAATTCCAAGTCCCGTCGGCGATTATCCGCATAAGATTTTTGGAGACTTTGAGCTGTCAGCAATCGGTCTCGGATAAATTTGACCTTCTCCATCGCTTGCTGAATTAATTCTGGACCTATCAGTTGTGCCTCTCCGACTTCAAACCATCCAATTAGAGATTTACACTTCCTTCTATACAGAGCTTCATACGAAGCCATCTGGATGCTAGAATGATAACTGTTGTTATGGGCAAATTCAATAAGTGGCAAATGATCATCCCAATTGCCTCCAAAATCCAGTACACATGCCCGCAACATATCTTCCAAGATCTGAATAGTGCGTTCAGCTTGTCTATCGGTCTGTGGATGAAATGTTATGCTGAGTCTTATTTGAGTTCCCAAACCTTCTTGGAAAGACTTCCAGAATTTAGCAGTAAATTGTGCTCCTTTATCTTTGATAATAGATACTGGGATACCATGAAGTTGCACTGTCTCCTTAAGATACAGCCTTGCATAATCTTCTGCTGAATATGTGGTTTTGACCGAAAGAAAATGAGTTGATTTCGTGAGTCTATCAACAATCACCCATATGGAGCCATACTGGCGTTGGGAACGAGGCAAACCTATGATAAAATCCATATTGATCACTTCCCATTTCCAAGTTGTAATTTCCATGGCTTGCAATAATCCTCCTGGCTTTTGATGCTCGATTTTCACTTATTGGCAATTTGAACACTGAGCTACGAATTCTGTTATATCTTTCTTCATTCCATCCCACCAATACATTAACTTAAGATCATGTTACGTCTTGGTTGCTCCTAGGTGAATAGAATAATGGGAGTAATGAGCTTCTTCCAGAATCTGACGACATAGTCCTGCAACAATTGGTACACATAACCTGCCTCGATACCTGAGAATCCTATCCGCAGAAACTTCAAATAGAGACTTTTCTTTCTCAGGAAATGTATCTCTATAATGACTCAGCTGGGGATCTTCATATTGCCACCTTTTCACTTTCACATCCAGGAATGAAACAGATGGGTTATGAACAGCAACTCCTGCATTGCCTGAATCAATTAAACGAACTCCGAGGCTAGCTAGCTGGTGGAGCTCACGAACTAATTCTTTCTTCTCCGGTTGAATGTCACATAAACTGCCCATGGATTTGCGGCTAAGAGCATCGGCCACCACATTTGCTTTTCCCGGATGATATAGTATACTCACATCATAGTCCTTCAATAGCTCTAACCACCGCCTCTGTTGTAAATTCAACTCCTTCTGCTTGAAAATATACTGAAGACTCTTATGATCTGTATAAATATCAACATGTACACCATATAAGTAATGTCTCCATATGTTCAGTGCATGAATAACCGCAACCAATTCAAGATCATGGGTCGGATAATTTTTCTCATGTTTCCTCAGCTGTCTGGAGGCATAGGTTATAACCTTCCCATGCTGAATTAATACATAGCCAAACCCCACACCAGAGGCATTGCAATAAACAACATAGCCTTCTGACCCTTCTGGAAGTGTCAAGATTGGGGCCGAAGTCAATCTATCTTTTCAATTCCCGGAAACTGCGCTCACAATCATCGGTCCATTGAAATTTTGCTGACTTCTGAGTTAATTTCGTCAATGGTGCTGAGATAGAAGAGAACCCTTCCACAAATCTTCTATAGTAACCTTCCAATCCTAGAAAGCTAAGGACTTCTATAGGCTTGTAGGCCTTGGCCAAGTCTTCACGGCCTCGATCTTTTGAGCATCCACGCGAATACCATCAGCTGAGATAATATGGCGCAGAAAAGTCACGGAATTCAGCCAAAATTCACATTTCAAAAATTTAGCATACAATTCACGAGTCCGAAGAATTCTGAGGACCGTACGTAGATGATCCGCATGCTCTGCTTCTGATCGAGAATAAACTAGAATGTCATCGATAAATACGATCACAAATAGATCTAGAAAAGGTCTGAATACATTGTTCATCAAATTCATAAACACTGCCGGAGCATTAGCCAACCCAAATGACATCACCCGAAATTCATAATGACCACATCTAGTTCTGATAGCCGTTTTCAGAATGTCTTCCTCCTTGACTCTCACTTGGTGATACCCCGATCTCAAATCGATCTTTGAAAACCACTTGGTACCTTACAATTGATCGAACAAATCGTCGATTCTCGGAAGTGGATATTTATTCTTGATTTCACCTTGTTCAACTGTCTATAATCAATGCACATTCGTAGGGAGCCATCTTTCTTTCTTACAAACAAGACAGGTGCTCCCCATGGTGATGAACTAGGCCTAATAAATCCCTTCTCGAGCAAATCCTTCAGTTGTGCCTTTTACTCTTTCAATTCTACAGGAGCCATTCTGTAAGGAGGTATAGAAATAGGCTCGGTGTCCGGCAGCACATCAATAGAAAAATCAATTTCCCGTTCCGGTGAAAGGCCTGGAAGTTCATCTGCAAATACATCCGGAAACTCATTTACTACCGGGATGGATTAAAAAGTCGGCGGCTTTGCTTCAGTGTCATGGACTCGGACTAGATGATAAATATAGCCTTTTGCGATCATCTTCCTTGCCTTAAGGTAGGAAATAAACCTACCTCTTGGGGATGCTGTGTTACCCTTCCATTCAAGCATTGGTTCGCCCGGAAATTGGAACCGAACCGAAAATTGGAAACAATCACACAATTTCTATATACTTGTCTAGCTATTACTGGATCACCAACCGGAGTAGATACATCGAAAGGTTTAATTGGCTCGGGTTTCACCCCAATACAGCCAGCAATATAAAGAGTGATATAAGACAACGCAGAGCCCGAATCAACCAATACATAGACATGATAAGAGAATATGGTCAATGTACCTGTAACCACATCAGGGGAGGGCTCAAGATCCTGGCGTCTGGCTAAAGCATAAATACGGGGCTGCTGAGGGCCACTCGAACTAGATGTTACCCCTCTGCCCCTACCACGACCCGCCGAAATCGAGAGTCCGCCTGGCTGTGCGCATAAACGAAGAAGACACTGCGATCGATCCCCGTAGGCTGGGCCCCAACTCTGCCACCCATCGATGGACAATCATGCATCATATGCCCAACCTGACCACAGGCATAACAAGAATTTGACCCTCAGCGACACTAACCCGAATGTAATCTACCGCACTGACTGCATCGCGGTATCGGTGGTCTCCTCTAACTAGGATCTCCTCCAAAACTGGGAGCCTAAAACTCTCGAGCTCAGACCCTGTCCTGAATAAATGGGGCGATCAAATCTCCTACCCGCAAATCGAAGAGGTGCACTAGTCGCGCATCGGCTCGAATATCCGGAATATGGTCGCCTCGACCCCCTTCGTACTCGCTACTAGCACTAACAGATCTGGCCCTCTTACTCTGCTATCTGTCTACATCACGCTCACCTCGGTGCAGTTGCTGCTGCTCTTTTAAATTCTAGGCATGGACCTGGATACGGGAGATGTCCATCCCCTCCTGCAATGAAGCTGTCAAGCAATCTTTGAACATATGTGGCCCTAAGCCACTCACAAATTGATGTACTCTGTCTCCCATATCGGCTACCACAGTCGGATCATACCTAGCCAACGAGTTAAAATGGAGACTATACTCTCGGGCACTCATATTTTCTTGCTTTAGATTCAGAAACCTGTCAGCTCGGGCCCTTCGAACCTCGGGTGGCAAATAGTGACGAATGAAAGCATCCACGAATTCCTGCCAAATCGGGGGAGGTGCATTTTCCTTCCTTGAAGCTATCCAATTATTATACCATAGAACGGCGACATCCCGTAATCTATAGGACGCTAACTCCACTGACTCAGTATCGAAAGTATATATAATCCTCAGCGTCCTCAACATCTTGTCTATAAAACCCTGCGGATCTTCATCCGGCTTTGACCCAAAAAACTCCGGAGGGTTCAAACTCATAAAATCACGGGCTCTGGTGCTAGTGGCTCTATCACCCGGACCCGCACTCTGCCGCTGAGCCGGGGCGGCAACTAGCTGAGTCTATAGCTGAATAGCCTAGGTCATCTGCTGACCCGAAGTACCCGGTGGAGGAACTGGAGGCACCGGAGCTGGGACTGAGGCCCCTTCATGCTCCTCTAGAACAGGCGGGGTGTGAGAGGTCTGAGATGGAGCCTCATTATGGGACTCACCCTCCTCTATATATACCGATAGCTCCTGTTCAACCCGCTTTTCTGCTGCAGTATTGCCCTTCTGGACGGCCATTGATTTTCTCTTCACCGGCATCGCTGAAATCATAACGCACAGTTAGGAAAAAGGAAGTCTTATAACACAGCTCTATCGCACGATATATGAAGAAGAAAAACGGTCATTATTCCTAATACCCCGCAGCCTCTTGTTTATAAGTGTGGCGCGCTTCACACCTATAAACAAGACTCTACTGGACACGGCTCGTAGACACACCCTAGGACGGAACTGCTCTGATACCACTTTTGTCACGACCCAACTAGGGGCCATGACGGGTACCTGGAGCTTACTACCGAGCACCACTTATCATGCTGACCAACTTACTCAACCTGGGCATATATCATTCTCAACACAAACTTATCATGGAACAATCTCCAAACATCTCCCAAATCATATATACACATAGGCCTATAAGGCTACAAAAATGATGTACAAAATCTACAATAAAGGGGGTCACATAACATCTACAACCCACACATACGCATCTACGAGCCTCTAACTGGAATACTGGAATCATAATGACAGGACAGGACCCCGCCGTGCCCCAAATATGTACACAAATGAATAAACTCATAGGCTGCACCTCCGAAGTAGTGGGGTGTTCCTTCACGACTGCTGAGTAAGCTTCTAAGCATCTGCACCGTCCCCCTATCTACTTGTGGGCATGAACATAGCGTCCATAAAGAAAAGGACGTCAGTACGAACAATGTACTGAGTACGTAAGGCACATATGATAGCATAATAAGGAAATATAAAAAGCATAAGAAGAAAAGATAACTGTAACTGCTTGCCTCTGGAGGCGGAATCATGCATGCTCACTGTTACCTTTAAACATATCATATATACATACATAAGTTGTCTGAATCAATAACATCATTAACCCGCGTCCGGGTTAACCATCTCACGTCGCCCACTAGTGGTGCTGCTCGTGGCATATAGACACGGTGTAATCATCCATAAGACGCCCACTACACTCACCGTAGTGGTGCTGCCCGGCCGTATAGGCACGGTGTAATCATCGTGATATACTTAACATGAAGCATGCATAAGAGCCCAAGTAAAAACTGTAACTCTATCGGAGTGACGTAAGGTCGGGAACCTCCGATTATTTTATGGAATAATCATCATTGCTATGCCTCGTCTCGAAAGGACTAGTATCATGAGGTGAGGCAACAACAAGGAATAACATCAATGAAATCATAAACATAAGATTATCAGGCTCATGAAAGCATCATTATCATCATCATTATCAACCCTAATCTCACTCCAAAATACTCAGCCCACACATCACTAAAATGCACTATGAGAAAAATATCATGTTAGGACAGTTTGGCTACTTCTATTACTATTATTACTGTACGAGTATATCTTCTATATATTATGCGAATTTTATAGGATCCAGTCTAACCAAACTCTTTTTTTTCCTTTCTCCCCCTCTCTCTTACTCTTCGCATGGCCACTTGGGCAGAGGACAGAGCCTCCCTATTGGGCCAAAGGCAAAGGCCCAATAGGACAATTCTTTCAAGACTCCTGTCTGGTCCGAGAAAGGAAAGTTAATATGTGTATCTATGAAGGCCCAACCATGGGTGAAAATGGTTAAGGGGCTTACACCCCAAGTTATTTCATTATTATTGTGTGATATATTTGTATTCATACTTGTATTTGTAAACTCACGATATTATTGGAAACCAAATAGTTGGAACTAGACGTTTTAGGCAAACGATACTTAAGCCGTTTAGTTGGACTTTAGGCTCCTTCGCAAATTTTCAAAACCCATCACATTTTCTTACTTTTAAAGAGGATTTCTAAAGAGACAATTCAGATGGTTTTTCTTATAAAAAAAATAGATTTAAGGAAATTTGGATAGGTGTTAGCATATAAACGTTTTTCTACCAGAATTGTTTCTCATATAGTCCTCATTCAGAATTAAAAGGAATACACTACCTTTCATAATAAAACCAGTTTGCAAAAAGAGAGATGAGAGATTTTGTGCAAGCCATAGTGAGTTCAATATCAAAAAATAAATACTACACTTTGCTTGGTGAAAACTGACGTGATTTTTTTTTTGACAAAATCCTAACAAACAAAATCGAGTTTTGGGCCAAGGCCCACCAAGTTGCCACAAATCTAGATTTTGATCCAAAGCCCAGTCTTGGACGTTCTTTTCATAAATGAAACAAACAAAAAATACATTTTTCTGGGCTAGAGCCCATTACATTTTTCTTACCCAAAAAATCACAAACTCTTTCTTCCTTTAAACGGGCATGATTTTACATAATCCTTTGCTTTTAAATGTATTATCGCCTATATTCATTGTAAATTAAATCCATCTTTTACGGTCCAATGCCGAACCAAGCTGAATTTTTAAACGAAGTGCTAAAAAAATTATTTTAATAAAAATGATAATAGGTAAAAAGTTCTTGGCGTACATATGCGATTAACCCGAACCAAGTGTGGATTAAAGCATGAACTGGAAATACATGTATATTTTATCATAACATAATTTCCTTCCTTACAAAAACTATTTATCCTCATAATAAGAGGAAATATATTCATTGGTATATGATAAGTCCAACCTAAGAATAAGCCCATATATAAGGGAACTACACTCAATTTTTTCAAAGAAACTTGATATGCAATAAAAGACAGATTTTTACGAAAATTTTACACTAAATAAACAGTTCATGCAAATACCCACACATTGGAATTCGAAGGTCAATCGTATAGTACGGATCCTTAATACTCGGGTGCCTAACACCTTCTCTAGAGGATCACCAGAACCCTTACCTAGAACTTTGGATTAAGAAGGATTTTTTCACGGTGTATGAATAAACCCTTCAAAACTGGTTTCCTAATTTCCTAAAAATTAGGTGGCGACTCTTTTAAAACAAAGTCCGAAAGAGCACCAACGAGTTCGAAGTAGCTTTTCCGAGCGCTAACCCCGCCCGCAAAAAATGCGAACCATAACAATACTCACTCTTGAATGATATTAAAAGGAGTTGAGATTTACCTATGAAAGTTACTGGTAGTAATTGTGAATCCTGTCCTCGGAGTAATTGGCGTTGCTGCTATGTGGTTGATAAAAGGTTTAAAGCTTTCATCACCAATATAAAATAATCAGATTCCTTACTTCTTCCAAGTATGCCCTTTACAGACCGCCCAAAGTCCCTCGTCGCGGCATATCAGAGAAGCAGCGAAGTTGTTTTAATTCTTTCTCACTAAGTAGATGTTGATATCCTTTTGTTTTTAGGAATAAGGGTCAAAAACACATCCCAACTATCACTTTTTTTTTTTTAGTTTCATACCTAAACTATCAGAAGGTTGAGAAAACTACCTAAACTATCACTATCTAGTTTGCAAAACACACCACAAATTATTGTTTAATGGCATGTGATCTATACTCTCCATTTTGTATAAAAATGTTGCCAAGTGTTGTCCACGTGGATAAATAATGGCACAATGGCACCTACATGGAAATAAAAAAAAAAAATTTAAAAACCAAACTGAAAAATAATAATTTTTGTAAAAAAATATCAAAAATTATAGAAAATAAAAAGAAATAGTTTAAAAAATGGAAAAGTTATTTTAAAAAAAAAAAAAAAACTGATTATTTAGTTTTCACATTTTTTTTAAAATCAAATTTTCCATTTTTTAAATCATTTTTTTCTGATTTTCTAAATTTTTTGATATTTTTTACAATTTTTTTTTAAATCCAGATTTTTTTTTAAAATGCTGATTTTTTTAAAAAAAAATATACATTTTCTTTATAAAAAAATATTATTTTTTAATTTCCATGTAGATTCCACCATATCATTATTATGCCATGTGGACAATTTTTTGAGAAAATTTCAATTTTACTTGCTTTTTGGAGAGTGAGTTCATACATTTAGTTCAGGTGTGTTTTACAAACTAGATAGTGATAATTTAGGTAGTTTTCCCAAGTTTAGGTAGTTTTCTCAACCTTCTGATAGTTTAGGTATGAAACTAAAAAAGAAGTGATAGTTGAGGTGTGTTTTTGATTCTTATCTCTTGTTTTTATAATAATAGTTGGACGCTTGGGACTCTTTTTGCACCGCCTCACATGGGCCAGCCCATGAGCTAGTATATCAATTATTTATACTCCTATATAAGAAGTGGGAGTGGTACAGCTGAAGCAGACTGGTCTTCGTTGACATGCCTGCTTCCGGCCAAGGGCAATTCGATCAATTCATGCTTTTCCTGTGGCCCCATACCTCAATTTTGCTGACAACTTCCTTTCTCTTTCCAATGACGTGTCCTAAGCTGCTAAATCTTCATTGTGAAGCCCACTTAGTACTCAAGCTTTACTCTTTCTTTAACTGGAGTGTGCAATTCGTTTACACACTTACCACCCTTCACTATTAAAATCAAGTACTAGCTTTTCAATATAGAATTTTAAATAATTTTAATTATAAAAAAAATCTCTTTGATAATCCTATAATTCAAATGTTCATTCCACATATTTAAATGTAACAATTGTACTATCTCTTAAATATTAAAGAAAAAACAACACTTCGTAAAATTTATATAGTTTTAAATTTAGCTGTTTGGTTACATTATTACCTATTGACATCATTTTATACAAGTTCTCATGAAATGCGATTTCAATTGCCGCACAGATTTGCAATTTGTATTGTGCGATTTTTACCTTAGCGAATTTAAAATTTAAAATTTATAAATTTCATGAAATCGTAATTCTATACGTCACACAAAGCTTTTTTTTTTCTTCGTTTTCTTAATAAATCAAGCAAAATTAAAAAAAAAATATAAAGGGAAATAATTGGGCCCGTGCGCCGCACGGGACATATCATCTAGTTATAATATAAGTCATACAAATTAGCTTATTCTCACTGTAATATGTTTTACCCTCTTCATTTGCTGGACACGTCTAAATTCCATTCGGGTCTAACCCATTATGGTAATTTACTCTAATATCCACTCACATCTGTATAATATAGAGGTACTTATATGTTGGCCCACCAAGAAAATTCCTTTTCCGCGAAATGATTAGTTTAATCCATTTAAATTCTCCTAAACAAATGCTTATGTAAGACCCAAGCCATCTGTAGCAAAAATGGATCCTTATCACTTAAAGTTGTCATACAAATCGACCACCTAGCTCCTTATTAACAGTTATACTCGTCCATCAATAAAAAATGAAAATAAGCACGCTTAAGAAATACCTCAAAAGTCCATTTCACACAACTTGTAGTAATTGAATGAAGCTGCTCAACTATTAAATTCTTTTTAAAATAAAAAATTTCACGAGATGTAACATTCTCCCCCACTTAAAAAAATGTTCGTCCTCAAAAATTAAGTGATCCTTACCCTTGACAAGAGGAGGGTGAAAACTGTGTCTATACATTCACTTTGCTTTCCTATACTTACAACTGTGTATGCTTCTCGTAGGCCTATTCGAACCTATCACCTCTCTTGTCCTTGAGACGATATATGTCTCCAGATCCTAAAACCTTGCTCAATGGTAGATTGTTCTTTGAGAGTACCACCCTTGTTCCACAGTCCATCAATAATTAAGACCAACTAAATTTTTTTCCCTCGGCTGATGAACAATTTGGGGATGACGCTGACACTTCTCGCATTTCTTAACAAATGACTTGGCATCCTCGTCCATCCAAGGCCAATAATATCTGGCCCTTAGCAACTTTAACCAACACACCAGCCCTAGAATGATTTCCACATACCCTCTCATGAACTTCTCTCATCACAATCAGCGTCTTCAAGCCCCAGACATCATGCTAGAGGGCCATAAAAACACCTTCGGTGAACATGTCATCCACAATGCTATAATGAGCGACTTTCGTTTGAGTGCCCAGAGAGCCTTGGAATCTTCGGACAACTTTTCATGCTTGTGATAGTCCAGGAACTCATTCTGCCAATTCCAAACCAGGCTTGATGAGTTAACTTCGTCATATCCAATAGCATCCAATGCTGAATGCAGTGCTTCACTAATGATTCAGAATGCGGGCCGTCTTCTTTTGTAGACGAACCCAAGTTGGTCAAGGCGTCCACTTCTATGTTTTCTCCCCTGGGCACTTGCACCATCATCCACACGTGGTACCGAGAAAGAAGCTTCAAGAACCTTTCCAGATGGAGTATCAGCAAAGAGTCACATTTTATCTCTACACTTCAGATCCTAGTCCCCGAGCTAACTCAAGACCTGCAATCATAGCCTCATACTCAACTTCAATGTTAGTTAGTGGAACACAATGTATGGCCTGCCTTAGTACTTCTCCAGATGGAGTATAAAGGACTAGCCTAGTTCAGTTTCTTTTAATATTTGATGCTCCGTATGTGTATAAGATCCAGACACTGGGGACAGTCCCTGATATCAACAGGGCTTCCCTTTCTGCCCGAGGCACCATTCCAAGACTGAAGTCTTCTACTAAGTTGACCAAAACCTATGACTTTATCTAAGTCTCAGGTCTTTATTCAATGTCAAATTCGCTTACTTCCATCGCCCACTTAGCCAAGCGCACCAAGAGTTTTAACTTGTGTAAGACGTTCCGCAGTGGAAAGGTCATTACAACGGCAATAGGGTGGCACTGGAAATATGGCCTAAGCTTGTGAGAAGCTACTATCAGAGCCAAGGCCAACTTTTCTAATTGTGGGTACCGAGTTCCGGCCCCGATCAAAATCTTGCTAACATAATAAACGAGAAATTGCGTACCTTTCTCTTCCCGAATTAGAACCGCACTTACCGCGACCTCAGAGACAGTAAGGTACACCATAAATTGCTCGTTGTCTTTAGGTTTTAACATCAACGGAGGACTAGCTAAGTAGTTTTTTAGATCTCGCAAAGCCTGTTAACACTCCGATGTCCAATTGAGCTCATTGTCCAATTGAGGTCATTCTTCTTTTAATAGCGAGAAGAACCTATGGCATTTTTTGGATGACCTGGATACGAATCTAAGTGCCGCCAGTCTACCGGTCGATCGGTGCACTACCTTCACATCATCCAAGTTGTCTAGAATGTCCTCGATCATTTTTTATTTTATTAGTGTTCACCTCGATTACTCTTTCAGAGACATAAGGAAACACAAGAAATTTCCTGATCCAACACCCAACGCGTATTTCTCTAGGTTGAGCTTCATATTGTACGTCCTCAAAATAGTGAAAGTCTCCTGCAAATGACCTAAGTGCTCTCCTCATTGCAAACGCTTGGCCAACATATCATCAATGTAAACTTTCATAGTTTTACCAATTTATTCTTCAAACATTTTGTTCACCAACCTCTTATAGGTAGCCGTGGCATTTTTAAATTCGAATGGAATCACGTTGTAGCGGTAAGTGCCAAAGTTGGTGATTAATGATGTTTTCTCTTGATCCTCCGGGTGCAACCTTATCTAGTTATACCTGTAGTATGCATCGAGAAAACTCAGAAACTCATGCTTGGCTGTTGCATCAATCATCTAATCAATGTTTGGCCGCAGGAATGAGTCTGAAGACACGCCATATTTAGATCTTTAAAATCAATTCACATTCAAAATCTATTCATATTTTTGGGTACTATGACTATGTTTACTAACCGATCAAGGTACTTAACCTCCCAGATGGACCCTATGTAAAGCAATCTTGTTACCTCCTCCTTAAAAAACCTGTTTCGAACTTAGTAAATAGCCTACTTATTTTGTTTCATCGGAGGGAAGCTAAGATCCAGGTTGAACTTGTGAGTCGTGACCTTAGGTGGTATTTCTGTCATGTCTTGATGCAATCAAGCAAAACAATTAATGTTCGCCTTAAGAAATTCAATAATCTAATTTTTAAGCTTAAGGCTCAACCCCGTGCCTGGTATACCATCCTTTTTGGGTAGTCGATGTACAAGAAGACCTGCTCAAGCTCCTATGTCATTGACTTAGTTGCATCTGAATCATCGAGCACCTAAAAATACCTGGGAACCTGATACCTATCAAGAAATTTGTCTTCAATTTCTTCCATTATTTGTTGAACTTTCGGGCTCGGACCGGGGGTAAACTTCGGTTCCTGTGATTGCTATTTCCCTACTTTTTTTGCCACTTCTACTTCTTTCACTTTTTCTTCTTCCTTCCCGGACAAAGATATAGCGAACATTTCTCCGACGAGAATGTTGGTTCCCTCGAATCCGCCGCACACCTTATGGTGTCAGAAACTTAAGCAATTGATGGAAAGCCGAAGGTACTGCCTTCATATCGTAAATCCAAGCCTCCCGAGGTTTATGCTGTATCCCATGTCTCCATCCATGACCACAAACAGGGTATGCTTGTTTACCCCTTCAGCGTACGTGAGTAATGTAATCTCCCCCCGGAACTATTTCATCGGTGAGCCTCATTTGGTCGAGGACTCTCATCTGTATGATGTTAGCTGAGCTCCTTGGTTCAACAAATACACATTTAATTTTAAAATCCAAAACATTTAAAGAAATTACCAGAGCACTATTATGGGGGAGCTTTCCATGAGTTACAGACACATTTGTCTTCCTAGACGCCGAGAACGTTACTCCATTGACCTCTGGTCCCCCGAATATCATGTTTACCATGTGTACTGGAGATGTCAACTTTGATGGTTGCACTCTATCCCAGTTTTTCCTGTAATTATTCTTTGCTCTGTCACTCAAGAACTACATCAGATGTTCGTTTTTTAGCAACATGGGTACTTCCTCCCAGAAATGCCTCCAATTCGACATCTTATGTACGTGTGTACTATGGAAAGAAATCACCCCATATTCTAGTGTCTTTTGAGTTCAGATCTGATCGGAGAAGCTTTGGGAATTGTGCCTATTTGATATTTCTCATAGCGGCCACTAGTTATACGTCATTGATGTTGAAATTGTACTCGAATAACTTTGGAAACTCCATACCCTTAGAGGCAGATTCGGATGATTCCTCCCTTTCTCTATTCTGCAAACCCCTATTATTTCAGCCACGATCAACTCTTCTGTCTGAACCCGTCCTTTCTAAGGACCTATAACCCTGACTATTGCGCCCCTACTTCATCTAGAAATTTAACCTCTCGGACGGAGAGTAGGGATGAAAATGACTCCTTGAAGGCCTCTGATCTTAATCGATGGCCCTGTTTGACTTCTCTTGATGTCAGGCTCGGCCAGTTAAAGGGCCTGCCTGATCGTCTTCCACCCGGATCTTAGACTCATATCGGTTATGCGCGCACGTTGTTGCCTGGAACTCTAAAAAGCTCTCTTTTAGTTTTCGCAAAGAATCTAAGCTCAAAGGAATAAGGCCCTTAGTGAAGGCTTCAGCCTCCCACTCATCCGGAACTGAGGGCAGCAACATTCTTTCCTTTTGGAACCTGATAACGAATTCCCATAGTAACTCGGTGTCTTCTTGCGATACGCGAAAAATGTTTGGTTTTCGTATTTGCACCTTCCGGGCTCCGTCATACGCTTTGATAAACGAATCTGTAAGCATAGCAAAAGAATCAATAGAATGTCTGGGAAAAAGAGAGTAACAAGTTAAGGGCCCCTTAGCCAAAATTTGGCAGAATTTCTTTATCAAAATTTATTCAATCTCATTCGGCCTCAAATCATTTCCCTTGACAACTATGGTGTAGGTCGTTATGTGCTCCTGTGGATCCATCATCCCATTGTACTTGGGTATATTTTTCATCTTAAACCCCTTTAGGATCAACTCCGGGGCCACTTTAGGCTTATATGCCAACTGAATATACTTTTTGGCATCCGGACCCTTAAGGACAGGTGGTGCCCTCGGGATTTGATCCATATGAGCATGGAACTCTTTCATGTTCTTCTCCATCTCCTTAGAGTTCTTATCCATCCAAGCGTCGATGTCTTTCATGTATGCGCAAGAGTTCGACCCTGAATGGGTCTATCGGGGAGTTCTCATTTCCAGAGCCATCTCCAGATCCTCTGGTTCAACCTTTCTCAGATCGGGCCTCTCTCGGAGTTGTGTTTCCTGTCATCGGGACCAGGGTGCTCCTATGGGTCACCTAATCCCAGAGTTGGGATTGTTAGTAATCATCGACAAAGCCTACTGAATCCCTACCATAATGTTATACCTCGAAAATTTCGTATGTGTTGCCTTGTGGATAGGCTAATGTGAGCTTAAGGTGATTATGAAATCCTTATGAGATTATGGGAAGTATTAGATAGCTTAAGGTTCATACCATAAGATTTCGAAGTTATACGAATAGGTGAAGTTTAGTATGTTGAAGGAAGTGAAATGTGAGTCGTGTTCGGAAAGGTTTCCGCTACAATTGAGTTAACGTTTATTTAGTAATATCTTGAAGGGCTGCTATAAGGCCTATTGTATGGTTAACGAAGTGTTATATAAGTATCAAGAAGGTTCCACGAGGATTAGAAGTCAAACGAGTCGACGAGAAAGAAAACCAAAATTTTTCTAATTATACGGCCATATGTACGGACCGTATAAATTATACGGCTCGTATAATGGTCCGTAGGTTTGGTCCAAAAAAGGGTGCAGCCTGGTGGAAATATACAGTCTGATATACGGACCGTATAAATTATACGGCCCGTATAAACTGGGTCGGGTCACATTTTATTTTATAAAGGATGGATGATACGCTCAAATTACACCTATTAGTGGCGTAAAGCGGACGTTGTCAAATATAGTAACCCAAATGAGGTTGGGGTCGAATCCCACAGGGAATATGGAGAGAAAAAGGTACTAATTATTTATGTAACTAATCTCTAGAAACTTTAATTTTATTCCGAATAGTGTAAAGGAGAGGTTTGATTTGTATTCGCTATTTTGAAGTATTTGAAATTTGTTTGGATTAAAAGAACCAAAGTTGTGTCCCCGCTGTGATTAGATGTTATGCTATGGGTATCAATATGATATATTTCTAATGGGTCGGGGTTTTGTATGCACTTAATCTCTAATGCACTTCCTAATATTTTTCAATAGTTAGAAAGTATTTCTTTTCATGATTTTCCCAAATGTAGAAAAGTTGCAAGTAAGACCGATTAACTATGCCAAGTAGAACTCATCTTATCCCTAAGTGAGTTCATTAAACGAGGGTTAGCGCCCCGAGTCCTTGTTATATTATTTCAACTCACACCCTAGTTCATCTTTCCAAACAAACTAGGGTTTGTGCATAAGCAAGTGTTTGCAACTATGAACTAACAATGAATATGAGAAATAATAAAACACATTCACAAGCCATATATATATATATATGTATATGCACACACACATATAATGTTAGACACCCATTACATAACACCCATCATTTGGGTCCACAACTTTGATTAAAGAAACTACTCACACATAATGGTCACAAAAGTAGTAGGCAATAAATGAGACATAAAGCTTACAAAGTGTGATAAAGATGATGGAAAATGGAATCTTATTGTCTTCACTAAACTCCAAAAGTGGAGTAATCAATGCTCACCCACCAATGGAACTTTGTTCACATGTGCAATAAAAACTGGCTGCCAAAAATAACCTAAAATGTTCTTTAAATAGGCTCTAAAAACGCACAGCAACGACTAACAAAATTTCCCCTGATAGCAAGATCGACGGACCGTCGATCGTTCGACGATCCGTCGATTCCTCCGTCGTTTATTTCTTCAGCAATGTGATCCATTCGACGGTATCGTCGACCAGTTCGACGCTCCGTCGAGTTTTCCGTCTTTCTCTCTTCTTGTTGACAAATCTTGGACGATGACACAAATGACGAAGCGTCGATTAGTTCGACACTTTGTCGATAGCTCCGTCCTTTGTTGTCTTCAACTAAGGCCATTATTGGAAAATCGAGCTTATCGACGCTTCAAAGGACGGTCCGTCGATTCTTCATTTCTGGCCAATTTTTCCTTTGTTCTTTGTTTTTGCTTTTGGGCCATCGTCTTCCTAAAACACAACAAAAACATATTAACATGAACCATACTTACTTGAAAACAACCAAAATTCATAGTAAAAAGGCGCCGAATGTGCCACAAATTTGCGGCACATCAACACCCAAACAAGGTTCTTTCATAATAACTTATTAGAATTGACCATGATGCTTCAATCAATATCACATTATCAGAAGCATTTATTCGTGCGAGTATTCACCATTATGCCCTTACTTAGATCAGAGAATGTCCCACACACAATTTTAAGATAAGAACCGAGACAAGGATGGATGAGAATAGAAAGCACTCGCGCTCACAAATGAAGTTCATGCCCTTAATTTCAATGCCTAACACTTTCGGATGGTTCAAAATGTGATACTATAGGACTTGTTCTCGGGTTGTAATGTGCCGGGGACGGGTAGGATTCTCATTTGGGAATTCGTGACTCATCCTCCATGACACACACATTCTCACCTCACGCCCATTCTATTCATTCTTCAATGACCTTATTCTTACTAGACTTTACAATCTTTTATGAGACACTATTTTTTTTTTTTTTTTTTTTTAATAAAGTCCACTAGGCTTGTGAGCCTAGGGCTAATATAAATATATAGCCAAATATAAAAATATATATGACCAATAGTCTTATATGATAATACATATATAATATAATATGACTAAAACTTGAAGAAATGAGTCGCCGATCCCATTAGTATGCCGATGCACCCTTTGCCTTGTTTCTCTAAAGCCCCTATCCGTTTTGCGTGTAAACAAGCCCCAATAATCGTCATTCCCCGCAGCCGAGCACAAGTGCTCCGCATGAAGATTTGACAAAGATATAGTAACTCCTTGACATTGTACCCGGTTCTCGATTCTCCGCAATTATTATTTTTTTGGATTAAACATTGCATTGCTTTTTCTAACCGCCGGAAACAAAGAAAACTTTGCTTTTTATCATCCGAGGCGACAAACAACAATGAAAACTTTGCTTTTTCCTTGAACAATCAAATACACATTCTAGAATTTCACCGCAATTACATGCCTTTATTTTGCTCAACATTAAACCACCTCATTTCCTCACATGTGATGCAATGTTGATCAAAGCATGTAGATTAAATTTCATGCATTGCATTGCTTTTTCTAACTGCTGGAAACAGCAATCTTTGCTCTTTCTGACTGCCGGAAACGGCAAACGGCAAACTTTTGCCCCAAAAGCTTTACTGATCTTCTTGATGCTTTTCACCTATTGATTAGCAAGAAAATTCCATCTTACTTCCCCGGAGGACTTGAGTCATGACTCATGACCACAAAATGTGATTTTATTCGAAGTTTGTCACTATTGAGAACCTTTCTTCCCTTTGAATCCACCTCGCAAAGGAGTGAATAGAATCTTCCATGATCAAGGGCATAATTACACGAAAATATTTTATATATATATATATATATATATATATATATATATATATATATATATATATATATATATATATATATATATATATATATATTTATGCGCATGAATCAAATATTCACACAAAAGGCAAATTATAGTTATTGCATTTTGGGAATTTTTTTTTTTATAAAACACTTTTTCTCAAATTTGATTCATTGCTATCACATCCCGTACGTAAATATTTCCATGTTGCTGTGCAAGAGCACATGTCGACTATGTATCACTCACACTTGTAGACCTCCCTTTTCTCCCCTACTCCTTATATATTATGATTTGACACTAAATTCTCCATTTTTCTTTTCACGCCCATTCTATTCATTCTTCAACTCATGACTAAAATGTGATTTTATTCTTACTAGATTTACAATCTTTTTATGAGACACATATTTATATATATATATATATTTTTTTTTTTTTATTTATTATTATTATTTTTTTTTTTTATAAAACACTTTTCTCAAATTTGATTCGCTATCACATCCGGTTTCGACTATGTAACTCACACACCCACACTTTAGGCTCTTTACTCTACTTCACACATATACCACCCCCGGCCTTAGGCGATTTGCCTCTTTTCTCTAGTAGTGTCAAGGAGGAACGGGTGCAAAGATGGAATGAATTCATGAAGCGGGGAAAAGGTTTGTTACGGCTAATCAAGAAAATAAGTCAAAGGCTCAAAATGGGAACTAATGATATTCATATAGAACGGGTTTTGGGCTTTTTAAGGTTAACGTGATTATTTACAAGGAATGCCTATGATCACTTCACAACCAATTATCCTAAGCAATATAGCACAACCTACCAGGCAAGTTCTAGATCCACATATGCTAACAATGAACACAAGAAGTTCTCACACGCACAATGGCATAAGGATTTGAACACTCAACTCATACACACTCTAATATTTATGATGTCACAAAAAGAACCATACATGTCAATTCATTATAACTTACGATACGCAAAAAACTTTCGGAGGGGTCAATTTCAAATCAATCCATTTTCAAGTTCACAAATATCCTTTTCATTCAAAATTCATGCCATAAGTTCAAAATGCAACAACCATGAAAGTCACAATTACTTTAAACAAGATTTAACGCATATATATACTACAAGATACATCAGGTTACCCTACCCCCAGCAAAAAGCGGATGCATTGTCCCCAATGCATCAAAAATCATACCATCACCCCATGGGGGAGGGGCCGACCTGAGATGCTCTAATCCTGCTGTTGCTGCTGAGGTGTCTCCTCTGCATCAGTGTGAATGAAAACCCTCTCTACTGCTGGCTTAGTGGACTTAAGAGGTGGAGCTGACTGGCCCTGTGGCTGCAGGTCCTGAGGAGCAATCATAATTGGCCTGACTGGTGCTGGGATAGCACTGGTGCTGGAAGATGCTCCGGTGAACCTCATGTCCAAGCGCGATCGCCGAATACCCTCCTGAAGCTCGGTGTCCTCATCCTCGTTATCCTCTCCCTCATCATCATCATCAGCCAATGTGTCAGGTCTCTTTCTCTTGCGACTTTCCCCAGGCTCATTCTCAGTCACTAAGTCAACTACTCTGATCAAATCTGAAATGCTGGCGACTGGCGCAAGTGGTGTCGGGTCATCCACAATAACCTGCTCTCTTGCACGAAGGGCCTTAATCTCAGCTCTGAGCTGGTCAAGCTCGGTCTTCAAATCTCCCGAAGTGCCACTCTCACTCTTCTTCTCAATAGTGAGTATCCGCATCTCTAAACTGTCAAGTCGCGCATTCACCCTAGCGTGATGCCTCTCCATAGCCTCCTGAAGAGGCTCCAACTCTGGTGCAATCTCTTTGCGAGCAAACCTATCCAACTGCTGTAATATCCGGGTCACCTGCTGATCAGCACGCTCTGCCTTGATGGCAAACTCTTTGAAGTTGGCTCTGTTGAGGACAAAGAGATCCTCGGAGGCCGATGCTGCGGCTGAAGGAGGAATGGGAGATGAAGATGGGACAGCAGGCCGAGGTGGTGCCTCTGAAGGAGGGGTAACATCGCCTACGATGGTGTGGAGGCCTTCGCCGTCGTGGACAGTCCCTCCGTGCCCAGATCAACTGTGCCCTGTGGCACTGAATCCATAACATGCTCAGTCTGCTCATCCATGAGATCTTGCAGTGAAGTACTGTTGACCTGAAATGTACGGAGGGTCTCATCCTTACTCCGTGTGATGTCACACACCTTTGTTGCGGGGAGAGTGGCTGCGAATATATCAATGTGCCTCACCTGGGCCAACCTACACAACTGTGTGATAAGGCATGGGAATATCAAGGCTGTCACCTCCTGTGGTACGCGTGCCCGAATGGCTCTACTGATCAATTCACCCAAGTTCATTGGGTACCTGGATAGTATGGTAGCCATAGCCACTGCTCTGTCAGGTGTGACTATGTTATCTGCTCCCGTGGGCAAAACCCGATATATGACGAAATTCCACCAAAATTTAGCTTCCAAGCTGATATCCACCTTATGTATTTTGGCAGCCAAGTTGCTCACCCATGGGGCCTTGTCCGCCGGCCCTCTAGCCATCACCGTCGCAAACCATTCCCTCACAGATTGCTCAGCTCTTCTTTCAAACCTATCATCATATTCCACTTGGTCGGTGCCACGAAGTCATCCCCAAAATAAAACTTGTTGATTGTGCGGGCTGAGATATCAACATGTACACCCCGAACATACACTGTGTCTAATGGAGGGGCGGCTTTCAAAGCTCTCTTGTTCTTGTGCCGCTGCTCTAGCATCACTCTGTAGGTAGCATAGAATTCCCGAACCATGGTCGGGCAATAATCCCCTGGAGGCTGTGTGAATGCCTCAAGATGATAGTGCTGGATGAGATCAGTAATCCGAGGGTAACTCTCTAATCCGCTCATACTGATTTGTTCTTCTTCTTGAATATTCCTCCTCGGATTACCCCCGCTGACTGTAGTCGCCCCCTTTATGTAGTACTTTCGGCACCCCTCATAAGGGAATCGGATTGCAGCTACCTCCATCTTTTGCAGCCGCAGCCGCTCTTGTTCCTCATCTGAATTTCGCTCAGGAGCGGCTGGTTGCTCTGTTGCTGCCTCGCTAGCACTAGCGGATGTGGAGGATGAAGCCCCCTCTTCAGACTGGGAGGAGTGTGGGGCAGGTGATGCTGTGCGGGGAGTGGTGGCCTGTGCCCTCATTCTAGTCGTTGGGACCACCGCTTGACGTTCAGAATCGGAGGGTTCATCCCTAAGAGTAAGGGTTGTTTGTCCCCGACCTCGGCCTTTTCTAGGACCACCACCCCGCTTGACTGGATTCTTTGGAGGCATATCTGCAAAAAGAACACCCTTCGTTGTTGAGACAACCATAGAAATATAACAAAACAAAAAAAAAAGTGCAAAACATGTGATAATTTTAAACTTGCCAGCAGTCTGTCGATTTGCTAAAAGTGTCGTCGAACAAATCGATGGAGCGTCGAAGTGTTCATCGAACCGATCGTCGATCTCATCGTCGATCTCTTGTTAGCCACTGGAAATTGCAACTTAAAGACGGTGGGAAGGACGCCCCGTCGATTGACTCGACGGGCCGTCGAGTCCACCGTCGAGTTTGTTTTGGTTCCGACTTCTGAGAGGACTCATTCGACGTTGAGAAGGACGGTCCGTCGAATGAATCGACGGACCGTCGAACTGAGCGTCGAATGATTTTGCAGGCTGCTGCTAACAAATTCAATACAATCCTTGGGCCGTGGTGCAAATCCTCACGTAGTTTGGGGTTACTCAGACTTCACCCCACGTTGGCTTGGGTTAGAATAGGGGAAACAATTGGCGGGCAAAACAACTCTGTGGTCGTAATGCCCTCCAAGCCAACGTTACAAACAACACCACACTTTGGCATTTCATCAAACAGGTGGCGGGCAAAACAACAACAATCTCATGAATGAGGTGTGTTTGTCGTAATACCCTCCGACTCGGCAAAAGACCAATGAATCAACATCCAAAAACAAACCACCCCCAACAAAAAAAATGAGCATCCCAGGCGAAATAATAGAAAAACATGGAGCAATTGGAAGGCAAGCAAAATAATAGAAAAACATGGAAGGCAAGCAAACAACTAGTATGAACAAGTGAACAAGCAATACATGATCTATCATACCATAAAATTGAAAGGAGACTTGATTGTAGGCCCTAAGGAATGATGAACACACAATATGCCACTACTAGGGTTACACACACACAGAGGAGAGAGAGAAATTAGGGAGAGAAAATGGTGAAGGCGAGGATGATGGTGGTTGTGGGGTGGTAGAGGGAGTGGATAGAGGGAGAGAGGAGAGAGGAGAGAGAGAGAGAGAAAAAATTAGAAAAAAAACTGAATGAGGGGAGAGAGAGAGACGACGCCGGGTTATATTATTATTAACCTGAACCGACACGTCAAAAGGATGGAGCGTCGATTGGTTCAACGTTCCGTCGAATGAAAACGTCATTTTTTTTATATACTATACTACATGAAAAAGAGAGAAGAACGCTCCGTCGAACTGAACGACGATCAATTCGACGGAACGTCAAACCTGTCGTCGAACTGCCATTATTTCCAGTGATGAATCTTTCGGTGGTCCACTTTGACGGTGCATTCGACGTCTCGTCAAACAGATCGACGGTCCGTCGAATGCGCGCTGTTCATCTGCTTTCCTAGCAATTTCTAGATTCAACACTTAGGTTCCTCGACATATCAAAACAACACAACAACAAAAATCATGAAATGAAAAACATACTGCGAAAATGAACATGGGTTGCCTCCCAAGAAGCGCACAATTTAACGTCGCGGCACGACGTAATACCACTTTTGGTGTTAAGGTCCGGTGCCATGTTTCAACCGGTGAGCATCAACAATCTTGTCCCCATCAACCATCCAATGGTAGTGCTTTACCCGATGGCCATTCACCCTGAAAGTACGAGTCCCATCGTCGGACTTCAATTCCATCGAACCATTGGGTGACACACTCACCAAAGTAAAAGGACCGGACCACTTGGATTTCAACTTGCCAGGAAAGAGCTTCAACCTTGAATTTAATAGTTCACCGAATCACCCGGTTGAAAATCTCTCTTCAGAAGTTTGACATCATGATAGTGCTTCATCTTTTCTTTATACAAAGTCGCACTCTCATAGGCATGATACCGAAACTCATCCATTTCATTCATTTGAAACAACCGCAACTTGGCTGCTTCTTCCCAATCCATGTTCAATTTTTTTAATGCCCACAATGCTTTGTGTTCAAGTTCAACCGGTAGATGGCAAGCTTTGCCAAACACCAACCGATAAGGAGAAGTACCAATGGGCGTCTTGAATGTCGTTCTATAAGCCCAAAGAGCATCATCAAGCTTAGATGACCAATCAGTTCTATTTGCATTAACCGTCTTGGCTAAGATGCTCTTTATCTCCCGATTGGAGACTTCGACTTGCCCACTAGTTTGGGGATGGTAAGGAGTTGCCACCCTATGCTTCACTCCATATTTCTCCATGAGATTAGCGAATTGCTTGTTGCAAAAGTGAGTGCCACCATCACTAATGATTGCCCTAGGAGTGCCAAACCTTGTGAATATGTTCCTTTTGAGAAAATTTGTGACACTCTTGCCGTCATTGTTGGGCAATGCTACAGCTTCGACCCACTTGGACACATAGTCAACCGCAACAAGGATGTATCGCATACTACGAGAACTCACAAATGGGCCCATAAAGTCGATGCCCCACACATCAAATAGCTCAACCTCCATGACAAAATTCATTGGCATTTCGTGCTTCCTCCCAATTGACCCTTGGCGTTGACATTGGTCACAAGATTTCACCATCAAATTTGCATCATGATAAAGGGTGGGCCAATAATAGCCACATTCAAGCACTTTTGCCGCTGTGCGGTTCCCACTGTGATGACCCCCCACGGGAGAGTCATGGCAAGCTTTCAAGATTTCCATGGCCTCGGATTCGGCCACACATCGCCGAATGATGTTGTCGGCACAAGTGCGGAACAAATAGGGCTCATCCCAATAGTATTGATGACTATCTCTCAAAAATTTCTTCTTTTGATAAGCCTTGATGTCGTCGGGAATAAGACCCGTCACCAAGAAGTTGGCGATATCCGCATACCAAGGAGCAACCTCACAAGATACAGCCAAAAGTCTCTCATCGGGGAAAACATCATTTAATTCAAGATCTCCACTCGGTCTCCCAGCTTCCTCAAGTCTAGATAGATGATCCGCAACTTGGTTTTCACAACCTTTTCGATCTTTGACCTCAAAGTCAAACTCTTGCAACAATAATACCCAACGAATCAACCGCGGCTTTGCATCTTTCTTTGTCATCAAATATCTCAAGGCCGCATGATCCGTGTGAACAACCACTTTGGATCCAAGTAGATAGGCCCGGAACTTCTCAAACGCATAAACAATGGCTAGAAGTTCTTGTTCGGTGACGGTATAATTCATTTGAGCTCCATTGAGGGTCTTGCTAGCATAATAAATTGGGTGCATGATTTTGTTGTGCCTTTGCCCAAGCACTGCACCAATAGCAAATCCGCTCATGTCACACATGAGCTCAAATGGCAATGACCAATCCGGAGAGACAATAATTGGAGTAGAAGTGAGCATTTCCTTCAACTCATTAAATGCCTTAAGGCACTTCTCATCAAACGCAAACTTAGCCTCTTTTTCAAGAAGCTTACACATCGGATTGGCGATCTTTGAGAAATCTTTGATGAATCGCCGATAGAAACCGGCATGTCCCAAGAAGCTACGAACTCCTTTGATAGAGATAGGTGGAGGAAGCTTGGCTATAACATCAATTTTTGCTTGGTCTACCTCAATACCCTTCTCGGAAATCCTATGGCCAAGGACAATCCCTTCCTTCACCATGAAATGACATTTCTCCCAATTAAGTACAAGGTTGGTTTCTTCACACCGCTTCAATACCTTACCGAGATTGGCAAGACATTCGTCAAAAGAGTCACCAACAACCGAAAAGTCATCCATGAAGACTTCCAAGAAATCTTCCACCATATCCGAGAAAATAGACATCATACACCGTTGGAAAGTAGCCGGGGCATTGCATAAGCCAAAAGGCATTCGGCTAAAAGCAAAAGTGCCATAAGGACAAGTGAAAGTGGTTTTCTCTTGGTCCTCTAATGCAATGTTAATTTGGTTGTACCCCGAATAGCCATCCAAAAAGCAATAATAAGATCTTCCGGCTAGCCGATCAAGCATTTGATCAATAAAAGGCATAGGGAAGTGGTCTTTACAAGTCGCGGTGTTGAGCTTTCGATAGTCCATACACACTCGCCATCCGGTAACTGTCCTTGTAGGAATCAACTCATTCTTGGAATTAGGGACAACAGTGATGCCCCCCTTCTTTGGCACACATTGCACCGGACTAACCCATGGACTATTTGCAATTGGGTATACAACACCCGCATCCAACCATTTGATTATCTCCTTCTTGACCACTTCTTGCATAGGAGGGTTTAGCCTTCTTTGATGCTCTACACTTGGTGAACTATCCTCCTCAAGTTCGATTCTATGTTCACAAATACCGGAGGGAATCCCCCTAATATCCGCAATAGTCCACCCAATAGATCTTCGATAAGCCCGCAACACTTCAAGCACCTTTTGAGTTTGTTTCTCATTTAACAAAGATGAGAGAATAACCGGTAAAGTATTATCTGGGCCAAGAAAAGCATACTTCAAATGAGAGGGAAGTAGCTTGAGCTCAAGTTTTGGAGGCTCAATAATCGAAGGCTTAGCCGGAGGAGTGGTTCTTTTATCAAGATCAAGAGATAATTTCTTTGGCTCATAAGAATACGAACCCCGGCCAATAAGAGAATTAACCGTTTCAATATACCCCTCCATGTCATCCGCCTCGAAATTCACCAAAATAGCCGAAAGTGTTTCGTCAAAGTGCTCCTCCTCTAACTTATGCTCCACCGCTTCGTCTACCACATCGAAAGAATCAATGACCGAAATGCTCTCATAAGCACTAGGCAATTTTAACCCCTTGCTAGCTTGGAAAGTTACCTCTTCATCATTGACCCGAAATTTTATTTCATTCTTTTTCGAGTCCATTAGAGCTCTCCCGGTGGCAAGAAATGGCCTTCCCAAGATAATTGGGACTTCTTTGTCAACCGCACAATCAAGGATGACAAAAATTCGTTATTTATTCGGTTATTTTTTACTATAACCATAACCAAACCCGGTTTTTCAAATTTAAAACCAAACCAAACCAAACCAATAAGAATCCCCCCACTCTAACAAGGACGTCATCAACAACCCCTACCGGTCTTTTGATGGTTCTATCGGCCATTTGGAGACGCATGCTCGTTGGTCTAGGTGTTCCCAAACCGGATTGTTTATAGATGGCTAGTGGCATCAAATTAATACTAGCCCCATTATCACATAAAGCACGAGCAAAATCATGGTGACCGATGGTGCAAGGGATAGTGAAAGCCCCGGGATCTCCCTTCTTCTCAACCTTTGATGACGAAATAATAGCGCTCACACGGTGGGTGACTCCCACCGTATCATGCTTGATTGGTCTTTTCTTCGTCAACAAGTCCTTCAAGTATTTAGCAAATCCCGACATTTCTTGGAATGCATCAAGAAATGGGATATTCATTGACAACCCTTTCAATTGGTCGTAGAAGCGTTGGCACTTGGCATCCTCCGTTCTTTTCATCAATCTTTGTGGGAACGGGGGAGGAGATTTATATGTTTGAGTCAAGGGTTTAATTGCCCCCGTGACCTTGCTCTTTTGAGTGCTACCCCCGGTAGCTTTTTCAACACTTGGCACCTCATCACCCTCGAGAACAATAGGGTGTGCCTCCTTCTCTTTCTCAACAATAATAGGCACTTCAATTGGTGCCTCCAGTTCTTCTTCAATTTCTTCCTCAATAACCTCATCAACAATCGGCTCGACAATGATAGGTTCAACCACCCTCTCATTCACCGCATTAAGGATCTTCCCACTTCTAGTAGAAATAGCTTTGCATGAGGCAATGTGATCACCTCCACTACCCCTTGGGTTCGGAATTGTGTCGCTAGGAAGGCCCCCTCTTTGTGGTGGATGTTGCTCACGAGAAAGATCTCGCATTTGTGACTCAAGTTTTTGAATCGAAGCGGTGTGAGAGCCTACCACTTCGGTCAAATTTTCCATCTTCTTGTCACTCTTATTTTGGTTGTCCAAGATCTTTTCAAGCATAGATTCCATTCGAGAGGTCCCTTGATCATTGGAAGGACCCTCTCGCCAATTTTGAGAGTTAGAAGAATGGCCCTTTGGTGGAACATAGGCATTGAAATTCCGATTACCATAATTGTTGTTGTTGTAATCCCTCATGTCCGAACCACCATATTCATTTCGGCCATATTGATTGCTTTGTTGTTGGGGTCTCCATTGCTTTTGATAACCCCCTTGAGAGTTATCGATATAATTAGCATCCTCACGTTGTGGCTGCCCCTCTAGATAAGTTTCCTCCGAGACTTGATACATTCCGGGAGCATGAGATGGCATTTCTTCAACAACATTCACACTCTTAGCTTCTTTCTCCGCAAGCCTTTTTGACAGCAAATCCACGGTGGTTTGCAATTGAGCAAAAGCATGATCTCGCTCATGATTTTCTTTGGCCACCGCGGCAACAGAGGGACTGCCATATGACAAGATTTCACTATCATTTGAGTGCCAAGCTTGATTGTGGGTGGTGAGCTTATCGAGCAACCGGGTGATGTTAACAAATGACTTGTCCATGAAGCATCCCCCAGCGGCAGTATTGACAGCAATCTGATTCATTGTATCTAACCCCTTGTAGAACTTCTCGGTGAGAATAGCATCCGGAAACCCATGAGTTGGAGATTGAGCTAGATAGTACTTGAAACGCTCCCATGCCGAATATAATTGTTCCCCCGGAAGCTGTTTGAACTCAAAGATCTTATCTCGAAGTTCAGCCTTTTTGCTCGGTGGAAACCACTTCTTCAAAAATGTATTGGCTAACTCGCTCCAGGTGTGAATAGAATTGCTGGGAAGCTTTTCATACCATTCCCTTGCTTGGCCAGCCAAGGAATATTTAAAGACCCGTAACCGAAGTGCATCAGCAGAAACAACACCTTGGGATTGTTGAGCACACACGTGCAGGAAGTTCTTCAAATGTCGGAGTGGACAGTCCTCCGAAGAATTTCGAAAATAACCTTCAAGTTTCAGCAGATGATAGATAGAACTATCAATTTTGAAAGTAGCATTTCCAGTCCTAGGAGGGACCACAACATAAGCATAATCAGATTCATTGATGAATTCCGCAAATATATTCTCATCTTCATCCTCTTCTGGTGCAGGTGGGTTCACTTGGAGCCCACCTTGGTTTCCTTGATTTCGATTATGTCTTCCTGCCATGTTCACCTGGTTCACCAAAATAGCAAACAAGGTGTGATGGAATAGAAAAAGTTTTAAAGAAAAGTACACAACAATCAGTAATTTCAAAATCGTATTCCCCGGCAACGGCGCCAAAATTTGATACGCTCAAATTACACCTATTAGTGGCGTAAAGCGGACGTTGTCAAATATAGTAACCCAAACAAGGTTGGGGTCGAATCCCACAGGGAATATGGAGAGAAAAAGGTACTAATTATTTATGTAACAAAACTTTAATTTTATTCCGAATAGTGTGAAGGAGAGATTTGGTTTGTATTTGCTATTTTGAAGTATTTGGAATTTGTTTGGATTGAAAGAACCAAAGTTGTGTCCCCGCTGTGATTAGATGTTATGCTATGGGTATCAATATGATATATTTCTAATGGGTCGGGGTTTTGTATGCACTTAATCTCTAATGCACTTCCTAATATTTTTCAATAGTTAGAAAGTATTTCTTTTCATGATTTTCCCAAATGTAGAAAAGTTGCAAGTAAGATCGATTAAATATGCCAAGTAGAACTCATCTTATCCCTAAGTGAGTTCATTAAACGAGGGTTAGCGCCCCGAGTCCTTGTTATATTATTTCAACTCACACCCTAGTTCATCTTTCCAAACAAACTAGGGTTTGTGCATAAGCAAGTGTTTGCAACCACTATATATATATATATATATATATATATATATATATATATATATATATATATATATATATATATATATATATATATATATATATATATACAATGTTAGACACCCATTACATAACACCCATCATTTGGGTCCACAACTTTGATTAAAGAAACTACTCACACATAATGGTCTCAAAAGTAGTAAGCAATAAATGAGACATAAAGCTTACAAAGTGTGATAAAGATGATGGAAAATGGAATCTTATTGTCTTCACTAAGCTCCAAAAGTGGAGTAATCAATGCTCACCCACCAATGGAACTTTGTTCACGTGTGCAATAAAAAATGGCTGCCAAAAATAACCTAAAATGTTCTTTAAATAGGCTCCAAAAACGCACAGCAACGACTGACAAAATTGCCCCTGATAGCAAGATCGACGGACCGTCGATCGTTCGATGATCCGTCGATTCCTCCGTCCTTTATTTCTTCGGCGATGTGATCCATTCGATGGTGTCGTCGACCAGTTCGACGCTCCATCGAGTGTTTCGTCTTTCTCTCTTCTTGTTGAAAAATCTTGGTCGACCATACAAATGACGAAGTGTCGATCAGTTCAACGCTTCGTCGATAGCTCCGTCCTTTGTTGTCTTCAACTAAGGCCAACACTGAAAAATCGAGCTTATTAACGCTTCAAAGGAAGGTCCGTCTTACTTGAAAACAACCAAAATTCGACGGACGTCGATTATTCATTTCCCACATTTCTTCTACACTCTCTAAAGGCCAATTTTTCTTTTGTTCTTTGTTTTTGCTTTTGGGCCATCGTCTTCCTAAAACACAACAAAAACATGTTAACAAGAACCAGACTTACTTGAAAACAACCAAAATTCATAGTAATAATGGTGATGAAGAAGTATTATATGAAAAATATGCTAAATGGGTGTGAAGTTGTTGGCCTGAGTTAAACATAAGGATAAATTGTTGAAGGCTAATGTAGTGTGATTACTTGATTATGATATTATGAGCGTATTATGGATGTTATTGTGGTTGTTGGGAGTTGTTTTGTAAAATGGTGGAAGTTGACGAAATAGGGGAAATGCTGCCCAATTTTCCATTAGAGTTTGAGTTTAATAATATCATTAAGGTTTAACCATGGTATGAATTCTTCTAAATGTAGATTATTCGAGCTTCGACGGTGAATGCTAGATAATCAAGAAGTCGAAGAGGTATGTTAGGCTAACCCTTCTTTCAATAAGGCATGGTTCCTTGGCTGTATATATATCCTTTCATGAGCTCTATAATGTCCTTCAAATGATTCTATCTCTAAAGCTATTAAAGCTCATGATTCTCGATACTTTTACGATCCTATTACTTTCCTTATATGATGATTGATCCTCTAAGGATAGATGTAACGAAACGATGATAGTAATGATGTTGACGATGCTTATGGGCTATTAGGTAAACGTGTCCAAGTATGTATGACTACTATGTAACACCGAGCTTATGTGGCCGGGTATGATATCTATTGCCCGCACACCACTGCAGTTGGGTATGGATAACACTGAGCCTTGGTAGGGCCAGGTATGTATAATCACCGAGCCTTGTCATGGCCGGGTATGTGAAACACCAAACCTTCATGGTCTGGTATGCTATGAATATGAATATGAATATGAATATGAATACGGATACGAATACGGATTAGGATATGGATATAGGTACATGTATAGATGTATGTATATGAGCACGCTATAGAAAAGGAAGGTCCCTATGAAAGACAAGTAAGTGATTATGATGATGGCCCTACTATCTCCCGATTCTCCCATCTTATGCTATTTCTTATGCTAATCCTTATGTTGTTTCTTATGCTCTTACTATGATGTTGATTATGCTTTACATACTTAGTACATTATTCGTACTGACGTCCTTTTATTTGTGGACGCCGCGTCATGCCCGCAGGTGACCAGGGAGACATGCTTGATCCATAGCTTTCTTACTCAGGGACTACATAGAGGAGCTCCATTTCACCTGGAGCTACAGCTTTTGGTATTATTCTTTTGTGTACATACATGGGCACGGCGGGGTACTTTCCCGCATATATGATGTCACCTACTCTCCTTAGAGGCTCGTAGACAGTTGTGTATGATTAGATGTCTTTAGCCTTGTCGGCTTATATTTTGTATATTATCTTGATAGCCTCGTCGGCTAGTGTACATAGATATGGGCATTGTGTTGATGATGATATAAATGCATTGTTTCCCAATGAGATTAGCATGAATGATGAATAGCAAGTATGATTAAGCCATGTGGCTCACCTAGATGTAAATGTGAAAGTACGATAAGAGGTGCCCGGGGGGGTTAGCACCGGGTACCCATCATGGCCCTCCGGTTGGGTCATGACAAAAGTGGTATCAGAGTAGTTCTGTCCTAGGGTGTGTCTACGAGCCATGTCCAGTAAAGTCTTATTTATGGGTGTGTTGCGCGCCACACTTATAAACAGGAGGCTGCGGGCATTTTAGGAATGAATGACCTTTTTTCTTTATAAGATCGTGCGATAGAGCCATGATATAAGGATTTCTCTTTCCTTAACTGTGTATTGTGTATTTCAAAGATGCCTGTAAAGAGAAAAGCTACGGCAGCCCAAAAAGGCAACATAGTGGCAGGAAAGCGGGCTGAAAGAGCACCGCCAATGGTTGTAGAGGAAAGTAAGTCCCAGAATGTGGCTCAATCTCAGTCCTCTCATTCAGTGCCTATTCCTGAGGAGCATGAGGGAGCCTCAGCGCCAGCTTCAGCACCTCCAGCTCTCCACCGGATGTTTCAGGCCAGGATGTAAAAGAGGCCATTCATTTACTTACTCAGTTGGTTACCGCCCAGACTCAGCGGCAAGGTACAGGGCAAGGTGATAGGGCTGTTAGTGCAAGGGCCCGTGACTTTATTAGCTTGAACCCTCCGGAATTCTTCGGGTCAAAACCGGAATAGGACCCTCAGAATTTCATTGATGGGATGTTGAGGACACTTCAGTTAATGCATGCTTCAGACGTTGAATCGGTGGAGCTAGCATCCTATAGATTGAGGGATATCGCAGTTCATTGGTATATTGTTTGGGTGGCTTCACGGGGAGTCAATGCACCTCCCCCGGTATGGCAAGAATTTGTGGATGCCTTCCTCCGAAATTACTTGCCTCTAGATGTTTGGCGGGCTAGAGCCGATAAATTCTTGAATCTTAGGCAAGGGAGTATGAGTTCTTTAGAGTATAGTCTCCACTTCAATTCTTTGGCTAGGTATGCTGCGGCCATAGTAGTGGATATGGGTGACCGAGTGCACTGATTTGTGAGAGGCCTAGGGCCACATTTGATGGATAGGTGCTTGACTGCGTCCTTTCAGGACAACATGGATATTTCACGCATTCAAGCCTATGCCCAAAATTTAAAGGAAAGCCAACAACAACAAAGAAGTGACCGTGAGCATGATAGAGGGTATAACAAGAGGGCTAGATCTGCGGGTCCGACGAGTGAGTTTAGGGGCGGGCCGAGATAGCAGTTTTCTAGGCATTCAGGACATGCTATGACTAGTGCGCCTTCACGGTTTACAGGCTAGTGATTTGATAGATCTACTTATTCCGGGCCGAGTCAGAGTTTCAGGGATTCAGGTTCTCAGTTCAGGGGTGATTCGGGTCAGGCAAGGCTACCCGTGCCACGATGTTCCCAGTGTGGGAAGTTACATTGGGGCCAGTGTCGATTAGGTTCAGAGGTTTGCTATGCATGTGGTCGGCCAGGCCATATTATGCACGATTGCCCCTCAGTTGGTGGTAGGGGTAGGACCCAGCCTTCAGGATCGGTAGCCGGGTCTTCATCATCTATACACCCTATGGGGCCAGGTTCACATGTGCCAGTCAGCCATGGTAGAGGCAGAGGGAGAGTTCCCAGTTCTAGCGGTCCTCCACACCGTAGTTATGCTTTGGCTAGACGCCAAGATCTTTAGTCTTCTCCGGATGTTGTCACAGGTATATTATCAGTATTTTTTCATGGTGTCTATGCTTTGATAGATCTGGGCTCCATATTATCGTATGTTACTCCATATATTGCGGGTCGATTTGGGGTCAAACCGGATTCGATCACACCTTTTGAGGTATCTACACCCGTTAGTGAATCGGTAATAGCTAGCCGAGTATATAGAAATTGTGTAGTTGTGATTTGTGACCATCATACTATGGTTGACTTACATGAGTTAAAAATGATGGATTTTGATGTTATCATGGGCATGGATTGGCTGGCTTATTGCTATGCCAATGTTGACTGTAGAATGAAAATGGTTCGCTTCCAGTTTCCGGGAGAATCAGTGTTAGAATGGAAAGGAAATACCGCATCCCCAAAAGGTAGGTTTATTTCCTATCTAAAGGCAAGGAAAATGATCACGGAAGGTTGTATTTACTATCTAGTTCGGGTTCAAGATATAGAAGCTGAACTGCCAACTCTTCAGTCTTTCCCCATGGTGAATGAGTTTCCGGATGTGCTAACGGAAGAGCTTAGGGAAAGGCCTCCTCCATGAGCGGGAGATTGATTTTGCTATAGATGTGCTAAACGGATACAAAGCCCATATCTATCCCTCCTTATAGAATGGCTCCCGAGCGAGAAAGAGAGAGTTGAAGGAGCAATTAAAGGACTTTCTTGAGAAAGGCTTTATTAGCCCTAGTTCATCCCCCTAGGGAGCACCTGTGTTGTTTGTGCGAAATAAAGATGGCTCCTTGCAAAGGTGCATTGACTATCGGCAACTGAATATAGTGATGATCAAGAACAAATATCCTCTTCCGAGGATTGATGACTTATTTGATCAATTACAAGGCGCCAAATGGTTTTCAAAGATAGATTTGAGATGCGGGTATCATCAAGTGAGAGTTAGGGAGAAAGATATCCCTCAAGATAGGCCTTGAGAACAAGATATGGCCATTTTGAGTTCGGGATAATGTCATTTGGGCTAACTAATGCACCAACATTTATGGATTTGATGAACAATGTGTTCTTGCCCTTCCTAGATTTATTTGTGATTGTATTCATCGACGATATCTTGGTGTATTCTAGGTCCGAACTCTAACATGCGGATCATTTGCGTCGTCCTTAGAGTTCTTCAAACGCGAGAGTTATTTGCCAAATTTTCTAAGTGTGAGTTTTGGTTGAACTCGGTGACATTTTTGGGCATATTGTTTCACCTCGATGGTATTCGAGTAGATAGCAAAAAGATTGAGACCGTGAAGACTTGGCCAAAAGCCTCCACAACTCCTACGGAGGTTCGTAGGTTTACGGGCGTTGTTATTATAGGAGATTTTTACCAAAGGTTTTCTTCTATTTCGCACCACTCACAAAGTCGACCTAGAAATCAGCAAAGTTTCAATGGACAGATGCTTGTGAACGTAGTTTCCAAGAGCTAAAGGATAGATTAACTTCTACCCAGTCCTGACACTTCTAGAGAGATTGGAAGGTTATGTTGTTTATTGCTACGCTTCAAGCGTTGGGCTAGGCTGTGTGTTGATGCAACATGGTAAGGTGATTGCGTGTGCTTCAAGACAGTTACGGAAACATGAGAAGAATTATCCAACCCATGATCTTGAATTGGCGTTGATTCATGCATTGAAGATGTGGAGACATTATTTATATGGTGTCCACGTTGATATTTATACGTAGATCATAAATCCATAGATATCTTGACGAGAAAGAATTGAATTTACGGCAACGGCGATGGTTGGAATTGTTGAAAGACTATGATGTTGACATCCTGTATCATCCTGGAAGGGCAAATGTTGTGGCTGATGCTCTTAGCCGTAGATCTATGGGAAGTTTATGTGATGTTCAGCCAGAGAAGAGGGAGCTAGCCCGTGAGCTCCAGCGATTAGCTAGCCTAGGAGTTCGGGTAGTGGACTCAGGCAACATGGGAGCTACCATTCAGAATTCAGCGGTCTCGTCGCTAGTAGTGGAAGTGAAAGAGCGACAATACGAAGATCCCATGCTAATTCATCAAGAAATGCCTCTTTGGCTTCCCCACTTAAAACTTATCATTCGAGAATCTTACGGGAGATGGAGTTCTCGATGTCAAAGCGTTGGGTTAATGTGTTCCGATGAAACGGGATTACGCCACCAAAAAGTTAAGAAGCTCATTGTTCCGAAATATCAAGTCTCACCCGGGGCAACGAAAATGTATCATGATCTTAAATCTATATATTGTTGGAATGGGATGAAGAAGGATATATCGAATTTGTAGCTCAATGTACCCATACCACAACAAGTGAAAATCGAGCACCAACCACTTAGCCTTTGGCGAATGATAAAAATTCCAACTTGGAAGTGGGAAGTAATTAACATGGACTTCATTCACCTACGATGCTTGTTCTCGACGTAAGTATGATTCTATAATTGTGGATACTCGCGAATCCTCATTTCTTATTGAAACTACATATGTGGTAGAAGATTATGTAAGCTTTATGTTAAAGAGATAGTGCGACTTCACATGATGTTCCGGTATCTATTATGAACTCATACATGTAATTTTTGGAAATCTTTCCAAGAAGGTTTAGGGTCTTAGGTGAGTCTTAGCACAGCTTTTCACCTACAGACTGATGGACAAGCTGAACGTACCATTCGGAATTCTCGAGGATACATTTACGGTTTTTTAACTTAAGTTTTACTGGGATGATCAATTACCGCTCATTGAATTTGCTTACAACAATAGTTTTGTGTCATGACGGTTTTGTGAGTTAGGGTTAAGTAAAACCACTTTGGAATATAAGGAGCAAGCATTATTAAGTATATTTAATGAGTGAAGGATGTATATAAGGTATACCGGAAGGTTTTATAAGGAAATGAGTGGAAGAAATGAAGTAGTACGACTTTGGAGAAAGGATGGGTAATGTTTTGTGTGAAAATTTTGGTCCAACTTGGGGGACGAATATCTCTTAGCATATGAAGTGTTTTGAAGTGAAACAAAAGCCTAAAATGAAGTTCGTCGAGTCTAGTTTCCAACGCAACAAACCTCTCATCGATAGGACATCGGAGTAGAGAATTATGGACGTTACAAGTTCAGCTGACAGAGCAGAAACGCGTGCTGCTACAGCTACTTGCTACGACATTGCTACGGTGGTGACCCCCGAATTTGACCCTATATAAAGGGTAAAAACCCCTTTTTTTCACCAGATTTTCTTCCAAAAATTCCAGAAAATTGAAGAGAGAGAGAGAGAGAGAGAATCACAAAGTAAGCAATTTTCAAGCGACGGAGTATTAATCGAAGCTCGGATAAACGCATGGATGTGATTCTAGTATGGTTTTGCGGTGGATTCAAGGTGGATATTGAAGATATGCTGTTTTAACAAGAATAAGGTATGAATCTTTCTATTATTAATGTTAATTTTGGTTTATTTACGGAGATAAAGTCGTTAAATAATTGTATAGCGAGTTGGTTGGTTGTGGAAATTGGAAAACATCGTGTGGGATGTTTTATGGTACATATTGGTGTTGGGAATGATGTTATTGATGTTGGTATTGTTGTTGTTGTTGTTGTTGGTTGTTGGATTGTGATTTCGGGCTAGGCATATAAACAGGGGAGATCTTTGCCGAAATTTCGAGATTCTAGAAAGATTTATTTGAAGGCTTAAGACAAGCGTATGAAGATGAGTCTAACAATAGTATAAATTTTCTTTAATATAGATTTACGAGCTTGGGAGGATAAAGCGTTGAATAGTTAAAGTTAAGGCGACCAAAAAGGTATGTTAAGGCTCGTCCCTTTCTTTCAAAGGCATGATTCCTATGTTATGATTTCATAAATGTTTCCATATCTTCCTTGTTATCAAAAGTTAAAAGTCTATGATTCCAAGGCATGATTCCTTTCCCGATAACCCGTAAATGTTTTCCAAAATGTCCGTATTTTTCCAAAACAAAGGTTTATGATTTTGTAAGCTTTTATGACTACAACGACGGACATGTTTTTGTAATGACAACGATGATGTCAAAGATGAGAATATGTCTATGATGATTATGATGAGAATGGTTTCATGTTTGAAAGTCTCAAGTTGTGGATTCAATATGAATATGAGAATATTGAGCTATTTCTTGATCCTCAATTTTATTCCTTGATAATGACTCTATTTTCTAAAGACTTCAAAGTATATGAATTGACGCCTTATGAGATTTATGACCTTATTCTATGTTTTCTCTTGATGTTATTCTTCATTGATAGTCTCACCTTATAATAATTGTTCCTTCAAGGTGAGACAAAGCGACGATGATTATTCCATAATATAATCGGAGGTTACCGACCTTACGTCACTCCGATAGAGACATAACTTTCCTTGGGCTCTCCTGCATGCTGCTTATATGATATATATATATATATATATATATATATATATATATATGGGGAATATGGGAAAAAGGGCGAGGCGCTATATATACGCACGGCCACCGATCGGTTGGTATAATATGACATGATATCATCGGGATGCCGGACGCGGGACATATGTGGTTAAATGGATCGGAGCCGACGCCTCGGCAATATGATATGTTCTATTTTCTATATATATGAACAAAAATGTTTTTCAAAGAAAGCTAAGCATGCATGGCATCCGCCCTAAGAGGCACTCATATGTACAGGTTACTCTTTTATCTTACGATATGCTCTATATTTCCATTCTGTTATTATTCATACTTTACATCCCTTACTATGTTACTATTCATACCTTACATACTCGGTACATTACTCGTACTGACGTCCCTTCTTGTGGACGCTGCGTTCATGCCCGCAGGATCAGGTAGCCAGTCGGACGATCCATCGCAGTAGGACCTCCCCTCAGCAGCAGTCAGTACGCTCCATTGATCCGGAGCTACAGCCCTTTTGGTATGCTATTCGGTTACGTACATATATGGGTACGGCAGGGCCTTGTCCTGTCATTTCTACAGTTTGTACTCCATAGAGGTCTGTAGACAGTGATATGTAGTCGTGATGTTATGCAGCCTCGTCGGCGTTTATTTTGTTGTACAGTATATATGTGGCGGCCAAATCGGCTCGCGCTGTTACTCTCAGTGTTTATGTTTATATGTATGTGTTGGCCGTGAGTTCCGGTACGGTGTCTTTTATGTTGATTGTTCGGGAGACAGTATAGCTCAGTTACAGATTGTGTATGGGCCCAGGATAGTCAGTGAGAAGTAAATGCAAGCATAGGAGTGCTTGGCCAGTAGTGGTCGGGCACTTGTTACGGCCCATCGGTTTGGGTCGTGACAAAAGTGGTATCAGAGAAGTTCGTCCTAGGGATTGTCTACAGACCGTGTCCGGTAGAGTCCTGTTTATGGGTGTGAAGCCGGCCACACTTATAAACGGGAGGCTGCGGGGCATTTAGGAATCATTGACCTTTCTTTCTATCTTAGATCGTGCGATAGAGCCAGAGTCTAGGAAAGATCGCTTCTGATCCTTTTTCCTGTAGGTAAGTGCAGACTGACGAAAGATGAAGAGATCAGCCTCGGATAGTGGGGGTGCTAAGAAGGCCCCGAGAGTAGATCCAGGACCCCAGGCTCCAGGACCGAGCAGGAGGAGCCTCAGTTATTCTATTGAGACTGATCCTTCGGAGGACCCAGCGACGATTCCTCCAGAGTTTTTGACTCCCAGGGAGGAGGACCCCCCAGAGGACAGTTATGACACAGATCCGTCTGAGTATTCGTCTGGGACACCGGAGGAGGAGATTCCCAAGGCCGTACCAGCTGCTTCTATGGCAGAGCACTACGTCAGACCAGCCTCCCCGGTGAGTGTTACGGATTACTCTAGCCCTTTATCCCGGCCGTCGGTAAACGGGAGTTGCCCCGGTTATTTATATCCCTCGGACTCGGATGAGAGAGATGATGAAGGCCGGACGAGCGGATGGTGGGTAGACGATGACGAGTACACTTCACCTTATAGTCCACCAGATCAGACTAGAGACCGATCGGCTACAGGTATATGAGTCCTTATTGGAATTTTCTATGTATGTGCATTTTTTGTAGATTATTATTTAATAGTGGCGAGCGAAAACCCAAAGAGGCCGATAACCGAGTATTTATAAGTAACGGCGACCAAGGTGTGTTCGCTACCATTGGGAATCTGGAAATCTAGGACGGAAAGTAGTCATACATATAGATGAAAGGTGAATATTGAGAATTAAAAAGGCCAAAATAGTAATTGTGTAGTCGGAAGAGTAAGAGACCCTTTCTAATTCGGAGGGAGATGCGTTACGAGAACGTTTTGGAATCTGTCAAGACTTCAACTTGCTTTAGATTATGTGGTGAAGGTCATGCGGTGAGGTGGATACGATTATACCAAGCATTAACGCACCGGATTTCATCGAGTTTCGAGGTTAAGCGTCTTTGGGGTGAGAGAAATACTAGGATGGGTGACCCCTAGGAAGTGTACAAAAAGTCCTATAAATTTAGATATAAGAGGCAAATGAGAAGCTAGAGCAGCCTAAGGGAGATTGGAGTATGCGGAGTGGTTGGACACCTTAAGAGGTCGCGTAGGACGAGGCGGACTAGACCGGTGAAGAGAAAGAAGGTGCATCACAGCTCTAGAATTAGGGTGAGTTTGAATAGCGTTTGGAAATATTTTGTAAGCGAGATGGTAGTAATTATATATATACGTATGCATATGATATCCCATACGTGGCTATATCAGCGGGTATGTGTATCCCGGCAACCAACGTTGCGGTATATGGAAGGCATTAATCGAACAGGGTAACGAAGTTCAAGTGACAAAAAAAAATAATGGTACAAATGTTACAAGGTAAGCTGATGCTATTTTCACTACGAGGTTAGGCTTGGAGAGTTTTAATGTAATGACATCCGGAAAGGAAAGAAAGTGAGTAGATGGAAGGTAAGGAGATCAAAATGTCGAAAAAAGTGAAAAGTAAGAAACATGAGTGAGTGAAGCCTCCAAGAGGGACGACGGGCAAGCACGGGACTATTTGGGTAAAAAAAAAAAATTTGAAGGTAGGCATGTGAATTGGATAAAGTGTGGCAGTATGGAACAAAAGAGGAATGTGTGGGGTCAGAGAATAGGCTTCGATAAGTGGGGCTAAAAGGATAGTGACCACGACGAGGAATGTGAAGTAAGAGAAAGAATGGTTAGGCCTTGCGACGATGTTAAGAGATTTCCAGCCCTTGAAAGGTATATAAAGGGATAAGTGTGTGGTCAAATTAACACGGTTGCCTCGGACATGGAGAAGCTTTCCAAAAAGATGACTTAAGAATAGAACGGATTTGCGCGTTTAAAGGAATATTTCACGAACTTCGAGCCGATACTACAAATAACAAGAGAAGAAAGGTGCTCGAGGAGGAAGAAACCCAAGGAAGGTTAAGGATGAAAGTAGGAAAGGTATACTAATGGGTTGGTCGAAGGAAGAGGAGAGCATTTAGGAGTAAAAAGCTGGAAATCTTTAACCATGGGAGTAAGAAGGATACTTTAACGAGTTGGCGGTAGGAAACCGATTACTCATCGAGGAAAGAACGAGGATGATGAGTCGACACAATTGATTAGAAAATTAATGACATGGAATAAGAATTCATGTGAAGACCGAGAGATTCGATCATAGAGGAAATGGAATGAAATGTAAGGAACGTGCATGGAAGACCACCCGGCCGTAGCATTAGAAAGATAGATAAAGGTTCGATGAACGAGGATAGAGAGAGTGTAAACTGTAAGAATTATGTGCTAAGAGCAAAAGTAGCAGGACACTCGAAAAACTTGTATGCACAGCTGCAACACAAACGCGTAGTTAAGAAGGATTATGAGTAAGTGAGCTAAGCGGGCGAAAGGACTAGTAGTGGATGGAAGGGTATGGAAATGTTGAAAAAAAAAAAAATGATGATATAGACATAAATGGAAGAAGAACTCAGGGAAAGAAGTTTTAGATATGTTATAAGCAAAGTCGGGAAGAAAAACGAGGAGTAAGGTATAATCGAAGACTTCATAAAGGACGTGGTGAATCTCGATGTCCCCATTAACTTGCGGGTCCGAAAATCATTAGTCATAAAAGATAGAGGTGTGAAAAGATGGAAAAGAAGGCATCGGAATTGGATCTAACCCTTATAAGTATTCCGATTGGATACAAGACTGTAACTAGCAAGAAGATAGACAAGTCAGACCATACGATGACGGAACCCCGGCCCTAAGAAGATCGTGAAGGGCGGCAGATAATTATCGAAGACGACGGTTACTCGAAGGCTATGGGCGTATAAGGACCTCCTTAATAAGGGGGAAGAACATACTAGACTTGAAAGGAACTATGACGTTTCAAGCTCTAGAAAAGGAGATTTATTAGCTCGGGGCCAGAGTTCGAGGCGTATTGGCATATCGGGAAGGTAACGGAAAGAAGTAGAAACGAATTGACAATAAGTGTACCATGAGGCAGACATAGGGAGAAAGTATGGAAGATAACTCAAGAGAGCACTTTACGCCAAGATGAACTACGATATTTTTAGACCATGATTTGAATCCCTCGTATCGGGCAAAAATTGCGCCGTACCTAAGTATGCAGTGACATGCCCTAAAGGGTAATGAAAAGAGCAAGAAAGGTCTCTAAGCTAAATTTACAAAGGGTGTTAGAGAGGATGACGAACCCAAAAGACACTTGAGATGACAATGACATTTTTAATAAAAGGAACAACGATTGGTAGTTTGGAAATTTTTGAAGGAAAGAAAAGAACGCTGCTCCTATGAATGGAAATAAAAGAGTTCACTGGATATTAGAAAACATTTCATGGATCACTAATTATACTGAACATGAGAGCATCTACTATGAAATTATATGAACTGTCAACGTGAAGCTATGCCTAACTACAAATTGCGAGAGGGTCACACCGGAAAACCAACAAGGAATAACGACTGACGAAACGATCGCCGATACAAGGAAATCGAAGATAAGTATACTTGCGTTGCAAGAGAGTCATAATAGAAGAATTGCCGTAGTCCTATGCTTCTGGGATTGTATTGATAGATGTGAGGGAAGGAAGTAAAGAAAAAGTTGTAGCAGGAGCTCAAAGATGTTGCGAGCTATGAAATTAGTTGAACTCGGATTATAAGTTTGCCATAAGTGTAACTGGACTGCGAAGGATAATAAATGGCGAAGAAACATTACGTATATACGTATTTCGGATAATGATATAACTGGCCTTAGAAAGGAACATAACCATTAGGTTCACTAGCGACAGTTATGCTGGGTAAACATTTGGAATGTAAGGGTAAAAGAGATGGCGACAAGGATGTAAGGATTAGAGAGCCTGACTAATGGACTACAAAAAAAAATCGGTACAGTGTATATCTAAGATCAACGGGTACAAAAAGGATAGCCCGAGATGGCACCGAAGGAGTAAACGCAAAGAGGGCGCCGTAGAGAGAGAAAGGTAGCTGCCCACTAACAAGGAAACAAGGAGCGAAAAAAAAAAGAGTACTTATAGGACGATGAATAGTTATGGCACGGCAAGTCAAGACTACCATAATGGAGAAAGAACAAGAGCGAGATGCTAGTTAATTTCCGATCATGTACATGAGGACAAAGAAGTGAAAGAAGATGACCGAAGGCAATAAAAGAGTTAAGAAAGAATGAGAAGAGATCGATCCAAGTTATAGTTTAAGCAAATGGTAATCGGACCCTAAAGGAAAAATAATTGTTCTAACGAATCAAAGATGGTGTCGTGGGTTGGCAATACTGCAACATTCGAGGACGAATGTTTTTAAGGGGGGAAGGATGTTACACCCCGTATCTTCGAAGAGCACTTATCAAATTTGAAACATAAGTACGTTGAGTTAGGGTTAAGTAAAACCACTTTGGAATATAAGGAGCAAGCATTATTAAGTATATTTAATGAGTGAAGGATGTATATAAGGTATACCGGAAGGTTTTATAAGGAAATGAGTGGAAGAAATGAAGTAGTACGACTTTGGAGAAAGGATGGGTAATGTTTTGTGTGAAAATTTTGGTCCAACTTGGGGGACGAATATCTCTTAGCATATGAAGTGTTTTAAAGTGAAACAAAAGCCTAAAATGAAGTTCGTCGAGTCTAGTTTCAACGCAATAAACCGCTCATCGATAGGACATCGGAGTAGAGAATTATGGACGTTACAAGTTCAGCTGACAGAGCAGAAACGCGTGCTACAGTACTGCTACAGTAAAATGCTACAGTGACCCGACCCGAATTTGACCCTATATAAAGGGTAAAAACCCTTTTTTTTCACCAGATTTGCCCAGAAATTTCCAGAAAAGAGAGAGAGAGAGAGAGAGAGAGGGAATCACAAAGTAAGCAATTTTCAAGCGACGGAGTATTAATCGAAGCTCGGATAAACGCATGGATGTGATTCTAGTATGGTTTTGCGGTGGATTCAAGGTGGATATTGAAGATATGCTGTTTTAACAAGGAAAAAGGTATGAATCTCCTATTATTAATGTTAATTTTGGTTTATTTACGGAGATAAAGTCGTTAAATAATTGTATAAGTTGGTTGGTTGTGGAAATTGGAAAACATCGTGTGGGATGTTTTATGGTACATATTGGTATTGGAAATGATGTTATTGATGTTGGTATTGTTGTTGTTGTTGTTGGTTGTTATTGTGATTTCGGGCTAGGCATATAAACGGGGGAGATCTTTGCCGAAATTTCGGTAAGATTATAAAAGAGTTAAGTTTGAAGGCTTAAGACAAGCGTATAAGATGAGTCTAACAATAGTATGAATTTTCTTGAATATGTAGATTTACGAGCTCGGGAGGACAAGCGTTGAATAGTTAAAGTTAAGGCGACCAAAAAGGTATGTTAAGGCTCGTCCCTTTCTTTCAAAGGCATGATTCCTATGTTATGACTTCATAAATGTTTCCATATCTTCCTTGTTTTCAAAAGTTAAAAGTCTATGATTCCAAGGCATGATTCCTTTCCCGATAACCCGTAAATGTTTTCCAAAATGTCCGTATTTTTCCAAAACAAAGGTTTATGATTTTGTAAGCTTTTATGACTACAACGACGGACATGTTTTTGTAATGACAATGATGATGTCAAAGATGAGAATATGTCTATGATGATTATGATGAGAACGATTTCATGTTTAAAGGTTCAAGTTATGGATTTCAATATGAATATGAGAATATTGAGCTATTTCTTGATCCTCAATTTTATTCCTTGATAATGACTATTTTCTAAAGACTTCAAAGTATATGAATTGACGCCTTATGAGATTTATGACCTTATTCTATGTTTTCTCTTGATGTTATTCTTCATTGATAGTCTCACCTTATAATAATTGTTCCTTCAAGGTGAGACAAAGCGACGATGATTATTCCATAATATAATCGGAGGTTACCGACCTTACGTCACTCCGATAGAGTTATAGCTTTTCTTGGGCTCTCATATATATATATATATATATATATATATATATATATATATATATATATATATATATATATATATATATATATATATATGGGGAATATGGGAAAAAGGGCGAGGCGTTATAGACGCATGGCCACCGATCGGTTGGTATAATATGACATGATATCATCGGACGCGGGATGCCGGACGCGGGACATATGTGGTTAAATGGATCGGAGCCGACGCCTCGGCAACATGATATGTTCTATTTTATGTATATATGAACAAGAAATGTTTTTCAAAGAAAGTTAAGCATGCATGGCATCCGCCCTAAGAGGCACTCATATGTACAGGTTACTCTTTTATCTTACGATATGCTCTATATTTCCATTCTGTTATTATTCATACTTTACATCCCTTACTATGTTATTATTCATGCCTTACATACTCGGTACATTACTCGTACTGACGTCCCTTCTTGTGGACGCTGCGTTCATGCCCGCAGGATCAGGTAGCCAGTCGGACGATCCATCGCAGTAGGACCTCCCCTCAGCAGCAGTCAGTACGCTCCATTGATCCGGAGCTACAACCCTTTTGGTATGCTATTCGGTTATGTACATATATGGGTACGGCAGGGCCTTGTCCTGTCATTTCTACAGTTTGTACTCCATAGAGGTCTGTAGACAGTGATATGTAGTCGTGATGTTATGCAGCCTCGTCGGCGTTTATTTTGTTGTACAGTATATATGTGTAGCGGCCAAATCGGCTTGCGCTGTTACTCTCAGTGTTTATGTTTATATGTATGTGTTGGCCGTGAGTTTCGGTGCACGGTGTCTTTATGTTGATTGTTCGGGAGTATAGCTCGATTATAGATTGTGTATGGGCCCGGGAGTACGAAAGCTTAGGACTAAAGAGGTAGCTTCGGTTAAGGTTTTATGGAAGAATAATAATAGAGAGGAAATGACTTGGGAAGCCGAAGAGAACATGAAATTCCGGTATCGACATTTATTTTCACCTTCAGAGGAGACTCAGGCAGAGACACCATTATCCTCAGTTGGAGTCAGTCCACACCCACCTGGTCGTTGTTACCATTGTTTCCGATGTTGACATTGATTTGATTGTTACCAGTGTTTGCCATACCTGAAATGGGTGTCCTAAAAGAAATTTAGACGAATTACTAAAAGTGAGCGGGTCACAATGATACCACAATTGTCCAGGCCTCAGGGTGCGCGCCAAATTGTTTACCCATAAAATTGTACATTTGGATTTGTATATGTGGTTATGGACACGCGAATTATGACCAAAATGACAGATTAACAAGAAGAACAAATTAATTCTAAGAAAAGTAATAATATTCAAAGCAATGTAGCCTGGGTTCCAATGAAGCCATGAGCTTTGATATATGTCTCCGAGCTAGAACCTAGACTGAACTTGAAAACTTGAAGATATATATATTGGAGTAGGGATGGCAACAGGGCTGGGCGGGTGGGGACGGGGGGTTTAAGCGGTTCGGGTGATTTTAAGCTTATATGGTTGCGGGGCGGGTTCAATTTAAAAAAACAAATTAAAGTGGTTACATTGCGGGTTTAGCGAATCATGTGTCATAAACTGTATTCTATACACTAAGGGCTCGTTTGGTTAGAAAACAAGTTGTCCCGGGATAACTAATCCCGGGATTAGTTATTCCGAGTTTTTATTCCAACCAAACGTGGGATAAGGCGGCACTAAATTTTTATCCCAGGACTATTTTTGCTTATCCATCATACCAAACGAGCCCTAAAAGACAACTCAAGAATAGCTCAACTTGAATGTATCGCCTTAATCACTTATCCACTCAAACACTTCGCAATTCTAATATCCTATGTTTTAAGAATATATTTTTAATCAAAATAAGTAGCTAAGTTGAGGAGCTTTGCAATTGAACCAGCAAACTTATCTTCAAGCAACAGTGCATATAAATTGAGTATAGGATCATAAATTGCAGGCTTCAGAAATTTCAGAGTCTGAAGCCTGCAATTTTCGCTAATTAAATATAGGATCATAAATTTCGGAGGCCAAATTAAAATCATCCCAGTGAAACAAAAATATAGCAACAGTGCATATAAATGTGTCTCCCCTAATATGTATCTATATTCATTTGTACAGGGAGTTTCAGCTATTGAGTCAAAGCAAATAAGGAATATTAAAGAAGACAAAAAAGTGAATATATTAATTAGTAATTACTGTCAAAGGCTGAATTTAGAAAGAAATTATCTCAAGCTGAAAATAATGAAAGTAGTGGACATTGAATTAATGACCTCTCAAATCGGAAGAAGATTTACCGTCGAGTTAATACTCTTAAAAGTAACTTTTTTTTTTTTTAAACTATGTGGTGCGGTGCGGGGCGAGTTTATGTGGGTTGAGGTAGGGCAGGTTGAAAACATGGAACTTTGTTATGCGAGGCGGGGCGGGGCGGAGCGGGTTGAGATCTTCACGGTTTGAGGTTGAACCCACACCACCCTGCCCCACTGCCATCCCTAGATTGGAGATCACAAAGAAATGGTAAGTATTTTTTTTTGCTTATCGAATTCACAATGTCTTACAATGAAAATGAAGCTCTCTATTTATAGATAAGCTAGGGTATACATGATCCACGAATCATGCCCTATTAATTTCTAATATGAACGTTGACAATAAAGAGTAATAAAGAGTGACAAATGTTGGAGGAAGACCTGGGATCTTCCCTAACGGCTGACTGCATGCGCTTGACCAGTGGGCTGACATGTGTCCCCGGATTCTTTGTAGTCTTTTCCTCCGGAAACGGTGAGCTTAGTTAAAGCCCCGACCGGCCACAGACACCTGTCCGGTATTTTGTACTTGCTGACTCACGGATGATCTATCGCCCACCGCCACGTCTTACCAACTAACTAGTCTACCTGGCTCTATGGGTTTTAACCAATACACAACACAACACAAAACAGAACTACCCAGAAACCTGATCTTTCATTTTGCTGAATATCGGCTCACACTATGAACAATCATAGACCCCACTTTGTGGGATTACGCTGGGTCCGTTGTTGTTGCTGCTGCTATGAACAATCATATGGCAGTAGGTTGAGGAGTATACCGTCAAAAATTAACCCACCGTATGGGAATTAGTGTGCAGTATATCCGTGTTTGCTATTAAACTCGTGCAATAACAAAATCATTGTGCTCGTCCAAGCATCAAGTGCATAACAAATGTATACATCATTAAAAAAAATATATTAGTGCTAGATACTTCCAAGACATCGAAAGATGCAGCAGCCAGTTCTCCATGGCTACTACAAAAACTTTGTCAATAGCAACAGGTGTGCAAGGACAAGAAAGCAAAACCTTTGTGATTTTCAGTTGGTACATGTTCAAACCATTTTAGTTGCAGCCAGACACAACCGAAAAGATGTTGCTCAATATATCATTGCTCTTCTTTGCAAGGAGTATCAATTCAATCCCATCAGAGACCTAATTCCTTTTTCAATTGGGCAAGGGCGGCTTCAATATCATCAATATTTTCTTCAATACTGCTATCATTATCTGTCCTGTTTTGTTTTGCATTACCAGTTGCGTTTGTTCCAGATTGTGCATTGCCCTTCCAGCGTCTCTCATTGTTGCTTTCGTCTTCAACCTCTGCATCGGTTATATTAAGCTCCTTCTCTAAAAACTCAACAAATTCTTCTCCGATTTCCTGTCAACAATCAAATTGCAAACGCTGATTCTTTCTTATCGCGTGCAAAGTAAAAGTACCACAATTTCTTCCAACTCTAATAGTTAAACGATTTTCACATCCAAGGAAACCTTCTCAACCCCCTGGACCCAGAGAAAATAAAGGTTAAGACCTACAGGGTGGTGAGAGGCAAATGATTAAAAGGAGAAAAGAAGAAATAGCAATTTACCATTTCTACATTTCTCAATTGTGCTTTTCTTTTTCATAAGTTGAATTTATAAAATTCTTACCGCCAATTCTTCCCACAGACTCTTTGGTTTCCCCCCAGAATCAACATTTGCCTCCCAATTCCGAAATTCTTCTTGGAGATCCTTAAAGAAGTCCGCTGCAGAAAGAACTTAGACTTGAGAACCACGTAACTCTTTAATTGCAAGATAAGCTATACATACAAAAATGTCCTAGCACATTGACGATACGGATACTGTATATTTAGCAGCCATGTGCAAATCTACCTATTGTTATCTGAGCATCCCTGAAAAAGCTACCTGCAGCATGAAGGGGTTAATCATAAGAATGTAAAGCAAAAAAAAAATGCCTTACTGAACAGATTAATGTATATTTCTGCTTTATATTTCTTGTTTATTTTTTTATTTTTGAGCTTTCTTTTTGTTTAATGAAAACATACGGTTTGTTAGTATGGATATCGTAGGTGAAACCTCTGGAACACTGAAGTTAATGACCTTATGCTGGATGTTGTATGGTGGAAGTATTGCTATATTCAAGATATTGGTGTCATCACTCATGTAACTATTTTGAGCTACCACAAACAATTTTCAACATCGGGTTCAAACATCCAAAAAGGGCAGCCCAGTGCACAAAGCATCCCGCGTTTGCAGGGTAGAAGGGCTGCACCTCAACGTGTGTGATGTAGACATCCTATCCTAGTGCAAGCATTAGTTGCTGCTTCCATGGCTCTAACCTGTGACCTATAGGTTACACGAAGACAACTTTACCATTGCTCCAACTATATTAAACAATCAAGTAATCAGGTTCTCTGGTGAGAATGGTCATCCACGATTGAATTAGTTATTTCGATGGAGCTTCCCCCTGCTGTTTGTCTATAAAAGCCTGGGGAGTGGGGGAAGCCTGAAGAGCTAAATGTCGTGGTAAAGGTTAGACCTCAATCCTCATAAAGTAAGATTTTCGTTCTACTTTGTGAGCTGGTGCCTATAAGGTCAGCAAATGTATCCTTCAGAAGTTCGATCTAAATGCTTTCTTTCGTAAACTTTACATACAATCAAGAAACTGGAGGCATTTCAGTATACACACTCTAGTTGATTTATTAATGGATGATAGATACTTTAACCATTTTCATGTTATAAATCTTATAAACGTCATCTAGTTCTCTTTGAGGACAGAAATGATAGAGGTTTTGAACTATCTCCTGACTTCGAGATAGCAATGTAAAATGGCTTTTGCTTCACTACAAGGCTTCGCCGAGGACTATTTGTAGAAAACTAATATTTTATATGTCCGAACATAAACATACACCCTTATTAACAAAACATGAGTACTAGTTAGCAGCATATATCACAATGGCAAAGATGTTTTACCAAAGCTATAGAAGTCTTCTTCATCTGCAGTACTTCTACCTTGTTCTGCTCCACTATAATATGAATAACTTGATGTGTCACTTCTAGAATCATATCTCTTCCTGGTTTTGGAGTTCAATAGTGTGTTGTATGCATGCTTAATCCTCATAAACTTTTCTTGAGCATTGTGCTGTACAGAAAGACATCAAACAAGTCTGAAGTACTTAAACAAAGTGAAGGTAATTTAACATATGATCCGTTGGTTTCCTAACGCAAAATAAATCGTGTTGCAGTATATGTGGAATTTCTGTTGCTAGATACCATTTTCTGTTATTTCTAGTGCTAATCCTGGCCCTGGGTGGACAAGTAAAATACAAAGCAAGTATGGGAAGGCTGGAACTGATGAACCACTACAGCTGTAGGCAACAATGCCAAATGTCGTCTTTCTTACAACATTTTAGTTATTTCAAGGTTGAATACTCTTAACATTCTTCATTCTATGAATCGTCCCAAGGCTAAGAGCTGAGATAGCACTACCAATAGGAAGTACTCAGCACGAAACTCAGCCTCTCCCAACAGGAATAAAAGTTAACTTGTAGAAATGAAATAAAGCAGCGAATAAGTAACTACACTTCTTCAACCCTTAACTGCCAAAAACTTGAAAAAGGACTAAAAGGACATGCACAAAGACAAGCACTAGTATGGAAGTTGAGAAGAACCCACATTCAAGACCCCGATCCCTAATCATCACTACCTTTCTTTCTTCTTCTTGTTTCAAACAGTAAACAGTGTCAAGTCACATACCAACACATCTAAACAACTTCAGACACTTTAGCCATCGCCACTTCTGCAAATATGTATGTGTGTGTGCCTACATATATACACTAGAGCAGAGGGAAGGGAATTTGATCCCATGGAAGTATTGCTTTATGCTATGCAAAATACAGATTCTATCAATCAGAGAATATTTCAGTGACAAACAATCAACAAGCTGAGCGATCACGATTATGTACCAGTCTATGTACAACTTTCTCCCTTTTTCGTCCTCTTTGCGAACATAAAAACATCACTTGCAAAGCAGTATAGAGAGTTACCAAAGTTGGACCTTCAAGCTCAATCCACGAGTTCTGATAATTGCAGAATTTTACTAAATCCAGATGATCTATGCCTCAAGTGCTGCACACTGGAGCTATCTTTGTTTTGTTTTTTAGTTTATGTAATCATGTTCTACAGATACAGAATACTGACAGCAGTTTACTCTGCTAATTAAGTTTGTTTGACAACAATCTGAAATGACAAAGTTGCGAGCACAACTTCAGACATCAGGAAAGGGTGATTTTTAGCATCAGAAATGGAGTGCCTCAAATGTTTCAATCTAGATTAATTTCAAACAAGATCAACACAGATGCAAAGGCAGACTATTCTTAGACCACGAAAGGCATCACAAAAGAATGAGTTACAAACTATACACAACACAAACAGAAACAGAGAGAGTGCTTCCCTACCCAAGGCTATGAAATGGCTAAATTCAGTTCAGAAGCATTTCCTAGAGACTAGAGCAAAATGATAAGAATAACAAATCATAAAACTCTTTGTTCTATTTTCCCCAAACTTCTGTTTCACTTGGCCATGGATAGTTTTCACTTTTTCCGGAATTTTATTCCGGGAAACTATTTGGACATAGAATTGTTACTATTTTCTGGAATTCGAAAAACTCCAAAAAGTTATTTTCACAATTCACTCCAAATCACTCACAAAAATTCAAAAACAACTCCAATTTGTATCCATGTCCAAACACAACTCCAATTTCCAAGTACTATTTTCAACTTGAAAACAAACACTACTTTTTTCCAAAGTTCACAATTTTTATTCCGCCCACTTAATATTTTCAGATTCCAGAATTCATATCAAACTGTGGTAGTCCTATTAACTTAAGCACTTGGCATAGGCATATTAATCTTGATTGAAAAAAGCTCCTATCAAGGTCATCCTACAGGTAAAATTATCAAGTCAAACATCTCTTCTGCACGAAATGGGGTTAAAGACATGTCACCGAAAAGAGTAATTCATGAAAAACTACTCCCCCCATCCCAATTTAAGTGTCTTACTTTTCTTTTTGATATGTCTCATAAAAAGTGTCTCTTTCTATATTTAATAAGTTGATAATTCAAACATTAAATTTAAAACCACAGTATCCTACATTACACATCTTTAATTTAGAACCACAATATTCAAAAGTCTTCTTTTATTCCTTAAACTTTGTGTCTGTCCAGTAAAACTAAGATACGACAGAGGGAGTAATTCAAAGGGCTGGCTTACCTCTTTGTTAACATCAGGATGATACTTTAGGGCAAGTTTGCGATATGCCCTCTTGATTTCATCAGCAGTAGCAGATGAAGACACCCCTAAAACATCATAAGGAGACTCTTTTCTACTTGCTTTTACCAATGCATCTTTGTATTTTTTCCTCTTCTTGTAGCTAGGTGAGAATGCCATGAGTTTGTAGTCAATTCCATACCCAATTCTACTAACGGGTCTTGAAGTTAACTCTCTTAGGGTATTTTGAAGAGGAAAAAAATTGAAATTGTTTGCTGACTTTTGAGATAGAACAGATGCAAAATCCATGCACGTTCTTGATTTCAAGAATCTGGTTGTGTTATCTTTCACCTGGATATAATAAATGGACGGCTGATAATTGACCCCTATCATAACTTGTGTTATTTTACCAAAAGACCCATCTTACACTATGCTCCAATTTATTTCTATCTCATTCAGTGTTTGTTATCATGTATGTAAGGGGCGAATTTATGTGTTAATTTTGGGGATGTAAGGCCATGATCTTTCCGCAAAACTAGATATTTTATGTACCTAATTTTTAAAATTGATCTAATATTACAAAAGGCTTAGCACTTGGTTAATTATTTACCGAGAGGAACAAGGATCAATTCACTTTGTTGCGGTAAATTCGAAGCTCCAAATGAGTAGCTCAATCTTTTGTTCCTTGTCTTTCACTGTAAATGGCTACTTAAAGCCGGTTCAATGGAGAAAGGTGACATATTCTTCAAATAAATTGGCTGCACGCAAACTGTTTGATGAAATGGTTAAAAGAACAAGAGTTGCAGATTTGTATGTCACTGAATGTGCAAATGAAGCTGAAATAGGTATGGAAAGCAGTGGCAATTTCAGAAATTCCGATGCAACTGATGAGCTATTAGGAGAGTCTGTGATGGATTCTTTTAGTTGTGCTAGCAATAAGATGGATGAGCAATATATAATTGATCAGTTGAGGTACTGTAGCAGTGAAGGAATTCTTGAGCTTGGCGAATTATACCATGCTTTAACAATTAAGACGGCTATTTGGTTCAACAAGTTGGTAGCTACAGCCCTGCTTACTATGTATGCCAAGTGTGGTAAAATAGAAAGTACTGAGATGATATTTGATAGGATGTCTTGCATTGATGTTGCTTCGTGCAATAGCATGATTGGCGGGTATGTAAGCAATGGAATGTTATCTGATGCCTTTGCTTTCTTTGTCAATATGGGCAATCTAGATATCGCGCCAAACCACTACACCTACTCGATATTGTTATCTGCTTGTGGAGGGCCTTCTATAGCTGTTCAAGTAGGAAAACAGTTGCATGCTCAAATTGTAAAACTGAAATTTATATCACTTATGGTGGTGGCGAATTCAGCTTTGACGATGTACATCAAGTTCAGAATGATTGAGGAGACTGAGAATTTGTTCCTAGGACTTGCTAGTAGGAACCTTATATCTTGGACTGCATTTATATCTGGACTGTACCATCAAAAGGCCTTCTATAAGGCATTGACACAATTCTGTTTGATGAGAAAGAACAATATTGAACCTAATGAATACACCTTCTCTGTGGCCCTTGCATGTGCAGCTTCTGCAGAATATCGTGATTATGGTTGCGCACTTCATGCTCAGGTAATTAAACATGGAATGAACTCAGCGTTATTCGTTGGGACTGCTATCATAGATATGTACTCAAAATGTGCAGAACTGGGTGATGCTAGAAGACAGCTCGAGGAGATGGGACATAAAGCATCTAGTGCATCATGGAATGCAGTGATCGCTGGACTTGTTCACAATGGGGAGGTTGCTTCCGGATTGGAGGTCTTCCATAAGATGCTAAATAATGATATAGCTTGTGATGAATATACATGTTCAGTTAGTCTGAAGGCCTGTTCGTCGCTGCCATCCTTGGCAATCTGCAAGCAGGTGCATTCTCGGGTAGTTAAGGGGATGTTTGAGACGAACCTGCATGTGGCAAGCTCATTAATAGAAACATATGCACAATGTGGCAATTTAGAGGATGCTGAGAAGGTTTTCTGTCTAACATCTACACCAGATGATGTGACATTTAACGCAATGATTAAAGCTTATTCACAGTATGGGAATCCAATGAAGGCTATATTCTTGTTTGAAAAGATGGTGGAGAAAGGGGTATCACCAACGAGTTTTACTTTCCTTGCTGTTATTTCTGCTTGTAGCCATTGTGGTTTAGTTCAACAAGGGAAAGAGTTTTTTGAGTCTATGACAAGAGATTACAGAATTCCACCTGAAGAGAATCACTATAGCTGCATGGTTGACCTACTGAGTAGATCAGGGCAGTTAGAGAATGCTTTCAAATTCATAAAGAAGTTGCCAATTGAACCCAGTGCTCCAATCTGGAGACCTTTTCTTGCAGGTTGCAAATTTTACGGTATCCTTGAACTGGCAGAGATGGCGGCCAGTAAAATATTAGAGCATGACCCCGGTGATGCATCAGTTTATGTCACCCTCTCAAACATGTATGTTGAAGCAGGCAAGGCAAGTGATGCACTCAAACAAAGAGAGCTGATGAAGTCTAAGTCGGTCCAGAAGGAACCCGGTTGTAGCTGGGTGGAGGTGAATGCAAAGATTCATAGATTCTTTTCTGGTGATACAAGCCATATAGATATGCCAAAAGTATATTGCAGATTGGAAAACCTGATGCAAAAGATTCGGACTGATTCTAACAATTTAGCCAAAACATCAGTACTTTATCCAGAACCAGGTAAGGTAACAAAAGAGAAATGCTTATTTCACAGTGAACGGTTAGCAGTTTGCTTTGGCCTATTGAACTTACCTGAGGGAACCACTATACGTGTATTCAAGAACATTAGGATCTGCTTTGACTGCCATATGACAATGAAGCACATCTCAAAGATCACAAATCGAGATATCATAATGCGAGATAATTACAGATTTCATCATTTTAAGCAGGGCTGCTGTTCTTGTGGAGATTTCTGGTGATGTTTCATCAAATTAGATCCTCTTTTTCACTGAACTCATGTAACTCCGTGATAGGACTAACAAGTTCTGTTAATTTAAGAAAAAAACAAGCTCTTTGGTCAAAGTTGGCCAGATATTCCTTCAAATTCTTTCCCGTGCCTAAACTAACTATTCGGTGATCCTAATACTAGTGCTCCCGATTACTTTTTTGCCTCTCTGTACAATGACATTGACATGCTACTGTATTGTATTGTATTGTATTATATTATATTGTATTGTTTTGATGAATACAATATTTGGATAGATTGTATTGTTTTCCGTCATTATATAATACCACACATCAGCAATTTGAGGAATAAATTTATAATATTATAAAGAACGGAAAAGCGTTAAAAAAACCCTTAACATATAAGAAATGGTTTTATAATACTCCTCTTCCACCCATTGGATCATAATTTCCCTTAACGTTATTTTTAGGCTTAAAAATGCTCATCTAAGTAACAACTTATTCTATTAAGGTAATATACATACATAGTGATCATACAAATTAAAGATGAGTTTCAAAGGTGCAGTGTAAAAACTGAAAGTACAAGAAGGGCGGGGGTTGAATTGTAAAACTGCTAAAATTCAGTTGACTACTCTTTGGACTTAGTCGACTAATACAGTGATAGCCTACACAAAACTGTTAGTCCTTCCATTTAAACAATTACAAATCACAACAAATATTAAGGTGCAAAATATAATATGAGAGTGATAAAATAAATGTTTGAGACACGAGAATTTATAATCTTATTTAGAGTAATTTCTAGAAGTAACAAACTGTTACCACCATTCGACAGCACGCAATAGCAAACAGTACGTCCTAATAAGCTCTACCCTCTTAGACCAATCTTACCATATTCTCCAAAGAAAATATAGAGCTTCCATAAGAAGTGATATCCATTGTTCCATTGGGATATTATTTATTCAGAATATATATATATATATATATATATATAGAGAGAGAGAGAGAGAGAGAGAGAGAGAGAGAGAGAGAGAGAGAGAGAAGCAGGAAAGCTTCAAGATGCAAGAACATTTCTTTCTAAGATATAACCAAGATACACGAAGAAGCTCAAATCCAAGAAAGTTGTACTTATAAGAATAGGAAGAGAATTAGGCAATTCATTACATAATTCCCATATTTGAGTTTTAGTATTTAAAGAAGCAAATAAGCATCAACCTCTCTAGATACGCCAACTAGATAATCGAGATGGGAGTACGGAGTTGGGACATCTTCATTTGCCTTCTCATATTCCAGACTCCAATTCACCGAGTTCCTATTACCTTCATTAGTCACTTTAATAGTAGCCTTAAAATTCATGAAGTATTTGGTGACTTCACCTCCAATAAGTTCAAATGTCATTGAATTGTTTTTCTCGTCAATAGCGTCAATCCTGTCCTTTGCGATTACCGGAGCACCTGAAAGCATGGATTAAAGTCGTTAAAGATTGAATATCCACTACGGCAATAATCATTTCATGTACGGCAAAATCTTATCCATATTTTATGTCAACACCTAACTATATTAATTTGCTATGATACAACTTTGTGTTTCATAGAAGTAAACTATGCTTATAATTAGAGGATTAGTTTCAACCTAATTTAGCAATTTATAACCCATAGTCGATCATATTTCTCTTTGTTGAAAAGATGCATGAATTATATCCCCGCTTTTCCTTTTCCTTCGTATTCAAACTTACCCATATTGTATGTCCATAGCCTAATAGAGCCAACACTCTTTCCATCTCCCTCAAGCACTTTAATGCTTTGTAATTTGTGTGGGCTTATTTTGGGAAGGAGGAAGGTTTTGTTCTTGTAAACATTAAAGAGTTTTTCCGGAGAAGATTTGATTTCAGCTTGCAGCTCAATTCTGTGAATTTGAGCCATTCCTTTTAATAGTAAGTAAATGAAGTGAACAATTGACAATTTTGATGCTTGGCATGAAAAGAAATGGGTGTGTTTTATAATGGAAAAGAGCATGTGGAAATTAAAATTATTCCCTTAGTGCTGCACCAATTCGAAAGATTCAGCTTTGGAAGACAGTAGCCTACTAGCATATGGTAATAAATTCTTACATAAAAGGAAATTAAAGTGGCTTTCAATTTCCGGAAAAGAAAATTCTGTGGACGAGAAATGGAAATCGTAATGGGGGACAAGAATCTGTAGGGAATTCTTTTCCCGTAATTGATCAGTTTTATCTAGTTTGCAATGGAACAAGTGCATGGCATCCTGTCTTTCTTTTTATTCTTTGAGCATTAGGGTTTCGATAAGGTCTTAGACATATACTCCCTCTGTTTCAATTTATGTGAACCCATTTGACTGGGCACGGAGTTTAAGAAAGAAGAAAAGACTTTTAAACTTGCGATGTTAAATGAGTCACATATATTTTGTGTGGCTATAAATCATTGCATAAAGGTAAATTATTTTCAAATATAGAAAAGAGTCATTCTTTTTGGCATGGACTAATAAGGAAATAAGTTTATATAAATTGAAACATATATATGACTAATGTACACTGGTCAAATTAGATCATTTTTGTTTCGGACCTTCTGTCATCATATGAGAGCAACGACATTTCAAAAAGGGACTTCCGCTCATGTAACTGGGAAAACAAATATATGTGTTTAAATACAAATACACCTTACGATGAAATCACTTTTCTATCCTTTCCTAGACTAGGACATTATAATTAATGAAAATGTTTCATATTAATGAATTCGTGCCGGTAACAGTGGTTTCGATTATAGCGATGTAATACGTGCGGCTAATGGGATACATGATACGTCATACGATGTTGAAGCTTCCGCTATTGTGTCACTTTACTGACTACACAGCTCTTTGGTGTTACCAATTTCTTCACATGGTCTTCATAAATGCAATAACTCTTCCAATTTTGTGAATATATACTTATATAACATTTAATTTTAATGGGCCATCAGTTATCCCTTTTTTGCGAGGATTTCCCTTCAAATGTATTGGTCTTTAATTTTTGGCTTTCGCCTAAAAGCTTATGAGTTCCGGGGTTCAAACTCCTACTCAGTCAAAAATAATAAAAAGAAAATTACAAGGCAGAGTTTTGAATTCAAACTCTACCTGCCTGAAGGCAAACTCTGCGTTATAAGCTAACAAATTTTGCCTTAAGGTAGAGTTTTGCCTGCCTTAAGATAGAGTTTTACAGGCAAATTCTGCCTTGCGATTTTTTTTTAAATTTTTTTTAACTGAGCGGGGTTTCGTGCCCGGAACCCATAAATTTTTAGGCGAAAGACACAAATTAAAGGCTAGCAATTTGAGGGGCAAAAATTAAATACCACCCCCGAATAAGGCAATCGTGCAAATTGCCCCTTTTTTGTCTAGGCCTTGTGGCTGCATTTGGACAACAAATGCAAAACCCAATATTCCAATACTCTCTGAAAAGAGTTCAAAGGGAAATATATATATAAATGTTGTGGGATAAGGAAAAAGAATTGGATTCAAGGCGCTGCCTACCACAATCAAAGAGATGACGTTCCACGAGCGAGACAAAAGCCCGGGCTTTAGCCGCCGTCCCCTCAATCCATGTTGGTCCACGCCCCGAGTATAAATATGGAAATTGATATTACATCTCTTAAGTGATACGAACAAATCAGGTAAAACACATCAATGCTTTCAATAATTTGGAGAAATAATTTGTTGTTTAAGATGAATTATGGACCCCCATTTGTATGGTAGTTTCTTTGAAGTTATTGCTTTTTCTTTTCTCGTTTCGAGAGGACAGCTGGTAAAAAGAAGAGAACGGAGAGAACCAATATAGAATAATCGTTGTGCTTGTAGAATACAAGACATTAGTAGTTATCACTTAATTCTAGTTTGACGTTCTTACTAGTCAAGATCTCAAGGAGATTCAACTATTTTCTATTGGGAATAGTTCTGCTTTTGGTTCTCTTTTTGTGGTCATAACTTGTACTTGTTCATTTTAATTACTCTATAGGAAGTAACAAGAAAAATACACAAGTTATCATTTAGATGAATACATTAGAGAAATCGGGACCATATTGAAGCAATATCTATATATCTATATAAATAAATTTAGGCTTAGAAGAAGTGACTTTTGACATATTTCATAAGCCACCAATTCTGTTTATATATTTTCTTGGAGTTTAGCCATTTTCTATTATCTAAGTACTCTAAATAAATAAAATTACCAAAAGTCACGTCTCTTTCAGTTTCAACTTAAAATTTTAGTTGCAGTATTTAACCCTTCACCTATTTAAATTATATCCTCACATAGACAAGAGGGGGTTGCTCATATGGTAAGTGTCCTCCACTTTCAACCCGAAGGTTGCGAGTTTGAGTGACCAAGGGAGCAAAGGAAGGAGCTCCTGGTGGGGAGGGGTTAAAAAAAAAAAGTTACGCCTCTATCATCAAATCTATTTAATGTGAAGATGAAGGCGATCCTGGTGGAGAAAGCAAAAATCAAATTAAATAAATAAAAGGAAGAAAATAAAAAAAATTTAAAAATTAGTAATTAAATAAAATATATTATGCATATGGTAAAAAATGCTATAAAACATTTTTTTTGGTAACTTTTCCCTATCCCACTCGTCGTATGGAGTGTGTAGACACAACAATTGTCAAGTGAGTTGAAAAGGAGGTGAAAAAAACTAGAGGGGGGCCAAACTTCTTGGATGAAAGAATACAATTAAAAAAATAATTGAAATTATTCTGAAGAGATTACATGTCCCGGCACTGCACAAATAAGATCTCGTTATATATCACATATGTGGGTACATATTGTGTATGAAGAATTAAAAAAATTATCATTTTAAATTAGTTTAGAGGTAACAGGACCTTCACATGTTTGAAGGTCGTAACAGGAAAAATCAGACTACTTTTATGCATTTTCCCAATTATAACAACATCCATTTCATCGATTTTATGTGTTTTAGCGTAACCTACCACAAAGAGTCGGGACATCATGTATGTATCCTCAAATGTGATAGAAAAAGCTCTCTAGAAAGAAAAAACCTAGCCACCGTTAAACACCACCTACTGCGGCCTATATGGCCAATCCAACCGGTGGACAACCACCATCGTGGCTATTTTGGCCCTCTCAAACTCTAATCTCTCACAAGCGCATGTCCCACCATCATACCATCTACCACCATACCAAATACTAATAAAAAAAATCATCAATACCTCCGAGCCTACAGTTTTGCCTAGCGATATCCGTCAATATCCAAAAGTCCTCCTGTTACACCTCCCATTTTATTTCGAAGAGAATTCGGCTTATTGGTGGTGTATACCTTCGGTACGGTAGTCCGCACCAGAGTTTTGTTCATGAGATATTCTGCTTGGTATGTGTACAGGTTTATAAGTATGTATTCTTGACATTTCGAGGAAATTAGAAGTGAAATAAATCGAATCGGAGCAAAGCGAAGCAGTTCAGGAAAACTGCTGACACCAGTCAGCGTCGACGGCCCAAGGGATGAACTGTCGACACGTTGACGAGCCGTCGCCTGGCACCGTTGACGAGGTTCTGCGATCAGACCTCTCGGGCGGAGAATCGACGGCACACGTCGATGAGCCGTCAACACATCGACGAGCCGTCGACCCTGCTCGTCGACCCGCAGATCTGGAAGCTTCCAGCCCTGATTATAAATATAAGCTCCCATGTTTTATTTCATTATTTCTCCCAAGAAAAGACCCTATATCTCTCTAGAACCCTCTAAAAATCTCTCTCTATTTTTGCAACAATCTATACCAAGAAATCAAGAGCAAAAGCCAAGATCTAAGAGATTCATATACTAAGAAACCTATTAGGGTTTGTGGAGAGTGAGAATTTCTTTGGCATGCAAGTGAAGGGTTCCATTCTAATGGAGTAGAGTGACTCAAGGCTTGTTCCCAAGTGATTAAGGTGAGTTTTATGTTTATTTCTTATTATTGAGGGTATTGAGGGGTTGAAAGACTTGGATTATGGAAGAACATAGAATATGGAGCTTAAATGTAGAATCAATGGTATTCTTGAATAATAGTTGACATGAATCATGACTCTTGATGTATTATGAATAGAATCTCATTACAAATGACATTGAGAACATGGGATAAACATTATATGTGAGTAAATGTAGTAGTGCACTATGACCATGATTATGGATGACTTGAAATGAAATTGAGAAATGTGGATAATGTAAGTGAATGGAGATTATTGCTTAGGATATTGTGAATGTTATCATAGACGTTTGGGAGTTGATATATGATATGGATAAAGTTGTATAAACAAAGGAAATCTTTGCCCAATTTTCTCTAGCCTTAGTTAAGCATGTTCATATGATCGATTAGCTAATGTTAATATGGACTCTCTTAAAGGTAGATACGTGAGCATTGGAAGAGAACGTTCAAGTGATAGAGTAGCCAAACGAAAAGGTATGTAAGGCTAGTCCCTTCCTTCTAAGGCATAATCCTCATGAAATGAATTCCCTTTTCTTTCCATGACTTTCTTACATTCCGGAAAATATGAGTCAACATTATATAGAGTTCCTTCTGAGACAAAGAATAAGAGATGCGTTTTGAATTCGATAATGGTAATGAGGAGCCTAATTCTAGAGATTCTAAAACCTATGGTATGACGTTAATTATTATTGCTAGACGCACCTTATGATACTAGTTCCTTCAAGGTGAGGTACGATGATTATGATTTTTCCCATAATAGAATCGAGGGTTCTCGACCTTACGTCACCCCGATATGGTTATAGATTATCTTGGGACTCTAATGTATGTTTTATGATGAGTTTATGAGATGTATGCGATGATACGATTTCACCGTGCCTAAATGGCCGGACATGTCACCGCGAAGGCGGGCTGCATATGATTCCACCGCTCCTAGATGGCTGGACATGTCACCGCTATTGCGGGCTGCTTATGATTACACCGTACCTAGAGGGCCGGACATGACACCACTAGTGGGCGGCGTATGATGGTACCCGGACGCGAGTAATGAGGATTATATATGTGATAGGCCAATGTATGTGATATGCTTAAAATGCATTTACTCTTAAAGGCTAAGCAGGTTATGTTTTCACCTTATGTTTCATGATTTCTTTATTATGCTCATTTTATTTAAGCCTTACATACTCAGTACAATGCTCGTACTGACGTCCTTTTCTTTGGACGCTGTGTTCATGCCCACAGGTAGACAGGGAGGTGATCCAGACTCGTAGGAGCTATCAGCAGATTTTGAGAGCACTCCATTATTCCGGAGGTGCTACTGATTTACTATTTTGTGTGTATATATGTTTTGGGCACGACAGGGTCCTGTCCCGTCCATATGTCTATTACTCTAGTAGAGGCTCGTAGATACGTATGTGTGGGTAGTATGGTCTCACGATTTCCCATTTGTATATGTATATTCTTTTGATAGCCCAAGGGGTTTATGTATATAAAGGTAATTATGTTTCAAAGTGAAAATGGTTTCCCTATGATTAGAAGCATGAGATTAATGAATGAGCGCAGGATAAGTATGATGAATAGTAGTACGAGCGGTGCTCGGTGGTTAGCCCAGTGTACCCGTCATGGCCCCTAGTCAGGTCGTGACAAAAGTGGTATCAGAGAAGTTCAGTCCTAGGAAATGTCTACGTGCTGTGTCTAGTAGAGTTTTGTTTATGGTGTGTTGTGCGTCACACTTATAAATAGAAGGCTACAGGGCATTTAGGAAAAATAACCATTCTTCTTCTTATGAAATCGTGCGACAGAGCCATGCTATAAGATTTTCTCCTCCCTAATAGTGTGTTATGATTTCAGCTATGCCGGTAAAGTGAAAAGTTACCGCCGCCCAGACGGGTAGGGCTACGACAGAAAGGCGAATAGAAAGGGAGCCGCCAACTAATGTAGAAGAAGGTGGATCACATAGTGAGGCTTCATCTAATACCTCTCATATTCCGCCTATTACAGAAGAACAAGAGGAGGCTTCAGCTCCAGCCCCCATGCCTCCAGTTCCTCTACCGCCTACTTCGGGTCAACAAAGGACCGAAGCTATCCATCTATTGACACAGTTAGTTGCCGCCCAGGCATAATGGCAGAGTTCGGGCTCGAGTGATAGGGCAGTTAGTACTAGAGCCCGTGATTTTATGAGTTTGAATCCTCCGGAGTTTTTCGGGTCAAAGCCGGATGAAGACTCGCAAGGTTTTATTGATGAAATGTTGAGAACATTGAAGATTATTCACGCCTCGGCGAATCTGTGGAGTTAGCATCTTATATACTCCGGGATGTGGCGGTCTTATGGTATAATAATTGGATATCTTCAAGAAAAGAGAATGCACCACCTCCGGTTTGGCAAGAATTTATAGATGCCTTCATCTGTCACTATTTACCACCCGAAGTTCGTCAAGCTAGAGCGGATAGATTCTTAAATTTGAAGCAAGAAAATATGAGTGCCCGGGAGTATAGCCTTCAGTTTAATTCATTGGCTAGGTATGCTTCGACCATGGTGGCCGACATGGGGGATAGAGTGCACGGTTATGAGTGGCTTAGGGCCACGTTTGTTCAGGGCCTTGAGCGGCTTCCTTTGCAAGATGGGATGGATATTTCCGCATTCGGGCCCATGCCTAGAATTTAGAAGAACAACAACATCTGCAAAGGGGTGAACGTGGTATTGATCGAGGGCAGAGTAAAAGGGCCAGATCTATGGGTGTCGGTAGCGACTATAGAGGGGGATCGAGGCAGTCATATTTTGGATATTCAGGCCAGTCGGCGACTAGTGCACCTCCACGATTTGCAGGTAGGAGATTTGACCGCTCGTTCGTCGGGCGAGGGTCGGAGCTCGAGCTTCGAGTTCCTAGTTTGGGGGTGATTATAGCCGAGAGGAGACCACTAGTTCCACGATGTAGTCGGTGCGAAAGTTACATTCGGGGCCATGTCTCCAGGTACGGATGCTTGTTATGTACGACGGACAGACGGGGCACGTCATGCGTGATTGTCCTACGAGGTACGGTAGAGGTCGAGTTCAGCCCACAGCATCAGCTGCTGGTTCTTCTTCTGTGCGCCCGATAGGGCAGACTCCCCAAATTCTAGCAGGTCGAGGTAGAGGCAGAGGGGGAGCGTCCAGTTCAGGTGGTACCCAGCCCCGTATCTATGCTTTAGCCGGACGTCAGGATCTCGAGTCTTCTCCAGATGTGGTTACAGGTATATTGACTATTTTCTCTCATGATGTTTATGCGTTGATTGATCCGGGTTCTACGTTGTCCTATATCACTCCGTATATTGCCAGTCGTATTGGGGTGAAACCTGAGCCAATTAAACCTTTCGAGGTATCTACTCGGGTTGGTGATCCCGTGATAGCTAGACAAGTCTACAAAAATTGTGTGATTGTGATATGTGATTGCCAGACTAAAGTTGATTTAGTTGAGCTAGAAATATTAGACTTCGATGTGATTATGGGTATGGATTGGTTGGCCTCATGTTATGCTAATGTTGATTGCCGAATGAAAGTGGTTCGATTTCAATTTTCGGGAGAGCCCGTGCTTGAATGGAAGGGTAATACAGCATTCCCAAGGGGTAGGTTTATTTCCTACCTCAAGGCAAGAAAGATGATAGCTAAAGGCTATATTTATCATCTAGTACGAGTTCATGACACCGAAGCAAAGTCGCCAACTCTCCAATCCGTTCCGGTGGTGAATGAGTTTCCAGATGTATTTCCAGATGAACTTTGAGGCCTTCCTCCGGAAAGAGAGGTTGATTTCGCTATTGATGTGTTGCCGGACACCAAGCCTATTTCTATTCCTCCTTACCGAATGGCTCCTGCAGAGTTGAAAGAGCTAAAGGCACAATTGAAGGATTTACTTGAAAAAGGATTCATTAGGCCTAGTTCATCACCGTGGGGAGCGCCAGTCCTATTTGTGCGAAAAAGAAAGATGGATCCTACGGATGTGCATCGATTACGAGCGGTTGAATAGGGTGATGATAAAGAATAGGTATCCTCTTCCAAGAATTGATGATTTGTTCGTTCAATTACGGGGTGCCAAGTGGTTTTCAAGATAGATCTAAGGTCGGAGGTTATCATCAAGTGAGAGTTAAAGAAGAAGACATCCCAAAACAGCTTTCGAACGAGATATGGCCATTATGAATTCCGGGTGATGTCATTTTGGGTTAACTAATGCTCCGTACAGTATTTATGAATTTGATGAATAATGTATTTAGGCCTCTCTTGGATCTATTCGTAATAGTGTTCATTGATGATATTCTAGTGTACTCTCGCACAGAGTCAGAGCATGCAGACCATTTACGTATTGTTCTTAGAACTCTTCGAACTGGAGAACTGTATGCAAAATTTTCAAAGTGCGAGTTTTGAAACAATTGCGGGACGAGTTTTGGGTCATGTTATTTCGGATGATGGCATACGAGTGGATACTCGAGAAAATTGAGGCGTGAAGACTTGGACAAGGCCTACAACGCCTACAGAAGTCCGTAGTTTTCTAGGATTGCGCAGGTTACTACGAGAGAGGTTTGTGGAGGGGTTTTCCTCTATTTCAGCACCATTGACAAAGCTAACTCAGAAATCAGCAAAATTTTAATGGAATGATGCTTGTGAACGCAGTTTTCAAGAATTGAAAGATAGGCTAACTTCAGCTCCAGTCTTGACACTTCCAGAAGGGCCAGATGGTTATGTTGTATATTGTGATGCCTCTGGGGTGGGGATAGGATGTGTATTAAAGCAGCACGGAAAAGTCATTGCTTATGCTTCAAGACAGTTGCGGAAGCATGAAAAGAACTACCCAACTCATGATCTCGAATTGGTCGCGGTTATTCATGCATTAAAAATGTGGAGGCATTACTTGTATGGTGTACATGTCGATATCTATACAGATCACAAGAGTCTCCAATATATTTTCAAGCAGAAGGAGTTAAATCTACGGCAGAGACGATGGTTAGAACTTCTAAAAGATTATGATGTAAGTATTTTATACCACCCCGGAAAGGCGAATGTGCACTTAGCCGTAAATCAATGGGGAGTCTATGTGAGATTCCTCCGAAGAAGAAAGAATTAACGCGTGAGCTTCACCAACTAGCCAGCCTTGGAGTTCGCCTAATTGATTCAGGCAATGCGGGAATTGGTGTTCACAACTCAACTATTTCATTCTTAGACATAGAGGTGAGAGAACGTCAATACGAGGATCCTCAGTTGAGCCATTATAAAGATACATTTCATGAGAAAGAGAAGTCTCCCTTTGAAACTTCTATAATGGTAATGAGGAGCCTAAGTCTGGAGATTCTAAAACCTATGGTATGACATTAATTATTATTTCTAGACCCACCTTATGATACTAGTTCCTTCAAGGTGAGGTACGATGATTATGATTTTCCCATAATAGAATCGAGGTTTCTCGACCTTACATCACCCCGATATGGTTATAGATTATCTTGGGACTCTAATATATATTTTATGATGAGTTTATGAGATGTATGCGATGATACGATTCCACCGTGCCTAAATGGCCAGACAAGTCACCGCGACGGGCTGCATATGATTCCACCGCGCCTAGATGGCCGGACATGTCACCGCTAATGCACGCTGCTTATGATTACACCGTGCCTAGAGGGCCGGACATGACACCACTAGTGGGCCGTGTATGACGGTACCCGGACGCGGGTAATGAGGATTATATATGTGATAGGCCAATGTATGTGATATGTTTAAAATGCATTTACTCTTAAAGGATAAGCAGGTTATGTTTTCACCTTATGTTTCATGATTTCTTTATTATGCTCATTTTATTTAAGCCTTACATACTCAGTACAATGCTGTCGACGTCCTTTTCTTTGGACGCGTGTTCGTATCCACGGGTAGACGGGGAGGTGATCCAGACTCGTAGGAGCTATCAGCAGATTTTGAGAGCACTCTATTATTCTGGAGGTGCTACTGATTTACTATTTTGTGTGCATATAAGTTTTGGGCACGACGGGGTCCTGTTCCGTCCATATGTCTAGTACTCTAGTAGAGGCTCGTAGATACGTATGTGTGGGTAGTATGGTCTTACAATTTCCCATTTGTATATGTATATTCTTTTGATAGCCCAAGGGGTTTATGTATATAAAGGTAATTGTATTTCAAAGTGAAAATGGTTCCCTATGATTAGAAGCATGAGATTAATGAATGAGCGCAGGATGAGTATGATGAATAGTAGTATGAGCGGTGCTCGGTGGTTAGCCCCGTGTAACCGTCATGGCCCCTAGTTGGGTCGTGACACCTCCGATGTCACAAACTGTGTAATATGCAAATTTGTTGAAGCATAATAAGAAAAAGGAGATACAATTGGTGCATCCTAAGCAAGTAGTGGATATTGATGGTGAACCACATATGACATGGAAATATTCTAAATTTAAAAAAGTTTATCATACGAGAGAATTTACAATATGCAGTGTTGTGTAAGTTCTCTTATGACATAATTGACATTAAAGAATTAAGGACGGGGATTCCTGATCAATGTTCCATAAAAGGTCCAGTTACAATTGGATTGATTGAAGACATGCACATCATGATAAGACTGAATTTCTTTGGAAGATTATGTTAAAATGCTCTCCACTTCAGCATTTTACATCAAGGTGCACTCTAGATATTGCCACATGAAACCATTAATATGGAATCCTTAGTTTAAGTCAAATGAAGAGAATTCAATAGCAGTTACCTGGATAAGTTTTTCTGAGTTGCCCCCTTACTTCTTTGCAAGTGATGCAATATTTTCCTTGACATCAGCAGTTGGTAAGCCATTGGTAATTGATTTAGCCACTGCAAATAGGACTAGACCTAGGTGTGCCAAAGTCAAAGTAGAGATAGATTTGTTAGCAGAACATCCAAAGAGGATTCATATTACAGAAGAGGATGATGAAACAGGCAGAATTCAATCCAAGTGGATAGCAATAAACTATGATTTTCTTCTCAAATATTGCAATCACTGAAAACTACAGGGGCATGGAGAGAATGAATGCAAAGCTTTGCACCCAAAGTTAAAGAAACAGTATAGAGAAGAGAAAACTGTTAGCTTTGCACGACCTAAGTGACTGTCCCAATTTATACTTATTTTTTGCCTATGAACAGAACACGTTACCTAACCTGTTCTATAAGCGTGTTTGCAGAATAAAAACAAACAGTAAGGTAAAGGGCACAGGATTTTTACGTGGAAACCACCTAGCTCAAAGGTGATAAAAACCACGACACACATACCTGTAGGATTTCCCCAACAACTTCACTACAATTGAGCCAATTGCAGATTAAGTTACACACTATGCAACCTAATCCCTACAATAGATTTGGTACCCAAACTCTGCCTAGCAAGCTGTCTCTAAGTAGTAAACTTCATACTTGGAGTTACAATTGTTTGTATCTACTTTAATGCTTCTAAATAAGCTAATAAAGATATACTTTGATAAACCAACCTAATACACAAATCTAGACTTCAGAACTGGGAAACATTATTTAGTAAAACAACTCCATCTATCCTTCTCTGTGTAATAGGGATACAACCCCGGATTCTTGAATATCTTTTGGATATATCTTTCGACAGCACAATATTCTGAACTCTCTCTTTGTGGGTGCGCAAACTTCTTCTTAGAAAGACCTTGGTATTTATAACATTGAAGCTCCATAAGTCGGTTAACGAAAAACCCTTTCCTAGTCGGTCAATGACATGCACGTAGGGTTTGTGTAGTACTTGGATTCTTGCCTTGTTGAGTCTGCTTCTAATACGTGTAGAAGGCTTACTAATCCCTACAGTTATGGCAAGGAATATTTCATACTTGAACACCAAGTTCTTTCCATAATTCTGCAAATCCTAATTGTTGTAGGACTTGCCCTGGAACATGTTCACGAACCTGTTTCATCCATCTAGTTCTTCTGCCTCTGAATCTGTGCACTGTCTGAGATAGAACATGTTCTTGTACCTATTCCACCAATCTCTTTTATTCTTCATCTGTTGTTGAGCTGCTACTGAGATCTTGGTTGGAACATGTTGACTGACCTATTTTATATAACTGTAAGCTCTGTGTCTGCAACTGGTCAACTTCACCTCTGATCACTTTAAGCTTTTCTTCATACAATGTCTTCGCTCCTTGGTCATTCATCCACTACACCTAATGACCTGTGATCATTCCTCTTTTGCATCTGGTGACTCTTTGGTATAGAACTTGTTTTGCATACTTCATCTATTTTTTCAATGAACTGCTTCTTTCACTGAGTCATCTACTCTCTCTTTGCTGCCTTGTTCAATTTCTCTATTCAAATATCATTTATATTATACACTGAACATCTCTGTAGGCTGGGTCACTTCTTCTCTCCTCTTGGACTGTGCTTGTCTGTATCTGGTAGATGTATTTTGACCAGTTCCATTCACCTGTGCACTCATCATTCTATCTCTTTTTCTCAGCATCTCTGATCTGTTTTCTTTATTTCAGATATTTGTACTGTCTGTGTTCATGTGCCTGCATCTATCTCTGCTGTTGTATAATGGAACATGTCTATGGACCTGTTCTTCGCTTCAACCAGCTATCTTAATGTCTTTTATGCTGAATTGCTTGTTCCAAGTCTCTGGTTTGTCAATCATCACAACTATATACACGGCTTTATGCCAACAAAAACAATAAGAAAAAAAATCCATGGAAACAAACAATGTTGCAAATCAGAGAAGGAATGGGAATAATGCAAGAATGCGGGGAAATAATCAAGCCAAGCAGGAATGGATGCAAACAAGGAGAAATAAGTATATCAGGGATAAAAGTGGAATAATATTAGGGGAGGTGGGAGACATTGCCAGTCAAGAAGAAGGAGACAAAGTTGAGACACAAAATGCTTTTGTGGTACTTAGTGATGAGGAGCAAAGTGGAGATGGAGTAAACGAAGTTGATGTAAGTGTCACGACCCAACCGGAGGGCTATGACGGGCACCCGAATCCATCTTATCGAGCACCACAGAACATACATGCATTACATAATCATACCCGAGTGTGGGCCATGATGCTAGCTGATCGATATCATAAACTGAGAGGGACACAGGCCCAATATATATACACATACGTAATCAAACTAAGATCAAGTATACAAGCCGATAAGGCTATCTGATGATACAACAAAATGAAGACCGAGATGGCCATAGAACAGCTAACTGTGCATATCTGTCTACGAGCTTCTACCGAAGTGCATAACATAATAAGGAAGGGAAAGAACCCCACCACACCCATATGTACACAAAAGAATCATACCAAGCTAAACTGTAACTCCGGAACAAGTGAAATGCTCCAATACTGTTACGCCCCGTAGTTTCGTATGTTGGGATTCGAGCTACCTTTCAGGAGGTATGTGAGCTTATATGTGTTTAACTTATGATGATAAGGGTTTAAGTGCATATAGTAAGCTATGGAAGGATTGAAGGGTAAGTGAATTAAGGAAATTAAATTTGTTGGAACTTGGAAGAGAATATAAGGGGTAATTTTGGCCTAACTTGGAGAAAGAATATTTTTTAGTAGATGAGGTGTTTTAAAGCAAAGTAAAAGCCTAAAATAAAGTTCGTCATGTCTAGTTTCCAGCGCAACAAACCGCTAGTCATATGGCATTGAAGTGGAAAATTATGAACGTTACAAGTTAGGCTGACAGAGCAGAAACGCTGCTGCAGTAACCGGACTGCTATAGTGCTACTACAGTACTGCTATAGTACCGACTTGCTACAGTGACCCCGACCCGAATTTGACCCACTATTTAAGGATCAAATCTGATCCTAAACCCTATTTTTTCAGCCTAGAACACTCCAAATATTTCCCAAATTCTCTAGAAAACTCTCCCAACTTCCGTCCACTAGATTTTAACGTGAATTAAGTGAAATCCCCGAATTTAAGTTTGGACAACACATAGCTGCGATTATAATATCGAATTGCGGCGAAACTTGGCTTGGATTCAAGGTGATAATCGAAGATATTGCAATTCTAGCGGGTGAAAGGTATGAATCTTTCCTTATTAGTATTGATTTAAGCTTATCTACGGAGGAAAAGTTAGTAAATGAGCGTATAATGAATTTATGGGTCGAGAAATTGGATAAAAAATCGTGTTAGATGTTTATGGAATATTTTGGTGTTGATAATATTATTGTTGATGTTGGTATTGTTGTTGTTGTTGGTTGCTGAATTGAGATTTCGGATTAGGCATATAAACAGGGGAGATGCTACCCGAATTTCGGCAGATTCTAAAGGGATTTTAATTAAAGGCTTAAGACAAGTGTATGATAGTGAGCCTAATAATAGTATGAACAATTTTATATGTAGATTACAAGTCTGGAGATAAGTGGGAAGGTCAAGGAGTAAGATTCCAGGTATGTTAAGGCTAAACCTTTCTTTCTTAAGGCATGATTCCTTTGTTGTGAACCTATATATGACATCTTCAATAAACTCATTTCTAAAAGTACCAAAGCTTACGGTTCCCGATGTTCTTGTGATATCCTTGAGCTTATTTCATGGCTATTGGTGTTATTCATTCATGTTGATCTCATCTTATAACTTTGTTCCTTCAAGGTGAGACCTGTTCATGATGACGGTTCCATAATAATAATCCAATGAGTTTCGGAACAGGTTCTTAAGAAATGCCTTATAGGACATGAGTAGAGTGCTAGCAGAGGATCTCTAATGAGGTATTAAATGTTCGAAGAGAGGTTTATGTTGTATCTTAGTATTTGGTTATAGCCTAGTCAAGTGGGAAGAAGTACTAATGGCCAGAGATGTGCTTATAAGGCTTATATGATTATGTAGACACTATGGGTTAAGAGAAGACCATGAGAAGTGCATAGAGATTACTTGTAGAAGCTTAGTTATGATGTTGATTATAATTACCACTGGTCTACGACCAGTTAGGCAGATGTATATATTTACCACTGGACTGCAGCTAGTCGGGCAATTACCACCGTGCTACGGCCGGTCGGGCAGTTACTGCTGATCAGTTGGGCAGTTGCGCTCTACCGTCAGGCGATAATCGGATGGGCGATTATTACCACCGGACCGATCGGTCGGGCAGTTACCACTGATCAGTTGAGCAGTTAGTATAGGATGATTAGTAAGATAAAGGCACAGTACTGTACATAGATATGGTTAAGCATGCGAGAGTATATAGAGACAGGTATCATATATGGATCAGTTTGCACACCGCAACGCATGTTTAGATAACGTTTGATGATAAGGTAACCAGGACTATGGTAGGGTATACAGACCTAGTAAAGATTACAAGAAGATGAAGAGGTATGTATACATATGCTAGATTTCCATTGGTAGTTCAGAAATGCTAAGTTGATTCTTATTCTTCACATCTTTAGTATATGGCTATTTTGTTGCACTTTCCACCTTGCATACTCAGTACATTGCTCGTACTGACGTCCCTTTGCTGGGAGCGCTGCGTTTCATGCCCGCAGGTCTTGAGATACAGCTTGACGGATCTTTCAGTAAGGATACCAGCTCAGCAGGCAGAGTCATGGCGCTCCATTTGCTTCGGAGTTGCCCTGTGAGTCAGCATGGCTGCATATGCATTGCATGGTTATGGCGGGGCCCTGTTCCGGCCACTTTATGTCATGTACTCTTATAGAGGCTCGGAGACAGATATGTACAATTAGATATGTGATAATTAACTCGACTTGTACTGTGTTGTATCATTATTAAGGATAGCCTTACCGGTACATGCACTCGAGATTAGTTTGAAGATGTAAGTATGTTATCTTTTGGGCTTGTGCCCCTATGGCTTATAGTACCTTGGTCTTATGTTGCCTTTTGAGATACAAAAAACGTGAGTTACAGTTGGTTCGCTCAGTTTTCGTAGGGTGCCGAGTGCCAGTCACGCCTTACCAAGATTGGAGTGTGACAAATACAAGCGCTGAGAAGGCAGCCTAAGGGTCTGAACCGTCTCCCTGTCTACTTGCGGGCATGAACACAGCGTCCACAAACAAAAGGACGTCAGTACGAATAATGTACCGAGTATGTAAGGCATGAAGAACAAAATAATAAAGACATGAAGGTAACATCAGATAAAGAGAAACAACCTGTACATCTGAGTGCCTCTAAAGGTGGATGACGTGCATGTTTTCCTTTAATAAAAAAACATTTTCATACATTTATATAAGTCACACCATCATCATACTGTACCCGGCCATGATAAGGCTCGGTGTCATCATACCTGGCCATAATAGGCTCTGTGTTGCCATATCCAACTACAGTGGTGCGCACAATAGATGCCGTACCCAGCCAACTATAGCGCGGCTCGATATATATATATATATATAAATATATATATATATATATATATATATATATATATATATATATGAAGCATACATGAGAGTACAAAGAAGTGCTACATCTCTATCGGAGTGACGTAAGGTCGTTATACCTCCGATTACCATTATGGAACTATCATCGTCGACACATCTCACGTTGAAGGAATCAATGACCACAAGAAGAGATCAACAATCATAAACAAGATCAATAATCATGAGACCAAATCAATAATCATGAGACAAGACCAATGATCTTGAGACAAGATCAATAATCGCAAGATAAGATCAATAACATCATAAGAAGATTAAGAACATGTTACACCTCAAATTTTTTTGCATCGTTTGCATCGTAAGTAAGCTAACATAAGCTCAGAGAGGTCATGGAACCCTTATAAGGTTAAGGAATACTCTTAACAAGTGTTAAGCAAGTGTCTAAAGGTTCTGGGATCGAGCAAATCAAAGAAAATAAGTTTGTCAAAAACTTGGGAAAAATTTGGCAGAATTTTGGGTCAACTTCAGAGAGGTATATCTCCTAGGATATCAGGAGTTTTGAGGTATTTCAAGAGCCTAAAATACAGTTCGTCGAGTGTAGTTTCCAATGCAACAAACTATTCATCAATACGACATCGGAGTAGGGAGTTATGGATATTTTAAAACGAACTGTCAGAAGCCTGCGAACCTATGCAGAAATTCTAGAAACTACTTAAAAGGCCCACCAATTTCGGCCCATCAGCCCAACCCAATTTGGACTACTATATATACTCCCTTAAGTCACCTAAAGCACTTAATTTTTCACCATTTCTCATCTCCACACATCTCTAGAACCTCCCACAATATTCATCCAATATCCAAACCCCCCTAAACATATCCCAAATCCTCTAGAACATTCCTCCAACTTCCACAACGTGCACACATATTTCTACAAGTCTATATGACAATTTTGGTCATTTTTATTTCATTTTTAACATATCCCCAAGTCCTAGAAATCTCTCCAAACATATTCCAACATATTTTCAAGCCTAAACCAAGGATCAAAGTGAAGATTAAAGTGGTTACGAGTTCCAAGTGAGGTCTACACTTGTCTCCTCTTCTTGAAGATGTTTGGGTGAGTATTTTTAAGGTGGAGTAACCATGAAATTGAAGTGTTCTTGAATTTTGAGGTAATATTTCATCTTAATTTCATGTTTATGAGTTTGTTTGGTAATTATGTTAAGACTTGAGGAGAAGAAAATTGGAGGAAAAGTTCAAATATGCATTTGATGATATTTTGAGTTGTGAATTAACTTGAGTTATAATTATTAGTATGTTTTGAGCATAATCTTGTTACGAGGGATAATAATGATGTTAAGGAATTGTCGTATATGAGTGTATAAGGGGTTGTATGAAGTTGTTGTTATGGATTGATTATGAAAAGAAGTTTTAGGATTAAAATGAGTAAAGTTTGAATGTAATATTTTGATTATGGAATTGTTGATGTTTTATTGTGCTTTGGGAGCTGTTTTGAAGATTGGAGGGATTATAAGATATAGGGGAGATTCTGCCCGAATTTCGGCAGATTCTAAAAAGGGTTTAATTTAAAGGCTTAAGATAAGCATACGACGATAAGCCTAACAATAGTATGAATGGTTTTATATGTACATTGCGAGACCGGAAGTAGGTTGGGAAGTCGAGAAGTGAACTTTCAGGTATTCTTTTCTTGGCATGATTCCATATATGGTAGGAGCGTAAAGAACCTTATGACTAGAGATTTGTCAAAGTAGAGCTTGTCATATTGTGGCATAGTTTCCGAGTGTTATATTATTCTTTCTGAGGGGACATATCCCCTCCCTATGTGAGACATAAGAGGCATGTTACAGTATCAGTGTTTTTCAGCATTTGCATGATATACATATATATTTTTCTTTAGCCTAATCAGATTGCGTGGCCGACGGGTCAGCGAGACAGATTGCCTGGCCGAAGGGTCAGTGAGATTTTTCAGTTGCTTGGCCACTTGGTCAGTGAGACATATTATAGCATTATATTGCATTTCATATGAGACAGGTCAGGTGAGATATTCAGGGCATTCTTTGGCCTCCAGATTGTATTGTTTTCAGTTCAATTTCAGTTATCCTTTGCCTTACATACTCAGTACATTATTTCGTACTGACGTCCCTTTTGCCGGGGGCGCTGCGTTAATGCCCACAGGTTCAGGTAGCAGACAGACGATCCACCTCAGTAGGCCTTCCGCTCAGCTATAGACGGTGCGCTACACTTGGCTCGGAGTTGCAGTCCCTTTTTGGTTTGCCATTTTGACATGTATATATGGGTATGACAGGGCCTTGTCCTATCCTTTCTACAGCTTGTACTCCATAGAGGTCTGTAGACAGTTGTATGTAGTTGGGATGTTATGTAGCCTTGTCAGCTTTTATTTTTGTTGTGCATCATACATAGTGGCCTAGTCAACTTGCACTGTTATCGTTAGCACTTATGTTTATATATATGCGATGGTTGTGAGTTTTTGATGCAGAGTCTATGGTATTAATCTTACAAGAGATGGTATAGCTCAGTTATGAGTTATTTATGGGCCACTAGGTTACTCGATGAGATGCAAGTGCGAGATTAGGGGTGCTTGGTCAGTAATGGTCGGGCACTCGTCACGACTCATCGGCTTGGGTCGTGAGAGAAGTTGTATCAGAGTAGTTCTCTCCTAGGGTTGTCTACAGATCGTGTCCAGTAGAGTCTTGTTTATGGGTGTGAAGCGCGCCATACTTATAAACAGGAGGCTACAAGGCATTTAGGAATCATTGACTTTCCTTTCTATCTTAGATCATTCAATAAAGCCAGAGTCTAGGAAAGATTGTTCCTGACCCTCTTTTCCTGTAGGTTAGTGCATCGATGTAGATAAAGAGGTAAGCTTCTGATAGTGCGGGTGCAAGAAAGGCCCCCAGGGTGGACTCTGGATCACGGGAACCAGGACAGATTAGGAGGAGTCTTAGTTACTCCATTGAGACAGATCCTTCTGCGGATATTGAGACGATTCTCCCAGAGCCTGTGACTTCTATGGAGGAAGATCCGTCAGAGGATAGCTATAAGACAGACCCATCTAAGGGTTCGTATGAGACACCAGTGGAGCAGGAGGCTCCTGAGGCTACACCAGATTTGGCCCCTCCAGTTTCTCCTATGATTGAGAATTACGTCAGAGCAGCCACAAGTGTAAGTGTTACGGAGTATTATAGCCCTTAGTCTTGGCCTTCAGTTAATCAGGAGTTGCCAGAGTATTCATATCCTTTAAACTATAATGGGGGAGATAAGGAGGGTCAGAAGAGTAGATGGTGGGAGGTTGATGAGAGGGATATTTCACTTTACAGTCTCCAAGACCGTGGATCGACAAAGCCGGTCACGGGTGCGGATCATCTTACTGGAACTCTTTATGTTATGTGCGATTACTATGGGATATCCTCTAATGGTTGAAGAATGGGGATTTTAAGGAAATCAATAATTGAAGTATCTATGGGTAATTGTGACTAAGACATTTCTGCTACCACTAGGAACCTCGGGACTAGGAATGAAAGGCAGTCACGTGTGTTGACTTGTGGTTATGATAATTTTATAGATATTGGGAGTTCCAAAGGTTACGATAGCATTTATCCAACCAGGAGAGTAAAGGACTTTTCCAACCATAAGGGAAATGCATTACAGAATTTTATTTGGGTTTCTATTAGAATTTCAAATTGATTTTTAAAAGATGTGTGACGAAAGACCATGCAGCCGTAAAAAAGATGGTTGTGATCCTTATAAGAAGGCTTACCTTGATTTTTTTTCCATACAGATGTGGTGAAGGTCACCTGACAACAGAAAAATGAGAGCGATGTCGGCTTATGAATAAAAAGGAAAGAAGAGTAGGTGTTCGAGAGGAGATCATTCGTTAAGTCTATATTGCCAGAGTCTTATAATTAGGACTTAGAAAGTATGTTAAGAGGTCCTACAGATTCAGACGTACGAAAATATGAGAAACCAGAATAGCCGAGGGAAATTAGGAGCATATGAGCCTTACGATTGAAATTTTAAATGATCGTGAGGTATGAGTTTGACTAGCTAGTCAAAAAAAGAGGGAGCATCCAGCCTGAGCAGTCCTCAGAACCGTACCTATGCACTAGCTGGACGACAGGATCTTGAGTCCTCCCCCGATGTTGTTACAGGTATATTGCCAGTATTTCCTTATGATGTGTATATATTGATTGATCCGAGTTCCACGTTGCTATATGTTACTCCTTATATTGCTGGTCGGATTGGGCGAAACTTGAGTCGATTAAACCTTTCAAAGTGTTTCATTAATAAGGTGTCAGTATGACCAGATGGGGGTTGTAACTTCTTCTCGAAGTAAGAAGTGGAAGGGATATGTATATGTATAAATATGGCCCTTGAGTATAACTATGCTAATGATTTATGAGTATAAAGAGGTAGAAGAGGTAAGAGAACGATGTACGTTACTAGAAGAGCTAGATATCGACAAGAGCTTTTTATCGTATAAAGTATGGAGGTATGAGTATAAGGATATCTGGATATAAGACAAAGTTAGGACTAAGGTACAGAAAGATTATTTTTCAAAAATCCTCTTGACACAAGATTATTGAGTTAGTAATATAAGGCTGAATAGCTAATAAAGGATGTGAACGATGCTTTGAAGGAATTAGTTATGTGATGGTAGATGAATGAGTTGAAAGTCGCGAGTTGATGTAAGATTTACCCTTAATTAAGGAGACGAATTTGTATTTTAAAATAGGGTTGTCTAAAGACCGAGTGTTTATGTGGCAGAAAGAAGAAGGAACATTAACAATCAGGGCAGATTTTGAGAATAAAATTGGCGCTAGATACGATCACGGTGATAAAATGGGGAAAGAGAATAATAGGAGAAAGGTAATCTTGGAAGAATAGTAAAGAAACTATGAAGATCCTTTTGATGAAAGCTTAGGCCCATCCAGGATCAGTACGTCTACAAGAATATGTGACTCGTTACAAATATGTGCAACTGACTAGATAAATTCAGACGATGAATAGTCACAACTAAGATTAGTTACGGATTCGCTGAGAGTATGTACTAATAAGAATAAGGATAAATCTAGCACCAAGATGGATACATTCATTTTGGGAGGTAACAGAACGGTATAGAATTATGTATCCTAAAGAAGATACAAGTATATGAGAAGCTTGTCAAGATTATTATAGGGCTTCAACTGGTGAAGCGTAGCATAGTCGAGGATAGCAATGGGAAAATAATATGATATAAGTCAAAAAACTTGAGTAAAGATGTAGTATTCTAGATATGGCATATCTCTAAAAACCAAAGCTTGAAAGGGTAGTCAGGAAAGAGTATCTCAGTAAGGTGGATTCCTAAGATATCAAGGTCGATCCTATATCAAATGTAGCAAAGGTAGATGATCTATTCAGAGGTAATAAAAATGTATCATGACCTTGATGGATCACAAGAAGAAATATTGCAGAGTTCATAGTCCGCTAATAAATAAACAGAAAGCCGAAAAGACCGAAGAACGTATAGCTATGTCGTTGAGGAACGAAGGAATGATCAGTATGGATATTATAACTATAAGGAAATCGGGATAACCAGTTAGTGTTGTTATATCCCGTATTTGGGAACGTTGGGACGATTCGGGTTAACTATGATAAGTTAGGGTCAGGACCATTCCGGGATGCGAAGTCGAGACGTGTGACCTTCGATTTTGTCATGAGACCTAAGTGTGTATGATGTTATGGGTATGGAAACATCAAAGAAACTTCGGGACCAAAGATGAAATAATGGGAAGTTGCCAATTATTGAAAGAAAGAGAGGGAATAAAATAGGGCCATGTGGCCGGCCACCTTTGGAGTGGGCCATGGCCACATGGTTGGCCATTATTTGTAATAAAGGATGACTAAGGGACCATTTTATCATCATCTTCATTCATTAGAAAAATCAAGAAGATTGGAGAGCAAGAACACCAACTATTCGGCCATAGACTTGAAAAATCAAGACCAATAGCTAGCCATCCAAAAAATTATTTCTTCAAGCAAACCTACTAATTGGAGGGTGCTTAGTAACGTGGAGTTGTTGTTTCAAGCGTTGGATTGCTCGTTTTCATCCTTGGCCAACTTTAGACAAGTTGAGGAGTTGTAAAGAAAGGTAAGTTCTAATCTTGTTTTATGAGTTATGGAAGGTTTATGTGTGTTGTTGTATGTTGATATGGATGAAATTCATGAGATATGGCATGATGAAGTTGAGCCGTGTACTATGGTGTTTGGCCGTGTGTATGTGTGTTGTGTGTCTAAGTGATGAACTAAGTTTTATGTAGCATGTTTGGTTATTGTGGAGTGTTGAAATGAATGAAAATCATGAAGTATGTATGTAGGTGTGTTGGCCGAATATGGCCTCTTATGTGTGTCAAGGAATGAATTAGTTTTCTTGGAATTTTGGTTGTTGTTGTTATGTGGATTCCATGTTGGAAATGAGAGTTTAATGATTCAAGTTGGTATTGTAAATGTTATGGGCTGATTTGGAAGATTTTGTGTATTTAGTGTAATTTTTATATTTATGGAAATGACATGGTTAGAGTGTGGATTGTTGGAGTAAATCATGATTTGAAATCGAGGAATGCGTTAGAGTTGAGGTTCTCGGGTTTGGGGACAATTTCGGGTGGATTGGAGCATTTGTTGGATTGTTGGAAATATTGTGTGAATTGTTTAAAGAGTTCTTGAATATTGTTTGAATGGTTTTGGATTGGTAATTGAGTATGTGTTAGTTTGATTACATGTTGGTTTGTATGTATGTAGTTGTAGTGAGCATAATTGGAATGTTGTTGGAATGTGTGGAGAAGAATTTTTAATGTTCGAATGCGTTTCGAATTGATTGTGGATATTGTTGGAATGATTGTTGGTGTTGTTGTGTTGTTGAATTTGGCCGAGTTGAATTCTCGGGGTTGGTCTATTTTCAGGGGAAGTGCTGCCCAAATTTCTATAGAATTATGTGTTAGTTTGGAAATGAGCTTCTGAATGCTTATAGTTGACGTTGGTATTTATTGATGTTATGTAGATCTTGGAGAATTCGATATATAGGTTTGATTTGGATTAGCGTTGTGTGCGAGCGAGGTATGTAAATCTTAACTCTTCTTTCTTTTGGCATGTCTTAGTTGTACATAGGCTACGATACGAGCCTCGAGGAAATTCTATTCTCACAATCCGAGCATGTCTATGATTCGCGTTTGTCTCTCGGTATTCGTACGTTGATGTGAGAAAATATTGGCTTTGATGTTTTTGGAATAATTGATTTTTCTTAAAATTGCATAAAAGTTTGGTTTTCAAAAGAGTTTTATTCTTAAACGATGTTGAAACTACGAACTGCCGTAACTTTCACATAAAAGGCTCGGATTGCCTCGATATCATTGTGGGAGGTTGTATGGCGTGTGATGAGTATGTTTTCCATAGGCGGGCCGGCTCGGGTCGACACTCGTCCGTGGGTCCCGCGACCTTCCTTGTACATTTCTCGATGACGTTTGAAAGAGTTTGGTATGACGATTTTCCCGATTCCCAAGTATGGTCATTTTACTTACCTTTTGAATCTATGATAATGATTTTATGCATATGGTTACTCACGACTCTGCTCGTGCGTTTTGTTGGTACATCTTTCACCGGATCCCGGGCCGGTTATGTTGTCGTGCGCACTATGATATACTCCGGTGTTATGCTGTGTTATGGTTCACCGAGCCCTCGCGAGGGCCGGGTTCCGTTTATATTTGGTGTTATGTCGTGTTTGGCGTTATGATGTTATGATGTGTGATGGGGATACGGAGATTTGAAACCTTCTGGTGTTATGCTGTGTTATGGCGCCATCGACGGGCGGGCGACCATATTTTCTGTGCCCTATGCATGCTTTGTATTTTGAAAATAAACATTTGGCATTTTGGAAATGTACTTACTTTCGGTACTTCGGTTTCAAGTGTGATTCAGATTTGTTTACTACATTTCCTGCTTTGCATACTCGGTACATATTCCGTATCGACCCCTTTCTTGGGGTGCGTTTCATGCCCGCAGTGGCGTACGCCCGGCCTTGGTGATCCGCCGCCTTAGGACACCTATCCCGTCGTGTTGGAGTGATCCTTCCATTCCGGAGCCCATATTTTGGTATATACTCGTTCGCTGCATCTGTATGTATTTGTTCAGGGGTACGGCGGGGCCCTGTCCCGTCATATGATTCTGTTGGTCCGTTTAGAGGTCTGTAGACGTATATGTGGGTTGTGTGCCTACCCTGTACAGATGGGTTTGTATGTTATATGTTTTGGGCCGATGCGCGTGTATATATATATATATATATATATATATATATATATATATATATATATATATATATATATATAGGATTGGGTTTGAAATAATTTGAGACGGCGTTTGATATTTGTATACGCGTAAGCCGTACCGTGTGTGATTCGGGTTTGATGAGTGTGTTTGGGTGCCCAACTCGGGCACTAGTCACGGCCTACGGGGTTGGGTCGTGACAAGTGTGTTCTAGTTACCATTCCAATATTCAGATGGCCCCGTATGAAGCTCTATATGGGCAAAATTATTGATCACCAATTGGATGGTTCGAAGTAGGAGAGACAAAATTAGTGGGGCCAAATTTGATCCAGCAAGCGGTGGAGAAGATCAAGCTTATTCAAGACCGGTTATTAACAGCTCAAAGCCATCAAAAATCCTACACTGACAATCGTCGATGAAACTTGGAATTCAAAGTTAATGATTGGGTATTCTTGAGGTGTCGCCGATGAAAGGTGTAATGAGATTTGGCAAGAAGGGCAAGCTTAGTCCCCGGTATATTGGGCCTTACAAGATTGTGCGCAAGGTAGGCCAAGTAGGTTATGAGTTAGATTTACCTTCAGATTTGGAGTCAGTCCACTGATCTTTCGTAGTGTCAATGCTTCGTAAGTGCATTGGAGATCCTTCTAGAATTGTGCCTGTAGGTGATGTCCAAGTTACTGATAAATTATCCTATGAAGAAGTATCCATTGCAATTCTAGATAGGCAGGTTCGGATACTCAGAACCAAAGATGTAGCTTCAGTTAAAGTCCTTTGGAGAAACAATAATAGGGAAGAAATGACTTGGGAAGCTGAGGAAGTTATGAAGTCTAGGTACCCACATTTGTTTCTACTCCCAGAAGAGCTCCAGACAGAGACACCATTATCCTCAGGTATGTGATGCTACTTTGAATGATTTCTTGGTCGTGTGTGGCCAATATGGATATTGATGTTGTAGCCCTGTGAGGCACTGTATATTTTGGGTTGTGCGAAAGGATGGTAGTGGTACAATTACAGGTAAAACTCTGGCGAAATTTTTACAGCATTCCTAAGAAGCTTAACATTCGAGGACAAATGTTTTTAAAGGGGGAAGAATGTTACACCTCAAAAATTTTCGCGTCGTTTGCGTAGTGAGTAAACTAACATAAGCTCAGAGAGGTCATGGAATACTTATAGGGTTAAGGAATACTCTTAACAAGTGTTAAGCAAGTGTCTAAAGGTTCTGGGATCGAGTAAATCAAAGAAAATAAGTTTGTCAAAAATTTGGAAAAAATTTGGCAGAATTTTGGACTGAAATTTGAGCTCAAGTTCAGAGAGGTATATCTCCTGGGATATCAGGGGTTTTGAGGTGTTTCTAGAGCCTAAAATGAAGTTCGTCGAGTGTGGTTTCCAACGGAACAAACCGTTCATCAATACGACATCGGAGTAGGGAGTTATGGACATTTTAAAATGGACTGTCAGAAGCCTGCGAACCTACGCGAAAATTCTAGAAACTACTTAAAAGGCCCACCAATTTCGGCCCATCAGCCAATCCGATTTGGACTACTATATATACCCCCTTAAGTCACCTAAATCACTTAATTTTTCACCATTTCTCAGAGAGTTTTGAGGTAAGATTTCATCTTAATTTCATGTTTATGAGTTTGTTTGGTAATTATGTTAAGATTTGAGGAGAAGAAAATTGGAGGAAAAGTTCAAATATGTATTTGATGATATTTTGAGTTGTGAATTAACTTGAGTTATAATTATTAGTATGTTTTGAGCATAATCTTGTTATGAGGTATAATAACGATGTTAAGGAATTGTCTTATATGAGTGTATAAGGGGTTGTATGAAGTTGTTGTTATGGATTGATTATGAAAAGAAGTTTTAGGATTAAAATGAGTATAGTTTGAATGTAATATTTTGATTATGGAATTGTTGATGTTTTATTGTGCTTTGGGAGTTGTTTTGAAGATTGGAGGGAGTAGAAGGTATAGGGGAGATACTGCCCGAATTTTGGCAGATTCTAAAAAGGGTTTAATTTGAAGGCTTAAGATAAGCATACGACGATAAGCCTAATGTTACACCCCCAAAAATTTCATGCCGTTGTGTGGTGAATAGGCTAACGTAGGTTAAGGTGTATATGATGTCCCTACTAGTAAGAAGGGATACTTAATGATCCTAATTAAGATTCCAAAGACATTTGGGGAAAAAGAGAAGAAAGCTTGTTGGGGAAAGTTAAGGTAGAGAATATTGAACACAGTGTACCAGCAGGTATTCCTGGTGATTTATGGGGTTTGAAGTTAAATGGAATGAACCGACGCCGGCTGAGCAGATTCAGGGAAGTTTACAGACATTAGACATTATCGATGGACCGTCGATCATGTCAACGGACCATCGATATGCACCGTCACTATGTTCTAAAAATCCTGATATGCAAAAGCAGATCGACGAGATACGTTGATGGACCTTCGATCTCCGCCGTCAATAGGACTCTGCAACTTCTAATCTGCAGAAGTAGGTCGATGGAGCAAGTCGACAGATCGTCGACACGTCGACATGACCGTCGACCCGCTCGTTGAACCGCTTCTCTAGAACTTTCCAGTTTCAGCTATAAATAGACGAGTTGAGCTCCAAATTTTGAAATTTGAGCCTCTCTCTAAGTCTTGAAGGTTCTAGAAAAATTCTCTCATCATATATCCAAGGAAAATCAAGGAGTAAACACTAAGAATTAGTAGAATCAAGTGCAAGGATACTCTCTAGGGTTTGTGGAAACCAAGAATCTCTTTGGTGTTGAAGTAGGGTTTTCTCCAAGTGAAGTAGTTCCATTCAAAGTCCATTCCTGCATCATGAAAGGTAAGTTTTATGTTCAATTCACGTTATTAAGAGTATTGAGAGGTTAAAAGACTTGGGTTATGAAAGGGAGGAGAATATGGGGTACAAACATGGAAATAGTGATACTCTTGATTAACGACTTAACTTGAATAATAGTTCTTGACATGTTATTAGTACAAACTTGTGGTGAATGATACGAATGATATTAAAGGAGTATTTTATGAGAATGAATATGATGTTGTAATATAGGTATGGTTATGGATGATCTTGAAGGTGGATTTAAGAAGTAAACAATGTTTAACTTAAGGAATCTATTGATTATGTTATCATGGGTGTTCTTATTGATGTTTGAGGGTTATCTTATGTCACGACCCAACCGGAGGGCCGCGACGGACACCCGGTGCTAACCCACCCGGGCACCTGTTAGCATACTTTCACATCGCATCTAGGTGAGCCACATAGTTAAATTATGCTTTTCATTCATCATCATTCTAATCTCATTGGGCGACAATTCACTTATATCATCATTAACATCTATGACCATATAAATGTACATAAGCCGACAAGGCTAACAAAATAGTATCCCATAATATAGGCAGACAAGGCCAAGCACATCTAACCATATACACATGTCTACGAGCCTCTAAGAAGAGTATGTCATATATATAGGTGGGACGAGGACCCCGCCGTGCCCATAAATATGTGCACAAAAGACTCATACCAAAAACAACGACTCTGTGGGAAATGGAGCCGTTATATAGTCCCGAATAATGAAGCTATGGATCAAGTACGCTCTCCCTGGCACACTGCGGGCATGACGCGGCGTCCACAAGCAAAAGGACGTAAGTACGAAGAATGTGCGAGTATGTAAAGCGTGATCAACATCAATATGAAAGCATAGTAAATAACATATGAAATAACATAGGATGGGAGATAATAGTATCATCGTCATAGCACTTACTTGCTTTCCATAGGGACATTCCATTTTCTATTCGTGTCGTGTACATCGTCCATGTCATACCTAAGCACTTTTCGTATCCATTTTCGTATTCGTTATTCATATTCATATTTCCATTCGTACTCGTATTCATCATATACATTTCATAGACATAGCCTTTACTTAGCATTTTACATGTACTTAGCATATTCGTACTCGTATTGATGTCATATACATAGCCTTTATATAGCATACCCGACCACCGAAGGTTCGGTGTTTCGCACATCGGCCCTACCAAGGCTCGGTGTCATACATACCCCAGCCGAGGGCTCGGTGTTATGCGTGCCAAGCTGAGTGGTGCGCGCGCATTACATATATACATATCTACTATATTCTACCCCGGGCCTTTTAAGCTCGGGGGGGTTTCCCTAATAGCCACACATG
>NC_081346.1:42491376-42532016 GCF_029784015.1 Lycium ferocissimum
GCACCCATGCCCGCAGTGGCAGTGGAGAGAACGATCCATAGCTTCATTATTCAGACTACATAGCGGGCTCCATTTCATTCTGTGAGTCGTGTACTTTTGGTATAGATTCTTTTGTGTACATATTTATGGCCACGGCGGGGTCCTGTCCGGCCTATATGATATGACGTTTTCTTCTTAGAGGCTCGTAGACACGTGTATATGGTTAGATGTGTTTGGCCTTGTCGGCCTATATTTTGGGATATTATTTTGTTAAGTCTCGTCGGCTTATATACATTTATTCGGGCATAGTTGTTAATGTTGATATAAATGAATTGTCGTCCAATGAGATTAGAATGATAATGAATGAAAAGTATGACTTAGCTATGTGGCTCACCTAGATGGAATGTGAAAGTATTTTAAGAGATGCCCGGGTGGGTTAGCATCGGGTGCCCGTCGCGGCCCTCCTTGGGTCGTGATAAAGTTCTTAAATCTTAGGCAAGGAAGTATGAGTGCCTTAGAGTATATTCTCCGCTTTAATTCTTTGGCTAGGTATGCTCCGTCCATGGTACAGAGCATACGCGATCAGTGCACCGATTTCGCGAGGCTCTAGGCCACATTTGATGGATAGGTGCTTGACTACGTCCCTTCAGGACAACATGGATATTTCATACATTCAAGCCCATGACCAGAATTTGGAGGAAAGCCAACAACAACAAAGAAGTAAGCGTGAGCATGACAGAGGGTATAGCAAGAGGGCTAGATCTTCGGGTCCGACAAGTGAGTTTAGAGGCGGCCAAAGACAGCAGTTTTCTAGGCATTCAGGCCATTCTATGACTAGTGAGCCTCCACGGTTTATAGGCCAGAGATTTGATAGATCTACTTATTCCGGACAAGTCGCAGCCTGTGGCTTTGTGTCCCCGCTCGCAGGCAAGTCGTGCAAGGCCACTCGTGCCACGGCGTTCCCGCGTGGGAAGTTACATCGGGGCCGCGGTCGGCTAGGTTCGCAGGTTTGCTATGCGGTCGGCCGGTGCCATATCATGCGTAATTGCCCCTCGGTCGTTAGTGCGGTGTGGGGCGCCTTGTGGTCGGCAGCTAGGTTTTCATCATCTATACGCCCTATGGGACCAGGTTCATATGCGCCAGTAATCCATGGTAGAGACAGAGGGAGAGCCCCCAGTTCTAGTGGTCCCCAGCATCATTTTTATGCATTGGCAGTGGCTGTAGATCTTAAGTCTTCCCCCGATGTCGTCAGCTGTGTATATTATCGGTATTTTCCCGCTTACGTGTATGCTTCGAGAGATCCTAGTTCCACGTTATAATATGTTACTCTATATATCATAGGCCTGGCTTGGGGTCAAACCGGAGTCGATCATACCTTTTGAGGCATGTACACTCGTTGTGCGAACCGATAATAGCTAGTCGATATATAAAAATTGTAGCTAGGATTTGTGACCATCGTACTATGGCCGATTTATACGAGTTAAAACGGTGGAATTCCAGGTACTGGCGATGGATGGATTGGTTGGCCACATGTCATCAAAGATTGTAGAACGAAATGGCCCGATTCTAATTCCCGGGAGAACCGATACTTGAATGGAAAGGTAATACAGCATCCCCGAGGGGTAGGTTTATTTCCTACCTCAAGGCGAGGAAAATGATCACTAAAGGCTATATTTATCATCTAGTCCGAGTTCATGACACCGAAGCAAAGCCGCCGACTTTTCAATCCGTCCCGGTAGTAAATGAATTTCCGGATGTATTTCCCGATAAACTTCCAGGCCTTCTTCCAGAAAGAGAAATTGATTTTGCTATTGATGTGTTACCGGACACCAAGCCTATATCTATTCCCCCTTATCGAATGGCTCCTGCGGAATTGAAAGAGCTGAAGGCGCAATTAAAGGATTTGCTTGAGAAAGGATTCATTAGGCCCAATTCATCACCGTAGGGAGCACCTATCCTATTTGTGAAAGAAATATGGTTCCCTACGGATGTGCATTGACTATAGGCAACTGAACAAGGTGACAATAAAGAACAGATATCAGGTTCTAAGGATTGATGATTTGTTTGACCAATTACAGCCCGCCAAATGGTTTTCCAAAATTGATCTAAGATCGGGGTATCACCAAGTGAGAGTTAGAGAAGAAGATATTCCAAAAATAGCTTTCAGAACAAGATACGGCCATTATGAGTTTCGGGTGATGTCATTTGGGTTGACTAATGCTCCACGGTGTTTACAAACCTGATGAATAATGTATTCAGGCCCTTTCTAGACCTATTCGTGATCATGTTCATCAATGATATCTTGGTATATTCTTGGTCAGAAACAGAGCATGCAGATCACCTGCGTATTGTCCTTGCAATTCTTCAGACTCGAGAATTGTATGCAAAATTTTCAAAATGCGAGTTTTGGCTAAATTATGTGACTTTTCTGGGCCATATTATCTCAGCTTATGGCATTTGAATATATGTTCAAAAGATTGAGGCCGTGAAGACTTATCCAAGACCTACAATACCTACAGAAGTCCGTAGCTTTCTGGGATTGGCAGGCTATTATAGGAGGTTTGTGGAAGGATTTTCTTCTATTTCAGCACCATTAACAAAGCTGACTCAGAAATCAGCCAGATTTTAATGGACAGATGCTAGTGAACGTAGTTTCCAAGAGCTAAAGGATAGATTAACTTCTACCCTATTCCTGACACTTCCAGAGGGATCGGAAGGTTATGTTGTCTATTGTGATGCTTCAGGCATTGGGTTAGTTTGTGTGTTGATGCAACATGGTAAGGTGATTGTGTATGCTTCAAGACAGTTGCGGAAACATGAGAATTATCCGACCCATGATCTTGAATTGGCTGCAGTAATTCATGCATTGAAGATGTGGAGACATTATTTGTATGGCGTCCACGTTGATATTTATACAGATCATAAGAGCCTTCAGTATATCTTCAAGCAGAAAGAATTGAATTTACGGCAACGACAATGGTTGGAGTTATTGAAAGACTATGATGTTCACATCCTGTATCATCCCGGGAAAGCAAATGCTGTGGCTGATAATGCTCTTAGCCGTAGATCCATGGGAAGTTTATGTGATGTTCAGCTAGAGAAAAGAGAGATGGCTCGTGAGCTCCAGCAGTTAGCTAGCCTAGGTGTTCGAGTAGTGGACTCAGGTAGTATGGGAGTTGTCATTCAAAATTCAGCGGTCTCGTCGCTAGTAAAGGAAGTGAAGGAGCGACAATACGAAGATCCCATGCTAATTCATTACAGAAATACAGCTCCTCAGAAGGAAAAGTCATCATTTGAGATTTCTAGAGATGGAGTTCTCCGATGCCGAGGCAGGTTATGTGTTCCTGATGTTGCAGGATTACGCCACCAAATATTGAGAGAAGCCCATTGTTCCCATTATTCCGTTCACCCAGGAGCAACGAAAATGTATCATGATCTTAAATCTATATATTGGTGGAATGGGATGAAGAAAGATATAGCGGAATTCGTAGCTCAATGTCCTAACTGTCAGTGAGTGAACACCAAAAGCCGAGTGGATTGTTGCAAGCTATGGAAATTCCAACTTGGAAATGGGAAGTAATTAACATGGACTTTATTATAGGCTTACTCCGTTCCTGATGTAAGTGTGATTCTATATGGATGATTGTGGACAGACTCACGAAGATAGTGCATTTCTTACCAGTCAGAACTATGTATGTAGCAGAGGATTATGCAAAGCTTTATGTTAAAGAGATAGTGCAACTTCACGGTGTTCCAGTATCTATTATCTCCGATAGAGGGACTCAGTTTACAACCAATTTTTGAAAATCTTTCCAAGAAGGTTTGGGGACTCAAGTAAGCCTTAGCACGGCATTTCACCCGCAGACGGATAGACAAGCTGAACGTACCATTCAGACTCTTGAGGATATGCTACGGGCATGTGTATTGGATTTTGGAGGTAGTTGGGATGATCACTTACCACTTATTGAATTTGCTTATATAGCAATAGTTATCATTCTAGCATCCAAATGGCCCTGTATGAGGCCTTATATGGGCGAAAGTGTACATCTCCAATTGGGTGGTTCGAAGTAGCAGAGACCAAGTTGATAGGGCCAGACTTGGTCCAGCAAGCTATAGAGAAAGTCAAGCTTATACGAGGATCGATTATTAACGACTCGAGTCTCACGTAAATCCTATGCAGATAATCGTCGAAGAGACTTAGAGTTCCAAGTGAAAGATTTGGTATTCTTGAAGGTGTCACCAATGAAGGGCGTCATGATATTTGGCAAAAAGGGCAAGCTTAGTCCCCAGTACATTGGACCTTATGAGATTGTACGGAAGGTAGGCCAAGTGGCTTATGAATTAGACCTACCTACGGATTTGGTCAATCCATCCGATTTTCCATGTATCGATGCTTCGTAAGTGCATTGGAGATCCTTCTAGAGTTGTACCGGTAGATGATGTTCAAGTCACTGAGCAATTATCCTATGAAGAAGTTCCCATTGCCATTCTAAGGCAAGTACGGAGACTCAGAACCAAAGATGTAGCTTCAGTTAAAGTCTTATGGAGAAATAATAACAGAGAGGAAATGACATGGGAAGCGTAAGAAGACATGAAGTTCAGGTACCCGCATTTATTTCCACCTTCAGAGAAGACTCAAGTAGAGACGCCATTGCCCCCAGGTATGTGATTCTTTGTTCAATGCTTTCTTAGTCGTGAGTGTCTATGGTTGTTGATGTTATTGTTGTAGCCCTATGAGGCGATATATATTTTGGGTTGCTGTGACAGGATGGTAGTGCCATATTACAGGGGAAACTCTGGCGAAATGTTTGTAGAATCCCCAAGAGTCTACCATTCGAGGACGAATGTTCCTAAGAGAGGAAGAATGTTACACCTTTCATTTGTTGCAAGGAGATTTTGGCTTATTAGAGGTGTGTACCTTCGATTCGGTAATCCACACCAGAGTTTTGGACATGAGATATTTTACCTTGGAGTATAAGTATGCATTCTTAACATTACAAGGGAATTAGAAGTGAAATGAATCGAATCGGAGCAAAACGGAGCAGTTCAGAAAAAAACTGCTGAAACCAGTCAGCGTCGACGGCCCAAAGGACGACTGTCGATGAGCCGTCGTCTGGCACCATTGACAGGGTTCTGCAATCAGGCATCTCAGGTGGCAGTTCGACGGGCCATGTCGACAAACCGTCGACCCGCGGATCTGGAATTTTCTAGCCCTGATTATAATTATAAGATCCCACATTTTTATTTCCATTATTCTCCCAAAAATAGATCCTACATCTCTCTACAACTCTCCAAAACCCTCCCTCTATTTCTACAACAAATCCATACCAAGAAACCAAGATCAAAAGAAAATATGGTAGCTAGGCAAACATCTCTCTAACTTTTTATCCCTCCAGCTGTACCACCAACGACACACGTTAGGGGAACTACCCTGCTCCGGCTGCGGGAATGGCCAGGGGCAGACAGAAAAAGCAAAAAAATGATGAAAATGAGCGGGTAACTGGAAAGGCAGCGAGGGGAAGAGATCCAAAAGGGCTGATGGGGTCAAACCCTAGGATTCCAATTGGGTGTCCTCCATCTCAAATTCCTCGATTGAGTTTGGGGAAGATGGGGACCATGACTCTAATAGGTGAAGCGATGACAATGGAGACTAGACAAACACCGGGAATAATGCAGGAACCCCTCCTCTTAACCCTATTTCCACAGAGGGGGGAGGGGAGAGAGTCAACCAACCCAGCTCCTCTAACAATGTCAGTACAGAATAAGGGTAAGGAGAAAGAAGGTAAGATGGGCAAGTTATCGCAAACTGTACCAGATCCTGTGGATGATGCTACAACTAAGGAAGTAGGGATAGAAGCTGGTGATGCAAAAACAAATCTGGCAAAGACCTAGGCAAATCTCTTTACGGAGAATAAATACGCAGTAAAATGTATGGCACTAGATTATATTGCACCAACATTGGTCAAGGGTGAATTAGTTGCACAATTGCAGCAAGAGGATATTGCCAAGGAAGTGGCTATTTGGCAGAATGCTTTAATCTTCTATGTCGTGGGCAATTCCCCTACAATAGCTGCAGTTGAAAGATACTGTTACACATTGGAAAATTTCGCGTTATCAAGACTGTGGATGGCTTAGTATGAGCTCAAGGGAGAGCAGATTTACACAAGTATTATGGATGAATATTATGTTATCTGAGCATAAGAACATATATATGACATTTGGAGATTGTATGGGGTAAATCGGTTAACATGATCACTCGATAATAGCCCTCGAAACCATGAGTTAAGGTGGGGCCCACATGTCAGAGTGTTGTAAAGGATATATTATAAGTGATACAAGTAGTACATGGAAAGTTGAGAAAGTCCTAAGAAGGACCCATAAGCCAAATATGGACATAAGCCCTCCAAAAGGACGATTTAAGGAAACGTTTTCGGATGAGTTGACTTAGAGGGGCAAAAACGGCATTATAAGTTTGGAATCTGGAAAAACACCAAGAATAAAAGTTGTAGATAATTGATATAGATTTCCAACCATAGGTCATGGGACCTCACACAATGTCGGAATCAAGAGTTATGGCTATTTTAAGAGCAAGACCCCAAGCTGCCAAAGGGGTTCCGCGGGCCCCCACATGAATAAGTCGGTGGAACCGACCTAGGGGGGCTATAAATACCCCATCAGCCCCTTTTTTTCAGCATAGTAACATTCCAAAGATTCCTAGAAGCCTCTCAAAACATCTCCCAAATATTATGGTCCGATAAATCAAGAATTTGACAAGATTACGCCAAACTAGTCCGTGAAAGGTGATTGTTCTTGCTTCTACTTAAGCTTGGTGTTGGAAAAGGTTGATGTGGCTGAGTTTTTTTCAAGTATAAGGTATGTTATTTATCCCATCTTTTATGTTGAGTTTATTTGAAGGTCTAGCAAGCCTTAAAAATGAAACTAGTCATGAAGAAAAGGTCATAGAGTGTGTATTATAGTTGTTGTGTTTATGAGCTGTTTTGAACATGTTGTGGCCATGTGGATGGACTGATTTATGCATATAAAAATGTTATCTAACATGGTTGGCGTATTGATGATATTATACTCCCTGATTGGGATGGAAGAAAGTGCATATTGTTGTTGTATGTTGAAAAACGTCGTGTGGGACGTTTATGGAATATGTTGGTATGAATAATAGTGTTGTTAATGTTGGTATTATTGTTGTTGTTGATTGGTTCTTGGATTGTAATTTTGGGCTAGGCATATAAACGGGGGAGATCTTTGCCCGATTTTCGGCAGAATATAGAATAGTTTGATTTGAATTTGGAACAAGTGTGCAACAAAGAGTCTAACATTAGCATGAATCCTTTTAAGTGTAGGCTTACGAGCTTGGACGAGTAAGCGTAGCTAATAAGAAGTGGAGCAGGTATGTAAAGCTTATCCTTTCTTTCTTTTGGCATGTCTTAGATATAAGTAAGATATGATACGAGCCTTGGGGTAACTCCATTCTTAAGTTCCGAGCATGTCTACGATTCTTATTCACTTTTTGATATTCGCATTCTTAATATAGTCGGGCTATTTCCCTCGAGTCTTTGTGTGACTGGATAGTACGTGGTGCATAAAGAAATTCTGTTCCTAAAGAGTTCTACAATGAATAATGTCCCTAACTTTCATGAACGGGCTCAGATTGCTTTGATATGTTCGTAAAGTGTTCTCTAATGAATAATGTCCGTAACTTTCATAGGCGGGCTCGGATTGGTTTGATACATGTCTACGATCTCTAAGACTCCCTTTAACGTAGCCCTAATGTCATTTAGAACAGATTTGACATGACTATCGATTGATACTCGAGCGTTGATTTGTCTATTTATCTATCGAGTTCTAAAAGATGATTTATGTGCATATGGTTTCTCACTACTCTGCTCGGGCTAGATGTTATTACTTCTTTCACCGAGTCCCGGGCCGGGTATGTATTCGTGCACGGTTCCAGCATGGTTCACCGAGTCCCTCACTAGAGGGCCGTGGTACGTAAGATATATATATGATGATGTGATGATGGCGCCAGCCCACAGGATGGGCCGAGTATGATATACATGATAGAGACATGATCTCATTCATCGAGTCCCTCACTAGAGGGCCGGGTATGGTATATATATGATTATTTCACCGAGTCCCTCACTAGAGGGCCGGGTACGGTATATATATGGTTATTTCACCGAGTCCCTCACTAGAGGGCCGGGTACGGTATATATATGATGATATGATGGTTATACATGAGGATTATATGATCTTATTCACCGAGTCCTTCACTAAAGGGCTGGGACACGTCATACATACACATGTACAGGATGATTATTTGATTATGTCACTAAGTCCCATAACGATTTGGATATGATATTGATATGCATGATATATGTTTCAAAGGCAAGTCTTTTGATTTTCTGGTTATTGTACTTGTTTCTGTAAGTCCCAGTTCGGTTATGATCCTGTCTACTATACTTCATGCTTTACATGCTCAGTACATATTTCGTACTGACCCCCTTTCTTCGGGGGCTGCATTTCATGCCACGCAGGTGTATACAGATGAGAAGAAGATGTTTCAGCTGGATTAGCGAGCTCCATTTCCTTCCGGAGTGCTGCCAAGTCGGAGTATCTATGTTATGGTATCCGGGTTTATGTTAGAGACTTTGCAGACAGAGTCACGTATATAGCATGTCAGTATTGTAAGCGGCTCTGTAAGCCGATGTATCATTATGCATCATGTTACAGATTTCATACGATTACGGATTTTACTTGATTTGAGAAAGACGAAAAGCATGTTGTTCTTTGAAAAGCTTCCATTATGCATTCATTTCATGATTTAAGAGTCCAGTAAGATTATGAGTATCACGAGGATCAGCGGGTTCGCTCGACCCTAAGTAAGGGTCGGGTGCCCATCATGCTCCATCAAGTATGGGTGTGACAGATACATCGCATCAAACTGGAACCATGTGACTGCACCTAAAGTATACTACCACAATGATGGCTATTTCCTTATTAAATTTGAATGCATTGAGGATAGAGATGAAGTGCTTTATGATGGACCTCACATGATGTACAATAAACCTGTTATCATGAAAGCATGGGATCTAGAATTTGAATTAAACAAGGAGATACTTAGAATGATTCCTTTGTGGATCAAGCTACCTGGACTACTACTTAGCTATTGGAACACCAAATCCCTTAGCAGAATAGGTAGCACTCTGGGCTGTTACACCTTGCATTTTGAGCCTTTGGATATTCCGAGTCAATGGCGGAAAGTTTAGGGCAAGGTCATTTTTTTTCGGTTTCGTTGTAATGCGTAAGTCGTTGAAAAATATTATTAGAGTGGAAATATTGATAAAGACTAAGGACAAAAAGGGAAATTTGCAAAATGGCATTATGGTAATTTTGTGAAAAGGCGAGGGCAAAATGGTCATTTCACGAAAGTTCAAGAAAGTTCAAAAGGGGCCATGTTGGTCATGTGAGGAAAAAGGATGACCAAAATAAGTCATCCTTAAAAAGAATAAAAGTTCTAGAGAAAGGAAAAAGAAGAGAAAATTCTAGAAAATAAAATAAGATAAAAGAAAGGAAAAATCTAGAGAGGGGCATGTGCCCCTCACATGCATGCAACATGCTTATATATATATATGAGAGATGAATATTTATTCATGATTCCATAAGCAAGAAAGAAAGAAAGAGAGAGGGAGTAAGGAAAGGGCCTATTCGGCCATGGCCAAGGAAAAGTGGCCATTGGAAATCTTGCTCCAAAAATTTATTTTTTCACGTATTCCTACCAATTAGAAGGCCCTCTTCGACGTGGAATGATTGTTGGAAGAAGGAAACTACTCGTTTTGTCAAAGACCACTATAGCCGTGAGATGAAGTGGGAGGAAAAAAAAAGGTATGGTTCAATTTTATTTTATATGTGTTATGCATGATTTGTGGATGTTGTGGAGTGTGTAAATAAATGAAGTTCATGAAGTTATGGTGTGGTTGTATGTGGCCGTGCATGTGTGAGTGTTGTGTTGTGTTTTGGTTGTTGTTGAAGTGTGTAGAAACTAATGAAATTCATGGAAATATTGATGTGTTGTTGTAGCCGTATGGGTGGAGGTTGGCCGAATGGTGCATGTGGTGTGTGGCCGTGTGTGTGCCTTGTAGTATATAAAAATGAGGAATTAATTTTATGTAACATGTTGGCTAGTGAGTTGTAATGTCAAGAAATGGATGAGAATTCATCAAAGTGTATGTGTTATGGTTGTGGCCGAAAATGATCATATTTGGTAAGTTTTGGTAAAATGGTGTAGTTGGACATTTTTGTTGTCGTCATTGTGAATTATGTAATATAAAGTGAAGACTGTTGTTTAGGTTAATGTACATGTATGGCAATAAAATGTATGGTTGTGGTTGAAGTTGAAAGTTTCGGGTTAAGTAGCATGCCAATCGAGTTGTTGGAATACTATGTAAATGGAATTGAATTGAATCAAATTGAATATATTGAAATGTCATTGAGTTATATGATAGAAATTGTTGGTGGAAGAATGTATCATGGATTGAGTGTTGATACTGTTGTTGATAGTTTGGCCGGGTTGAATTCCGGATTGTTTTGATTAAAAGATAACCGAGAGAGAATCTTGGGGGTATCGTATTTACGAGGAAATCTTTGCCGAAATTTCGGTAGCTTACAAGTAAACTTGTATGAAAAATTAAGGCAACCTCAAGTCGATGAATCTAATGATTATATGGGTCCTTTTGAATGTAGATAAGCAAGTTGGGATGAACAAGTATAGCTAGCAAGGCGGCGCAGGTATGTGAGGCTTACCTTTTCTTTTATGGCATGTCCTAGCGCCAATAGGTTATGATATAATATGCATTTGAGGTAACTCTGCTCTTGACTTCTGAGTCTGTTTATGATTCTGATTTATGTTATATATAAGCATGTCATATACTTAAGCTTTAGTAGGTTTGATAGATGAGTAAGTATGAAAAGGCCTTGTACCAAAAGAAGAGTTCTGTAAGTACGAACGCCCATAACTTCGTATGTTATCTCGATTTTGTGCGAAGTGGGCCCACAATTCCCGATACCTTCCTTATGTACGTACGTATGGTAACTGGGTATGGTTATTACTTCTGTCCCTCCGAAAGCTCTGTAAGTTAAATGTTTCTGACTTCTGTGAATGATCCTGGATTTGCGTCGGAATGTCTGTTCTGATATAATATGCTTCGACCACTCGATGTGATACGCCCCCGACGTTCTGATGTGATAATCCCAACGTTTGGTAGAGATTGATCAGAAACTTGTTTTGAGCCTCAGATATTGGTAAGCCCATTTGTCTGTCGAGTCTTGATTTATATGCATATGTTTCTGCACTACTCTGCTCGTGCAAGGCTCAATGTATCTTTCCGCGTCCCGGCCGGGTTCGATATGTTACCGTGCGCATTACTCGCACCGTCTCGTTATGTACGCTCCGCGTCCGGGCCAGGTTTCGTTATCGTGCACCTCTGCATTGTTCACCGCGTCCCTCATCGCGGCGGGCCGGGCTCGTTTTATGATATTATATTATGATGTGATGTTATGGGGTGGTGGCCAGGATGGCATTTGATGCGTCTGTTCACCGCGTCCGTACTAGAGGGCGGGTTATTACTACCGCGCCCCTCACCGGAGGGCCGGGTTCGATATATGTACGCTACGGCGTTCGATTACATGCACATCCGATATATGATTCGACTCATTACCGCGTCCCCCTCAAGAGGCCGGGATCTGTTATCTGCATATGAGTATGATCTGTTTCAGTACTCTGTATGTTCTGTTCTGCATATGAACACGATTTGTGTGTGTACGTATGGTCCGTAGCAAAGACGTATGATATGTTTATCGGCATTCCCCGTACGTTCTGTGCGATCTATATCGGTACGTATGATTTGTCTCTGGCATTCTGTACGTTCGTACGATATTTCGAAAACAAAACTCGATCCGACATTATGCTCGTTCGCATCCCCGATTCTCGATTCTAGTTATCCGTACGTATACCTTTGCACATACGCTCAAATCGTTCACGAATCCGTCCGATGCCAAAAGAAAAGAATACTACGTATGTCCGCCCCCGACTACGGGTTTGTACGGCACGTCCGAGTCCGTTGATGTATTTACGTACGTCCGATTTTCGATTCCGTCCGGTATGCCTTCCGCACCTCCGACTCTGTCTACGTCTCTGTCCGATATACTTCGCAAAATGATGTTTACGACTAAGGTCTTGTCTGTTACAGTCTGTATTGCTAAGTCCGATTATGGTTCCGTCGGGTCCTATTTCTGTATTTTAGTTTTGATTATGTTCCGTTTATAGTTTTTTCTGGCTTTACATACTCAGTACATTTTCCGTACTGACCCCCTGTTCTTCGGGGGCTGCGTTTCATGCCGCGCAGGTACCCACAGATGAGCTGAAGATGTCCCAGCATGATTGGTGAGCTCCAATTTCTTCTGGAGCACTGCTGAGTCAGAGTATGTACGTTATGTTTTCTGGATGGTACTAGAGACTTTGCAGACAGCGGTGTGGGTATAGAATGTCAGTTGTGTGGGCGGCTTCATCAGCCGACGTCTTGTACAGTGTCATGTATAAATTTTTGTCAGATTACAGATTTTAATTGATTTGACATGTATTATATTTTGGTATTATTTTAAAAGAAAAAAAAAAAAAAAAAAAAAATTTTACGTGTGCGATAAAGGTCTGCGGGTTCGCTCGGCCTTAAATCGGGGGTCGAGTGCCCATCACGTCCCTCGGAAATTGGGGCGTGACAGAGTGGTATCGAGCGAGGTCGGTCTAAGGCTGGCATGCGCGAGTCGTGTCCGGTAGGGTCTGTTTATAGTGTGAAGCCGGCCACATTTATAAACGGGAGACTACGGGGCATCTAGGGATTGTTGACCTTCTTTCTGTCATAAAATCGTGCGATAGAGCCCAATCATAGGGAAACGAGATCCCACATGTAAGCCTTACATACGGCGGAAAGAGATGCATGAGGAAACGGAAGGACACGGAGGTAAGTTCTGGAAATATTCGTTCGCTACGGAAACCGAAAGCCGGTACGGCCGTGATTTGGTATGGTCGGATATGGTATGATGCGGTATGTATATAAAGACCCGGGTTGGCTAAAGTATGTCGCGCATACGTATGATCTGTGAGGTATTGCTAGTATTTGTTGTGGGTGGATTCTGGCTAGTAAGGATGGAAAAGGGTAGAATGGTCATTTTGCAGAAAAGGACGTGTTACGAACGTGTTCCGGAGTATGTAAGACTTTCACCTGCCCCGAATCATGCAATGAAGGTCGTACGAGAAAACTTACGCGATTATATCGGCCCTAAGGCACCGGAATTTACCAAAGTTTCAAAGTTAAGCGTGCTCAGGCGAGAGCAATCTCATGATGGGTGACCCCCTGGAAAGTATGAAGAAATTTCATGAATTTGAGTATAAGAGACAAACGAAAATCCAGGGTGGCCTAAAGGAAATTAAATATGTACGGAATGATTGGAAACCACAACAGGTCATATAGAATGCCACAGGCGAGGCTGAAAAAGGGACGGAAAGTACGTTACAGTTCTGGAAACAGGATAGGTTTGAACAGTGTTGGGAAGTATTTTGTGGGTTAGGCGATGATAATTATGTGGATGTGTATGAATGCATATGGTACCCTATATGTGACTGTATCGGTGAGTGTGTGATTCCCAGCCACCGGTGCTACGGTGTGGGAAACCAGTGATCGAATAAGAACAATGAAAGTCAAGTGACAACAAAAGTAAAGGAGAGTAAGATTTTGGAGGAAAGTAGGTAACAAGAATAAAGTGTGTTAAGGAATAAGAATGCATGAAATTGGGAAGCTAGGACACGAGAGAGAATGGAAAATATAAGGGTATGAATGAGTACGAAGGTATGAGCACGCCCCTAAAAGGGGGGAAGCGGGTGAGAGAAGTGTAAAGGTAAGTTAGGAGCAACTGATGTTGTAATATGTTTGATAAGGACGCTTAAGCTGCAATAGGGACCCCCCCCCCCAAGGTGATTATGGAAGCCCGTAAGACTAGTTGAACATTCGAGGACGAATGTTCTAAAAGGGGGGAAGGATGTTACACCTTGCATTTTGAGCCTTTGGATATTCCGAGTCAATGGCGGAAAGTTTAGGGCAAGGTCATTTTTTTTCGGTTTCGTTGTAATGCGTAAGTCGTTGAAAAATATTATTAGAGTGGAAATATTGATAAAGACCAAGGGCAAAAAGGGAAATTTGCAAAATGGTATTATGGTAATTTTGTGAAAAGGCGAGGGCAAAATGGTCATTTCACGAAAGTTCAAGAAAGTTCAAAAGGGGCCATGTTGGCCATGTGAGGAAAAAGGATGACCAAAATAAGTCATCCTTAAAAAGAATAAAAGTTCTAGAGAAAGGAAAAAGAAGAAAAAATTCTAGAAAATAAAATAAGATAAAAGAAAGGAAAAATCTAGAGAGGGGCATGTGCCCCTCACATGCATGTATATATGCTTATATATATATGAGAGATGAATATTTATTCATGATTCCATAAGCAAGAAAAAGAAAGAAAGAGAGAGGGAGTAAAAAAAAAAAGGGCCTAGTCGGCCATGGCCAAGGAAAAGTGGCCATTGGAAATCTTGCTCCAAAAATTTATTTTTTCACGTATTCCTACCAATTAGAAGGCCCTCTTCGACGTGGAATGATTGTTGGAAGAAGGAAACTACTCGTTTGTCAAAGACCACTATAGCCGTGAGATGAAGTGGGAGGAAAAAAAAAAGGTATGGTTCAATTTTATTTTATATGTGTTATGCATGATTTGTGGATGTTGTGGAGTGTGTAAATAAATGAAGTTCATGAAGTTATGGTGTGGTTGTATGTGGCCGTGCATGTGTGAGTGTTGTGTTGTGTTTTGGTTGTTGTTGAAGTGTGTAGAAACTAATGAAATTCATGGAAATATTGATGTGTTGTTGTAGCGTGTGGGTGGAGGTTGGCCGAATGGTGCATGTGGTGTGTGGTGTGTGTGCCTTGTAGTATATAAAAATGAGGAATTAATTTTATGTAACATGTTGGCTAGTGAGTTGTAATGTCAAGAAATGGATGAGAATTCATCAAAGTGTATGTGTTATGGTTGTGGCCGAAAATGATCATATTTGGTAAGTTTTGGTAAAATGGTGTAGTTGGACATTTTTGTTGTCGTCATTGTGAATTATGTAATATAAAGTGAAGGCTTGTTGTTTAGGTTAATGTACATGTATGGCAATAAAATGTATGGTTGTGGTTGAAGTTGAAAGTTTCGGGTTAAGTAGCATGCCAATCGAGTTGTTGGAATACTATGTAAATGGAATTGAATTGAATTGAATTGAATCAAATTGAATATATTGAAATGTCATTGAGTTATATGATAGAAATTGTTGGTGGAAGAATGTATCATGGATTGAGTGTTGATCTTGTTGTTGATAGTTTGGCCGGGTTGAATTCCGGATTGTTTTGATTAAAAGATAACCGAGAGAGAATCTTGGGGGTATCGTATTTACGGGGAAATCTTGCCGGAAATTTCGGTAGCTTACAAGTAAACTTGTATGAAAAATTAAGGCAACCTCAAGTCGATGAATCTAATGATTATATGGGTCCTTTTGAATGTAGATAAGCAAGTTGGGATGAACAAGTATAGCTAGCAAGGCGGCGCAGGTATGTGAGGCTTACCTTTTCTTTTATGGCATGTCCTAGCGCCAATAGGTTATGATATAATATGCATTTGAGGTAACTCTGCTCTTGACTTCTGAGTCTGTTTATGATTTTGAGTTATGTTATACATAAGCATGTCATATACCTAAGCTTTAGTAGGTTTGATAGATGAGTAGGTATGAAAAGGTCTTGTACCAAAAAGAGTTCTGTAAGTACGAACGCTCATAACTTCTGTATGTTATCTCGATTTTGTGCGAAGTGGGCCCACAATTCCCGATACCTTCCTTATGTACGTCTGTATGGTAACTGGGTATGGTTATCACTTCGTCCTCCGAAAGCTACGTAAGTTAAATGTTTCTGACTTCTGTGAATGATCCTGGATTTGCGTCGGAATGTCTGTTACGATATAATATGCTTCGACCACTCGATGTGATACGCCCGACGTTCTGATGTGATAATCCCAACGTTTGGTAGAGATTGATCAGAAACTTGTTTTGAGCCTCAGATATTGGTAAGCGCATATGTCTGTCGAGTCTTGATTTATATGCATATGTTTCTGCACTACTCTGCTCGTGCAAGGCTCAATGTATCTTTCTTGCGTCCGGGCCGGGTTACGATATGTTACCGTGCGCATTACTCGCACCGTACTGTATGCGCTCGGCTGCGTCCGGGCCGGGTTCCGTTATCGTGCACCTCTCTGCATTGTTCACCGCGTCCCTCATAGGCGGGCCGGGCTCGTTTTATGATATTATATTATGATGTGATGTTATGGGGTGGTGGCCGGGATGGCATTTGATACGTACGTTCACCGCGTCCCGTACTAGAGGGCGGGTTCGATACGCGCCCCTCGTTGGAGGGCCGGGTTCGATATATGTACGCTACGGCGTTCGATTACATGCACATCGATATATGATTCGACTACGTTACCGCGTCCCTCAAAGGGCCGGGATCCGTATATCCGCATATGAGTATGATCCGTTTCGGTACTCGTATGTTACGTTCGCATATGAACACGATTTGTACAATATTTTGTACGCCCGTATGGTTGTAGCGCACGTATGATATGTCTCGGCACCCCGTACGTTCTGTGCGATCTATATCGGTACGTATGATTTGTCTCTGGCATTCTGTACGTTCTGTACGATCTGCAGTCTGACATTACGCTCGGCCCCGCATCCCCGATCTCGATTCTAGTTCGTCCGTATACCTCGCACATCTCCGCTCGTTCACGAATCCGTCCGATATACTACGTATGTCCGCCCCCGACTACGGGTTTGTCCGGCACGTCCGAGTCCGTCGATGTATTCCCGTACGTCCGATTCCGATTCCGTCCGGTATGCCTTCGCACCTCCGGCTCGTTCTACGTCTCCCGTCCGATATCGCAAAGGATGTTTACGACTAAGGTCCCGTTTTCGTTACACCGTATTGCTAAGTCCGATTATGGTTCGTCGGTCTATTTACGTATTTTAGTTTTGATTATGTTTCGTTTATAGTTTTTCTGGCTTTACATACTCAGTACATTTTCCGTACTGACCCCCTGTTCTTCGGGGGCTGCGTTTCATGCCGCGCAGGTACCCACAGATGAGTTGAAGATGTCCCAAAGATGATTGGTGAGCTCCAATTTCTTCGGAGCACCGCCGAGTCGAGTATGTACGTTATGTTTACGGATGGTACTAGAGACTTTGCGACACGGTGTGGGTATAGAATGTCAGTTGTGTGGGCGGCTTCATCAGCCGACGTCTTGTACAGTGTCATGTATAAATTTTTGTCAGATTACAGATTTTAATTGATTTGACATGTATTATATTTTGGTATTATTTTAAAAGAAAAAAAAAAACAAACAAATTTGTACGTGTGCGATAAAGGTCTGCGGGTTCGCTCGGCCTTAAATCGGGGTCGAGTGCCCATCACGTCCCTCGGAAATTGGGGCGTGACATGGGCAGGCCTGTCTATGCTGACTCTTGTACAACGAGTATGGAGAGGGTGTCCTATGCCAGGCTGCTCGTACAGATGGATATCACAAAAAACTTGCCAAACTCTATCAAGCTGCAAGATCCAAGTGGTAAAATGTTTGAGCAACAAGTCAACTATGAATGGAAACCAATATATTGCCCTACATTTTTGCAAGTAGGGCATGTATGCCAACCTTCTAAGCCTGAGCAGAACGACAAGTCAAAACCACCAGAGAAGAGGCCTGAGCAGGGCCCAAAAGTATAATATAAGAACCAATATGGAAAGGAAGCACACACATGGAAAAAGAGAGATGCAATCACTCAGCAACAGGGAGCTAGTAGTTCAACTGTGGGTGACATTAATGGAACTGATACAGTGCCAACTCAAGGAGATAAGGCTCCTACCACCAATGCTAGGAAATCTCCTACCAGGACTAATACAACACAAGACACGACTCAAGGGCTCACTACTACCAATCCTTTTAGTCCCTTGGAGTTCCCACCAGTCCAAGTGAATAAAGCCAAAGTGGTGCAACAGAAAGGGCAGAGTAATGAATGTGGAGTTGTGGTAAGGCCACCTGATCCTAATCCATCATCATGAAACTAATATCCTGGAACATTAGGGGTTTCAATAAAGTTTATAAGAAATTAGAGTTAATAAAGTTCATTAGACAGAACAAGGTAGGATTAGTAGCTATTTTGGAACATAAAGTTGCTGAGTCTCATGCTACTAAAATAAAAAATAAGATTGCACCAGGATGGGAGGCCTACTAGAGATATGATCACAATGGGAAGAGCAGAATATGGGTCCTATGGGATACCAATGCAATAGCATTTCAAGTACTGGATATTCAAAACCAGTTCATATGTGGGAAAGTTAAGGTGTTTGGTAGGAAGCTAGAATTCCTAATGTCAGCCCGTGCTACATTTGTTTATGGACTCCATACTGTACCGGATAGGAGATCACTATAGGGTGACATTAGGAATGTTGATAATGGACGGTAGGGGCCTTGGGTGATTCTAGGTGATTTTAACGCAGTTAGAGAAATGGAAGACAGGTTGTATGGGAATCCAGTGCAAGAATTTGAGGTGGCTGATTTTAACTCATATTTACTAGACACTGGGCTGACAGAACTGAAAACTACTGGGAGAAGATACACCTGGACAAACAATCATTCCCTTAGTAAGATTGATTGGGTGTTAGTGAACAAGGACTGGATGACACAATTCACTCATTTGGAGGCTACTGCACTTGATCCCTGCTACTCTGATCATTCCCCTCTAGCAATTGATGTTGAAGAGTGTCAAGCACAGGGCCCCAGACCATTCAAGTTTTTCAATCACCTGGCTAGACACCCTGATTTCATACTGATTATACAACAAGCTTGGTCATAGAATGGGAAGGAAGTAGGTATGTAGAGAATATGGAACAAGCTGAAAAATGTCAAGCACCAACTCAAAGTACTGGACACTAAGGAATATTCACAAGTTGAGAAGAATATTCAACAATATAGACAGGAGCTGAGTGATGTGCATATTCAAACGAGGGACCCTAATAATCTGGCCTCTTGTTTGAAGAGGAAAAAGAGCTTAGACACCAGTTAGAGAAATGGATAGACATTGAAGAGAGCATACTAAAACAGAAATCCAGAGTCAAGTGGCTACAACTAGGGGACTCCAACAATGCGTATTTCTTTGCTTGTATGAAGGGCAGGTATGCACAGAACCAAATCAGATGCCTTAATACACTAGATGGTAACATTACACAGAACAAACAAGAGATTGAAGCTGAAATCACCAAATTCTACAAGAGCCTGCTAGGTTCATCAGCAACTCAATTACCAGTGATCTAAGAAGATGTGCTTAATGAAGGCCAAAAACTACAAAGGGAACAACAATTAAAGCTAATCAGACCTGTCACAGGTGAGGAAGTGAAAGCAACACTTATGGGCATAGATGATCAAAAAGCTCCTGATTATGATGGGTATAATACATACTTCTTCAAAAAAAGCTGGGAGGTAGTAGGATATGATACAATTGAAGCAGTCAAGTGGTTTTTTCAAAGGGATGAACTTTATAAACCACTAAACTGCACTGCTGTGACCCTGATACCTAAAATAAAAAGCCCTTTGACAGTTAAGGACTTTAGGCCTATATCCTCCTGCACTATTTTATACAAAATCATATCTAAAATCATTACCAATAGACTACAAACAGTAATGGACAGTCTAATGGATCAGAGCCAAGCAGCATTTGTTCCAGGCAGGGTTATAACAAATAATATAATTTTGAGTCATGAACTGGTTAAAGGGTATGGAAGGAAGGGTATTTCAGCAAGATGCATGATAAATATTGATATGCAAAAGGCCTATGACTCGGTGGAATGGGTGTTTGTTGAGCAAATGCTTCAAGGATTACAATTTCTAACAAAATTTACGAAATGGATCATGCTATGCCTAACCACTATCTCAAACTCTATAAATATCAATGGCAAACCATCCCCTCCATTTGAGGCAAAGAGAGGATTGAGGCAAGGGGATCCTGTCTCTTCATTCCTATTTGTGCTTGTCATGGAGTATCTGAGTAGAATCTTGAGAAGAGTGGCAAAGAATCCTATTTTCAAATATCATCCTAAATGTGCTAAGACCAAAATCACACAGTTAGGATTTGCTGATGACCTCTTACTATTTTGCAAAAGGGACCACGAATCTGTGCAATTGATGTATGAGGGCTTTCAATAATTCTCAACAGCTTCAGGGCTAATAGCAAATGCCAATAAAAGTGTTGTCTACTTTGGAGGAGTTCATCCAGTGAAACAACACCAAATATTGTCCATGTTGGGTTTTCAAAGAGGGGAGCTTCCTTTCATATACCTTGGAATCCCATTGAGCTCTAAAAGATTGTCCATTGCACAATGTCATCCATTAATGGAAATACTGTCCATGTTGGGATTTCAAAGAGGGGAGCTTCCTTTCATATACCTTGGAATCCCATTGAGCTCTAAAAGATGTCCATTGCACAATGTCATCCATTAATGGAGAAGATGATAGGGAAAATACCTCCTGGACAAGCAAATTTCTTTCCTATGCAGGTAGAGAACTCTTGATCAAGAGTGTACTCTTCTCTATCCAAACATTTTGGTCCCAAGTATTTGTGCTACCTAAGAAGATAATTAAGAAAATAATCACGATATGCAAAACCTTCCTTTGGACAGGGGATAAGAATGAGTCAAAGAAGGCATTACCTGCTTGGGAAACTCTATGTTTTCCAAAGACTGCTAGAGGTGCCAACTTCACTGATCTGGAGACCTGGAACAAGGCTGCTATATGCAAACAACTATGGAATCTGAGTTTGAAGAAGGATAGACTAAGGGTAAAATGGGTGCATGCCTATTATGGAGGTACATGGGAGATATGGGGAGTGGAATACAAGCAAGCATCATGGCTGATCCAAAAAATCATAAAGGCAGTCAAGTATGTTGACCAAGCTGGAATGCAAATGTCAGAGTTGTTGGCCATGGAAAGATTCTCCATTAATAGGATGTATCATAAACTCAGAGGACAGTTTGTTAAAGTACCTTGGAGGAGGTTAGTATGTAACAACGTTAGGGCCCCAAAATGGATTTTCTTGCTGAGACTGGTTGCACATAAGCACATATATACCAAGGATAGATTGGCAAAGTGGGGCATGATTGTTAATACTATTTGCCACTTTGCAACATCGAGCAGGAGAGTGTCAACCATCTATTCTTCCAATGTGAAACTTCAGCTGAAATTTGGCATAGATTACTACAGTGGCAAAGGATACATAGACAGCCTCTACAATGGGATGCAGAATTACAATGGGCAACAGTGCACTATAGAGGGAGAACGGCAGGAGCAGAAGTATACAGATTGATCCTCAGCGCTGCAATCCACTTCATATGGCAGGAGAGGAACATGCGAGTATTTCATAGCAAACAAAGGCCTACAGATGTGATAGTTAGACAACTGGTGCAAAAGGTGTTCTTTAGAGGATCAAAAAAGCCTAGACTAGCAAGTAGTTTCTAGCAACTGAATTGCTACCCATAGGAGAAAGTAGAACAGTAGTAGTTGGAGATGAATTAGTTATGTAGTGAAAACACTGAAGTTTGGGACTCTGTCCAAACTCAGGTACAAGCTGTAAATTCTTCCAGTGGTAATAAAAATATTTTATTGCCAAAAAAAAAAAGATTAAGAGATTTATGTACTAGGAAGCCTATTAGGGTTTGTGAAGCGTAAGAATTTCTTTGGTATTCAAGTGGGGGATTTCATTCTAATGGACTAGATTGACTCAAGGCTTGTTCCTAAGTGATTAAGGTGAGTTTTATGTTTATTTCATGCTATTGAGAATATTAAGTGGTTAAAAGACTTGGATTATGGAAGAAAGTGGAATATGAGCTTAAATATGGAAATAATGGAATTTTGGGTAGTAAGTCAATGTGAATCATGATTCTTAGTGTGAGATGAATATAATCTCGTTATAGATGGTGTTAATGACATTGAGGAAATGTTGTGAGAGGAATAAATATAATGTTGTATTATAATTATGGTTATGGATACCCTTGAAGGGGAATTGTGAGAATTGAATAATGCTTAGCTTAAAAGAGGTTATTGCTTAGGGTATTGTGGGTGTTGTTGTTGATGGTTGGGAATGGTTACAGTTGGAGAAAGTGGTTGAAACAATGGGGATATTGCCCATTTTTCGTTAGGTCTTAGTCGCTCTAGCTTAAGCTTAAGTATGTCTTCAATCATCTAATCTTAGTACGAATTCCCTTGAAGGTAGAATCGCAAGCTTGAGAGGCACGCGATTAGACGATAGAGTGAAGAGATACAAAGGTATGTAAGCCTAACCCTTCTTTCATTAAGGCATGGTCCCATGGCTAAATACCTTCATACGAGTTCTATAGCGTCTTCCAAAGGACTTCATTCCTAGAATCGCTAAGGCTCATGATACCATTGGTCCCATCCTATGATAGTTGATTCTTTAAAGAAGGATATAATGAAAATGATGATGACGATGATATTGTTGCGAACGTGTATGTGCTTCTATATATATATATATATATATATATATATATATATATATATATATATATATATATATATATATATTAAAGTATGACTACTAAGAACACCGAGCTTATATGGCGGGTATGATATCTATCGCGGGCACGCCATTAAGTTGGGTACGGATAACACTGAGCCTTGGTAGGGCCAGGTATGCATAATCACCGAGCCTCATCATGGTCGGGTATGTGAAACACCGAACCTTTATGGTCGGGTATGGTATAAATACAAATACGAATATGTATATGTACGTATATATGCATGAGTAAGTAAATATGATGATGGCCAATAGAGGTACAAATGGTTCTATTACCTCCTGATTCTTCTATCTTATGCTATTTCCTATGCTACTCCATACTCGTTTATATCTTATGCTCCTATTATGATGTTGACTATGCTTTACATACTCAGTACATTATTCGTACTGAAGTCCTTTTGTTTGTGGACGTTGCGTCTTGCCCGCAGGTGGACAGGGAGATAGACTCAACCTATAGACTGCTTGTTCGGAGATTGCCTAGAGGAGCTCCATTTTATCTGGAGCTACAGCTTTTGGGTATTATTCTTTTGTGCACATACATATGTGCATGGCGGGGTCCTGTCCCACCTATATGATGTTACATACTCTTCTTAGAGGCTCGTAGACAGTTGTGTATGGTTAGATGTCTTGCAGCCTTGTCGGCTCATATTTTGTATATTATTTTGATAGCCTCGTCGGCTTGTGTATATGGATATGGGCATAGTTGTTGATGATGTTAATAATGTGTTGTTGCCTAATGAGATTAGTACTATTGATGTGTGTAAATTATGAGTAAGCCATGTAGCCATGTGGCTCACCTAGATGTGAATATGAGAGTACGATAAGAGGTGCCCGGGTGGGTTAGCACCGGGTGTCCGTCATGGCCCTCCGGTCGGGCGTGACACCGGGCTTCTTGGAAACATTTATGTCTACCTACTAAAGATCGAGGAATGGGATTTATATCTCTTCATGATGTCTCAATGGCTTTATATTGTAAGTTATGGTGGAAATTTAGAACAAAACCATCATTGTGGAGTGCATTCCTCAGTAATAAGTACTGCAAAAAAGAGAATTTAGTGGTGCTTCAGTGGAAATATGATTCTGAAGCATGGAAGAAGATTTACAAGGAAGAGATATAGTGGAACATCAGATTTGGTGGCAAACCAAAATAGGAAATTCTCAGTTTTAGTTTGATAATTGGACAGGAATGGGGGCACTATATTATGCAGTTCCTGGAGAAGTATATAATGAAAGGTTGCAGAATGTGATTGAAGTAGTTAATGGAGATGGTTGGGATGTTATCAAGTTAATATCACTATTACTTAATTATATTGTCCACCATATTACAAGCACAATTTTACCACCTAGAGAAGATGACGGGATGGACAAACCATGGTGGTTCTTTGGAGAATAGAGGGGATTTCACAGTCTCCTTGGGACTTTATGAGACTAAGATGTCAAGAAGTAGATACATACAAGAATATATGGGTGAAAGGACTGCCTTTCAAAATATCTTTCTTTTTATAGAGGTGTTGGAAGTTTAAGGTGCCAGTAGATGATGTGTTAAAGAGGATGAATCACAATATGGTATCCAGGTGCAGGTGTTGTTCAAATTCAAAAGAGAAGACAACACAATATATGTTCACCACTTCATATGTGGCCAACAGAACTTGGTCTCATTTCTGCTCTATGGCAAGGATATTTATTGAGGGATTACAGCTACAACAAGTGATAATTAAATGGTGGCAAGCACCAGTAGCAAGGAGACTCAAGCATATTTTTAAAGTAGTTCCTGCTATAATTATCTAGGAGCTATGGAAGAGGAGGAATAGTATCAAACATGGTGAGAAAAGATCTCTGGGAAGAGTCATCTTTCAAGTATTCAGCACCATACAGAGGTTAGTATAGACAAGGAATCCTTCAATCAGGAATTTTCCTACCAAATGGGATGAGTTGAACAGGATGCTAGAAGGAGGGACAATAGAGCTTAAAATCACTAGGGTTATATGGAAATTTCCTCCACAAGATTGGTTAATATGCAATACTGATGGGGCTTCAAGAGGAAATCCAAGGAGGAGCTCTTATGGCTTTTGTTTGAGGAATTCAGAGGGAATTTGATATATGCACAAGCAGAAGAGATTGGTATCACAACAAATACAAATGCTGAAGTGATTGCAATATTAGACGCTACGAAATATTGTAAAGAGAAAGGGCTGGATAAAATCATAGTCCAAACTGACTCAGAGATGGTATATAAGTTATTAGAGGAAGGATGGAAGCCACCTTGGGGCATTGCAATATGGGTTGAAGAGAGAATGGATTGAGAAGCAATATGACTGTCTCTTTCAATCATATTCTGAGAGAGGGAAATAAGTAAGCAGATGCCTTGGTAAATCAGGCTTTAGATGAAGCCTCAATTCATTGCCAAACCTTTCAAGGACTGAAGATAATCTGTAGAAAGATTCTCAATAGTGTTAAATCACAAATTCCCTATCTGAGAATCAGAACTAGAGGATAAAATAGGAAGAAGTTCTAGTTCAGGGTTGTTGGACAGGAGTACAAGGGTATTTGATATACTGAATGAGCATCTGATGGGAAGAGGAGGAAAAAGTTTTATCATCATGTTCAAATCCTATGGGAGGAGAACATGGTAGTATTTTTTTTATTAATTTTGTTTTCTTTTTTGCAGATCCTTGTGCAAAAGGAAATACACACATCAGCACAGTTACATGAAGAAAAAAAAATGGATGCACAAGCACAGCAAAATCACAATAAAAGGGAGTAGATATAGAGGAATATAGGAATCTATCTCTGAACAGCATAATAAGTTGGGAGAAGAACAAATACTCATACTTTTCTTCGGGGAAAGCAACAAATGGGCAACAAATCAAACGTTTGATGATGTTAGAAGTGTTCAACGACCCAAACTCAAAGAAAACTCTACATACATCATGCAACCAAGCAGAGCAAAGGAATACAGTAAAGCACAGTTCGATACAACTTAGAAGATACAAATAAAAGATTCTTAGTTGAAGAATAGAGGAAGCAAGGACAAGATACCTAAGCTAATTTTCACAAGATGCGCCAATTTGGAGGAAATGAAAGGGCACATTTTCAATTGTAGCAGATTCAACATATACAGAGAAAGAATAGCACAAATCAACAATGGGGTTGAATTTAAATAGTGGAAAAGGAGCGAAGACAACATAGAGGGCTTGCCTCAAGACCTTGAAGATGGCGTTAAATGCAAGAATATGCAGTTGGGGAGTAGATGTGAGTTCACTCTTCAGATTGTACAAGAATTCATCATTAGAGGAAGGAAAATCGACCATCGGAGACGGATCAGTCAACAACGACATAGCTGCCACCGACACAAGACCGGGAAAAGCTCAAATGAGAATTGTTGCCCTAATAAGGCAACTACTTGTTTCCTAAAATGTGTTGAACAACTTTATTGTTGGGCCGGGTCACTTTTGGGCCTGACCCTTTTTGTGTTTTCTACTTTTTGGACCTCTTTTGCATATTAAATTAAAAAAAAAAAAAGAAACACAAAGAGTCCGACAATTTTGTTCTAATGGAGAATATGGAGGAAGATGTCTAAAGAAGTGTATATACTTACCAGAATAACAATAAATATGACAATGGACCTTATCCCGAATGTTATAGCTTTGATGGTTAATTCTATCACTTAGACTGCCATACGTCATCTTGGACTTAGGGTAACTCAACGGATCATTTACACTTTTGTTTCTATTTTGCGTTGGTCTTTAATTTCTACCCCTAGCTCAATGCAAACAACTTTTTTTGCGGGGCATAAACTTATATTTTCGCGTCATAATATTTCACAAGTTATGTCCCGCGCCCTTAAAGAACGTGTGCCTCGATAGGCATAAATTCGATTATGAATGGCAAAAATTAAAGACCAGCCCATTCGAAGGACAAACCGTGCTATTTCAGCTAATTCAACATGCCATTGAGCACCGGCTTGTGTCTTCTTAGTTGATATATATTAACATACTTTTTCAAGAATTCTACTCTGTTTTTCGATAAAAATGGATGTGACCAGTCTCCCAGTTAGAGATTTGTTTTAGTAGGGTTTAAAGACAAGTGGGTTGAATCTGATCCCAGAAACTCCTCAAAGAAGCAAGAGATTCAAGTAAATAAATGATAAGCTAAAGATGATAAGAAATGAGTTCAAAAACCACGAGATTAATCCTCAACTCAATAGATGATAATTTTCTTAATGGACTCAGTAGAGAAGAAAAGATGCTAGGGTTACAAAGTGTGTCCTTGAAAATGATCTCTTTGCTTCCCTCCTAAGATATTCTTATACAAGCCAAAGATAAACTTTTTCTACCCTAAAGTACAGATGACATGATGTGTCTGTGGCTCTAATGCTCAGTCGTGCAGCGGCTCTTTGATCGAGGTCGGCCAATGTGACATGAGTTATTAGGAATAGAAGACACCTAAGCAGGCTCCCCGGACATCCCCAGTACCCGGTTACTCGCACATACACGGGTGCATAATTTTCCTAATACAGATAGTCCCTCACTTCCTGGGGTCTTCATTTCAGAGGCCAGGGAAGTGAAAGAAACCCTTTGATTTTTGCATGGAAAAATGAAACGTCACAACCCTTCCCATGATTTTGACACCTTGTTAGGATTGCATTCAATGCTCCTTTTCACTCATTCAGCGGCGTCTTTTCATTGGCAGTGCTTGGTATTGGATGAACAGTCACGCCATTTCTCTTATCGATGCTAATATTACCACCTTTGCTATTTAACATGTCGGCCCATCCCATTTCCAATCTCATCCACCATTCATCCCCTTCTCATTATCTTCTTCTTACTCCCAATATTCTTTCATCTGATGAAAAGTAAGCTCCAAATATGTCTTCCTCATCTTCTTCATCCGATTATCAATCCCTCATCCCTGCCGAAGAGCAACTAGACAGGGCTTTCAACACACCTTCCAATCACAAAGACACCACAACATCATACGTTACCTAAAAAGTCGATCTAGGATAGCATATTGCCGAAATCGTCCCTATCGTTCTTAATTTCTTGAAAGATTTCCGTGCCAGTCATCAACTACATGTGGTTTTGGGGTTCTGCTCTCTAATTACTGATTCTTTCATTCACGAAGTGCGTGAGGACTGCCTTTAGGGGCCTGAAATTGAGATTTCCCCTGATGCTAATATTTATCAACACCTCACTGACACTTCCATGGTGTATACTGTTACACCTCGCAATCTCAGAGCATGAGCATGCCATGTAATTTACCATATTAATGGAGTATCGGAGACGTTCCATGAGGTTTTGGAAGGTACAAGCCATGGGAAGTTCGTAACAATGAAGTAAAGGATGAATTACGATCTCGTAAGTCGTCACCGGGAAGGACAACCTTGAAATCAAAGGACATGACCATTATCAAGTATGATTAATGATGAATATCATATATATAAGGTATACCGGAAGGTTTTATAAGGAAATGAGTGGAAGAAGTGGAGTAGTACGACTTTGGAGAAAGGATGGGTAATGTTTTGTGTGAAAATTTTGGTCCAACTTGAGGGACGAATATCTCTTAGCATATGAAGTGTTTTGAAGTGAAATAAAAGCCTAAAATTAATTTCATCGAGTCTATCTTCCAACGCAACAAACCTCTCATCGATAGGACATCAGAATAGAGAATTATGGACGTTACAAGTTCAGCTGACAGAACAGAAACGCGTGCTACAGTACCGACTGCTACAGTATGCTACAGTGACCCCGACCCGAATTTGACCCTTATATAAAGGGTAAAAACCCCCTTTGTAATCAGATTTTGCTAGAAAATTCCAGAAATTGAAGAGAGAGAGAGAGAGAGAGAGAGAGAGGGAAACAAAAAGTGAGCAATTTTCAAGTAGCGGAGTAGTAGTTTAGGTCCGGGTAACGCATGATTGTGATTCTAGTATTGTTTTGCGGTGGATTTTAGAGTGTATATTGAGGATATTGTTGTCTTAACAAGAAAAAAAGGTATGAATATTTCTCTTTTGGTATTATCTAAGGCTTATTCTCGGAGACAAAGTCGTTAAATAATTGTGTAGTAAGTTGGTTAGTTATGGAAGTTGAAAAAACAGCGTGTGGGCTGTTTTCTGATATATATTGGTGTTGAAAATGATATTATTGATGTTGGTATTGTTGTTGTTGTTGTTGGTTGTTGGATTGTGATTTCGGGCTAGGCATATAAACAGGGGAGGTGCTGCCCGAATTTCGGCAGATTCTAAACGGAATTAAATTGAAGGCTTAAAATGAGCGTATGACATTGAGCCTAATAATAGTATGAATGATTTATATGTAGATTTACGAGCTTGGAAGGATAAACGTTGAACGACTAAGGCGACCGAAAGGTATGTTAAGGCTCGTCCCTTTCTTTCAAAGGCATGATTCCTATGGTATGAGTCCATAAGTGTTTCCATAACCTCCTTGATTTCAAAAGCTAGAAGTTTATGACTCTTAAAGCTTCTTATGATGTTAAAAATGAGAATGTTTTTATGAGGATTACGTTGAGGATGATTTTATGCTTAAAGGTCTCAAATATGATTTCAACGATGATGTAAAAATGTTAAGCTATTTCATGATTTTCTCGATTAATTTCATTGTTGTTGATCTCACCTTATAAATTGTTCCTTCAAGGTGGGATAGAGCAATAGTTTTTAGTTGAACTCCTATGCATGCCATGAGTATAATATATGTATATAGCTATTTTGTGACATTACAGAGTTCTATTATTTCATTTTGATTATTCACTGCACTCATTTTCATTTTTTATGTATATATAAGGCACAGTTGACAGGGGGTGATGCTGTGACCTTTGTTGTATATATATATAGTTAACGCGTGACCTTTGTTGTATATATATAAGGCACGGATTGACGGGGGGTGATCTTGTGACCTTTGTTGTGTGTATATATAGCACGATTGACGGGGGATGTGTGTGGCCTTTGTTGTGATGTGTATATGTATGGCACGATTGATAGGGGGTGTTGTGTGGCCTTTGTGTGATGTGTATATGTATGGCACGATTGACGGGGCGTGTTGTGGCCTTTGTTGTGATGTGTATATGTATGGCACAGTTGACAGGGGGTGACACTGTGGCCTTTGTTGTGGTGTGTATATATATGGCACAGTTGACAGGGGGTGACGTTGTGGCCTTTGTTGTGATATTTCTATAGATATATGTGTTTCTTTGATATAGCTGTACTGATGCATTTATTTTGCCCATTCATTGACATGTCTCAAATGTTTTCTAGAATTTTATGTACGTTTTGATTCCATGCCTTACATACTCAGTACACTATTCGTACTGACCCCCTTTCTTCAGGGGCTGCATTTCATGCCCGCAGGTACAGACACTCAGTTTGGTGATCCTCCGGTTTAGGACTTCAGCTCAGCTGCTTGGAGGGCTCTAGTGTTCCGGAGCTCGAGTCGTTTTGGTATAGATCCTTTGACATAGGCTTTGTTATACTCATAGAGGTCTGTAGAGATATGTGGGTTGCGTATATACGGTTTGATCAGCTATGCAGATGTAGTTCGTTTTGGATATTCCCATGCATAGTGGCAGCTTTATCAGCTTGCATATTTTGTTGTGTTTGGTTAGTTGTGGCTTCTCAAAGAGACGAGGTTCTTTTTGATGTATGATATGATGAGTTTACGGCGTGCTTTTACGATTGCCATATTGTTTCCGGTTTCGTACGATCATATCAAGCGAGGTTCGTATACGGGTGTCCAGTTCGGGCACCGGTCATGGCCCATCGGTTTGGGTCGTGACAAAAGTGGTATCAGAGCAGTTCGTCCTAGGGATTGTCTACAGACCGTGTCCGGTAGAGTCCTGTTTATGGGTGTGAAGTCGGCCACACTTATAAACAGGAGGCTGCAGGGCATTTAGGAATCATTGACCTTTCTTTCTATCTTAGATCTTGTGATAGAGCCAGAGTCTAGGAAAGATCACTTCCGACCTCTTTTTTCTGTAGGTAGGTGCAGACTGACGGAAGATGAAGAGATCAACCTCGGGCAGTGGGGGTGCTAAGAAGGCCCCCAGAGTAGATCCAGGACCCCAGGCTCCGGGACCGAGCAGGAGGAGCCTCAGTTATTCCATTGAGACTGATCCCTCGGAGGACCCAGCGACGATTCCTCCAGAGTTTTTGACATCCAAGGAGGAGGACCCCCCAGGGGACAGTTATGACGCAGATCCGTTTGAGTATTCGTCTGGGACACCAGAGGAGGAGATCCCCGAGGTTGCACCAGCTGCTCCTATGGTAGAGCACTACGTCAGACCGGGTTCCCCGGTAAGTGTTACGGATTACTCCAGCCCCCTATCCTGGCCGTCGGTAAACCAGGAGTTGCCCAATTATCCATACCCCTCGGACTCGAAGGAAAGAGATGATGAAGGCCAAACAAGCAGATAGTGGGTAGACAATGATGAAGAGAACACTTCACCTTATAGATCACTAGATCAGACTAGAGACCGATCGACTATAGGTATATGAGACTTTATTGGAATTTCCTATGTATGTGCATTTGCTGTAGATTATTACCTAATAGCGGCGAGCGAAAATCAAAAGGGGCCGACAACCAAGTATTTATAAGTAACGGCGACCAAGGTGTTTTCGTCACCATGGGGAATTTTGAAATCTAGGATGGAAAGTAGTCATACATACAGGTGAAAGTTGGATATTGAGGATTAAAAAGGCCAAGGTAGTAATTGTGTAGTCGGAAGAATAAGAGATCCTTTCTAATTCGGAGGGAGATGCGTTACGAGAATGTTTTGGAATCTGTTAAGACCTCAACTTGCTCGAGATTAGGTGATGAAGGTCATGCAGTAAGGTGGGTGCAATTATATCAGCACTAACACACCGGATTTTATCAGAGTTTCAAGGTTAAGCGTGCTGGGGTAAGAGAAATAGTAGGATGGGTGACCCCCTGGGAAGCGTACTAAAAGTTCTATAAATTCAGACATAAGAGACAAATGAGAGGCTAGAGTAGCCTAAGGGAAAATGGAGTATGCGGAGTGGTTGGAAACTCTAAAAAATCGTGAAGAATTAGGCGGACTAGATCGGCAAAGAGAAGGAAGGCGCATCACAGTTTTAGGATTAGGATAAGTTTGAAAAGTATTCGGATGTACTTGTGAGCAACGCGTTAGAAAATATATGTGTATGCGTATGATATCTCATATGTGGTTGTACCAACGGGTATGTGTATCCCAGCAACCGACGTTGCAGTATATGGAAGGCATTAATCGAATAAGGTAACGAAGTTCAAGTGGCAAAAATGGTACGAATGTTACAAGGTAAGTTAATGTTATTCTTACTGCAGGTTAGAGTTGAAAGGTCCTAATGCAATAACATCGGGGAAAGGAAGAAAGTGAGTATATATAGGAAGAGAAGAGATTAGAATGTCTTGAGAAAAGAAGAGAGAAGTGAGAAATGAGGGTGAATGAAGCTTCCAAGAGAGATGACTGGCAAAACAAGGGACTATTTGGATAAAATTTGGGAGTAGGTGTGTGAAAGGAATAGGGTATGATAGCACGGACAGAAAATGAACGTACAGAATTAGGAGAACAAATGCGGTAAGTAGGGACGAAGGGAAGTAACCACGAAGAGGAAGTGGAAGTGAGGAAGAAAAAGCGAGGTTCGGTAACAATGTTAGGGGATTCCCTAGTTCTTGAGAAGCAATCGAGGAACTAAAGGCACGCCAATGGACATAATCACCTTCGAAAGGAGGAAGCCCTCCTAAAAGATGATTTGGAAATAAAACGGATCTGCACCTGTAAAAGGATATTCTATGAACTTTAAGGTCAATGTTATAATATGAGGAAAAGAGGAGAGCATTTAGGAGTAAAGTAACTGGAAATCGTTAACCCCGGGGGTACACAGGATACTTTAACGATTTAGCTGTAAAAAATCGATCAATTATCGAGATAAGAACGAGGATGATGAGACAACACAAATGATTAAAAAATTAATGGCATGGGACAAGAATTCCAGTAAAGACCGAGAGATTCGGTCATAGAGGGAGTAGAATGAAATGTAAGGAATATGTATGGAAGACAACTCGGCCGTAGCGTCAGAAAGACGGATAAAGGCTCGATGAATGAAGCATGGAGAGAGTGTAAACTGTAAGAATTTCGTGCTAAGAGCAAGAAGTAGTAGGACACTAGGAAAACTTGATGTACGGCTGCAACACGAACACATAGTTAGGAAGAATTGCGAGTAAATGAGCTAAATGGGTAGAAGGACTAACAGTGGATGGAAAGGCATGGAATGGTGACGGGATGGTACGGTACAGACCTAGATGGAAGGAGAACTTAGGGCAAAAATAGATTTTCAGTGCTAAAAGGGATTCGCACTCGTAACGAAACACTCCAAAGTTTTCTAACCCAAGAGTAAAGGATGACTAATGGAAATAGGCATTGCATAAGTAAAAGAAACTATGAAGACTAAAGGAAGGAGAAGGTGTCAATGAAATGGTTAAAGGGAATTATGTGGCCGCCGACAACAAGGAGAAGGTTAGTGAATTGGTAGGCTTGCCCAAGAGAAAACAAATTGAAAATATAAGACAATAGTTATGTGAAAGATGCAAAGATGCGATCATGAAGAAAATCGAATTTTTTTTTAGTTATATATCTATATGTGTGTGCACAAGTTGTAGTATCATAAAGGAAGATGAAGACTCGACAAAAGAAGAAAGGAAAGGGTGTACTTTGTGAGGATTTCATGTTAAGAACAAGAGCTAACAGAACACTAGAAGGACTATGATGCATAGCTGCGATGCAAACGAGTAGTTAAGAAGAATTACGGGACAAATGAGCTAAGATAATGAAAGGACAAGTCGTGGGAGTGGATAGTGTTGAATATCAACTTTCAATGGTATAGTATAGACATAAATTGGAATTCGAAACCTAGAGCAAGGAGAATTTCAAGGATATTAAGAAGATAGTCGTGGAGAAAGACTAGGGCTAAAAGAGCATGGTATAGTCGGAAACTCCATAAGGGGCTTAATGAATTCCAATGTCCCCATTAATTTGTTAACCTAGGGGACTACTAGTCAAAAGAGTTAGAAGTGAAAAGACAATAAAGAAGGCGTTAGGATTGTATCCGATATGTATAAGCATTTTGATTTGATACAAGAACTCAACTAGCAAAAAGGAAAACAAGTTAAACCATGCGATGAAAAGAACTCCGGCATGATATGGAATAGAGGTGTTGAAGGATCGTTAAGGTCAGTCAGATGACTATCAAAGACGGTTAACACTCAAAGGTTACAGTATATGAAAACATCCTTTAAAAGGGGGGGAAGAACAAATTCAGTTCTAAGATGAGCTACAATATTCTGAAGCTCAAGAAAACGGAAATCTTAGCACTAGAAGAGATGAAAGTTTTAGCAAGAGGAATAAGTATACGGAGTTCAATGATCTCCAAAGGAAAGGAGATAATGTGCCTATGAATAGCAAGAATTTTTGTGCTACCTAAGGTTAGAAAGTACCTCGTAAGTCGTGGAGTCACAAGTCGCTGGTCATATCAAATGTGAGAGTATATGTTATAGAACCATATAGACAATCGTTTTGATGTAATGGCCGACAAAAATGGTGCAAGGACAACGATAGGGAGTCAAAGTAGAACATCGGCTAATTTAAGTCTCAAATGATCACCGGTACAAGAGAATCAAGGACTTAAGAAGAAAGCATACTCGTATCAAAAGGAAGTTATGATTAAGTAGGACTTTATCTTAGTTCCATGTTTATGAGTTTATATTGCAATTATGCTAAAACTGAGGAGAGGAAATTGTAGGAAAAGTTCAGGTATGAATAGGATGATATTGTAAGGAATTAAAGAGTTTGACCAAGGAACTAAAAAGGAGATGATGTGGTATGTATATAAGGTCGACGAGTACAAAAAGGGATAATCTAAAATAGCACCAAGAAGCAAGCAAGGAAGAGTGCCATATCTGAACAAGAGAATTTGTCTACTAGTAGAGAAATAAGAGCAAGGCAAAAGAGAGTACAACAATTTAAAGTGCTCATAGAGCGGCGGGGAGCCGTAGCAATCATGAGTTAAGACCATCTTATATAACGGGTCCCGGAAATGATAACTAGATATCGGTTGACCACTGAGTACATACATAAGAACATGAGGATATGGAACTAATGAATGAGTTCGATAGAGAATTGGGAGGATATGAAAGAAGACTAATGAGCCCATAATATAAGAGCATAGAGATCAGGAACTAAAGAAGGACAACCATTTCAAGAAACTAATAAAAGCGTCGTAAGCTCGCAAGCTACAACATTCGAGGACGAATGTCCCTTAGGGGGGAAGGATGTTACACCTCGCATTCTCAGAGCATGAGCATGCCTCGTACTTCACCATATTAATGGAGTATCGGAGACATTCCATGAAGTTTTGGACGGTACAAGCCATGGGAAGTTTGTAACAATGAAGTAAAGGATGAATTACGATCTCGTAAGTCGTAACCGGGAAGGACAACCTTGAAAGCAAAGGACATGACCATTATCAAGTATGATTAATAATAAATATCATATATATAAGGTATACCGGAAGGTTTTATAAGGAAATGAATAGAAGCAGTGGAGTAGTACGACTTTGGAGAAAGGATGGGTAATGTTTTGTGTGAAAATTTTGGTCCAAACCAACCGCTATTACTTCATTATTATAACCCTCCGTTGTTTGCGTGTACTGAAGACTGGCCTCACCGATCTTTACTAGTTTAAAACCTCCACACCATATACCACGGAGAATGGGGTCTCCCCGGTACTTGATTTGGTCATGGTTCTATAAAGCCATAGTACTCCCGGCAGCTCCTTACGGCCACCTTTCTTTGGCATTCTCCAACTTTTTTTGGATGTTTTGGACAAAAATTTTGTTGGTTGATTCTTATACCCGTTCGCGCATGGATGATATGGTGACGAGGCTATTTGCCTGATTTTCAATTCTTACATGAGCTTGGTAACCTTTATTCAGACGAACTAAGGCCCGTTGTCACACGTGATCTCCTTCAGCACCCCGAACCCGCATATGATATAGTCCCACAAGAAATCTATCCCTGCCTTTTCCCTAATCTTCGTGTACACCTTCGCCTCCACCCATTTTGAAAAATAATCCGTCAACACCAGTAGGAATCTCACATTTCCAACGGTTCCCGGTAACGACCCTATAATATCCATTCCCCATTTTTGTAACTGTAACGACCCTCCCGGTCGTTATGGAAAACATAGGATCACCCTACAAAATAGAACCTTCCCAAGGGTAGAACCAGCTAATAGAAACTCGATTGTATACGTCCAAGAACTGAAAACTGAACTTATTTGTGATTATTGTTTGATTGTGTTAAGTCCATCAGGGGGTAAAGTAGGAAATTAGAAGTCCGTTGGGAATTTTGAGGCCACGGGTGATTTCCTATGGTGTTTTTATGTCTATATGCATGTTTTGTTTGTGTTTTTGAGGCTTCGGATGAAATGTTAGGTGGTGGAGTTGAAAAACTGTGAAATTAGTGAGCTGGTTTGGTTCGGGTAAGCCTCTCCGGCTAGTATTATCGCTATGGCGGGACCGCCGTAGCATAATAATGATCTCGCCAGCGGCGGTCGATTATTTTTCATTGTGTCCGCTCGTGGCGGCACCGGACGCGCTTATGGCGATGTCGCTATACGGGATCAATCCGCCATGGCGGAGGTCGTGGTTAGTTTTATCATAAGTCACTAATCAATTAATCACAATCCATTTATAATGAGATCGCCGCATAAGATGATTTGGCCGCTGCAGCGTCGACGGGGACAGTATCATGATTTTTAAACAGTTTTTTTCGAATTCTTTATTTATAAAACTCCAAAATGGTTCCCCACAAACACCTAGGGGGAATTTCCAAGCTAGGGCAAGAATAACCTTGAGAGGTAAGTCTCAACCTAACCTTGAGAGGTAAGTCTCAACCATTCCTTCCATCATTACATTATCATCTTCATGATTATTATCCCTTTCATGGGTCTACAATGGTGAATTAAAAATAGTAACTCTAGAACCTAATAGACTTTCTATAATTGATGGGTTATGATTGTTATTATGTGTTCATCATCTAATGGCTTGGGTTATCTCCTTTTAATCTAGAATTGAACTATTAGAGTCATGAACTAAGTGAATTGACACTTAGGGTTTCATAAAAATTGTAGCTTGACCATGGAAACTGCTTGTAATAGATGTTTTGATTAAATAGCCTTATAAATTGATAACTGGTGGTTGCTAAGGCAAATGTTAGGTTGATTTACACCTAGAAATTATTCACCCATTGGAATGGGGCTAAAGGGAAAGGTGTTCTTGAATTGATTTTGTGACTAGAGTAATTATAACTTATTGAAAATTCTAATTGCTAGACTTTGAGCGTTCCGAGGATTTACGGAAGGGAAAGGCCATAGAAGAACCATCTACATATTCCAACTCAAAGCACAATTCATGGTAGATTACGGTCTACTTGAGTTAGACTTTGAGTAGTTGATTGTATGTGTTGTGAAATTGATAGGAGAAAGCATGTCTAGTCTTCAAACATGATTGTGTATGGTTGAACTTCCTATATGTTGTTGTTTGAGTGATTATGTGGGCTTTGTACTATCACCACCCAACCGGGAAGAGACGCGGCCGTGGCACCGGTGCTAACCCACCAGGCACCTATTTAACATACTTTCATATCACATCTAGGTGAGCCACATAGCTACATCATGCTTTCATTCATCATTTATATTAATCCCATTGGGCGACAATTCACTTATATCATCATTTACAACTATGCCCATACAAATGTACATAAGCCGATGAGGCTATCAAAATAATATCCCAAAATATAGGCCGACAAGGCCAAACATATCTACCCATATACATATGTCTACGAGCCTCTAAGAAGAATACGTCATACCATATAGGAGGGACAGGACCCCGTCGTGCCCATAATTATGTACACAAAAGTATCTATACCAAAAGTTGTAGCTCCGAATGAAATGGAGCTCCGCTATGTAGTCCCTGAGAAATATAGCTACGCATCAAGTCTGTCTCCCTGGCCACCTGCAGGCATGACGCAGCATCTACAAATAAAAGGACATCAGTACGAAGAATGTACTGAGTATGTAAAGCATGATCAGTATCAATATGAAAGCATAATAGACAACATATGAAATAACATAGGATAGGAGATAATAGCATTATCGTCATAGCACTTACTTGCTTGCCATAGGGACATTCCATTTCTATTGCGTATCCGTGTACATACATTCATATCCGTACTCATTTACCTTTCGTATCCATATTCGTATTCATATTCATATTTCCATTCATACTCATATTCATATCATTTACATCTCATATACATTGCATATACATAGCCTTTACATAACATTTACATATATAGAATGTTCGTACTCATATTGATGTCAATATACATAGCGTTTATATAGCATGCCAACCACGAAGGTTCGGTGTTTCACATACCTCGGCCCCACCAAGGCTCGGTGTCATACATACCGAGGGCCTACCGAGGCTCGGTGTTATCGTACCCAATCGGTGGTGCGCGCGCATTATATACATATATACATGTCTACTATATTCTACCCGGCCATATAAGCTCGGGGTTTCATAATAGCCACACATGGGCACATATACATATAAGCTCATAAGCAACTTTAGCCTTTCTACTATCGTCATTCATTACGTCTATCCTTAAAGGATTACTCTTCGTATAAGGAACTTAGTACAATCGTATCATATCGAGAATCATAAGCTTAGTAGCTTTTAGAGATAGGATCATTAGAGAATATCGTAGGCTCATAAAAGGATAGATATTTGGCCAAAGAACCATGCCTTATGAAAGAAGGGTTAGCCTTACATACCTTTCCGTTCAACTATTCTATCACGTGCACGTTCTTCTTCAATGCTCACGTTCTACCTTCATTAGAGTTATACTTATCATTAGAAAATCGATAGCTTAGCATACTTGATTAAGCTAGAGAAAATCGGACAGCATCTCCTTTATTTATATAACCTCCCTCATATCACATATCAACTCCCAAACGTCAACAATAACATTTACTACATCATAACAATAGCCTTCATTCCCCTACATTATCCTTACTTCTCAATTTACTTCTAATCATCCACATTCATGGTCATATCACACAATTTCGTTCATTCATATACAAGGTCTATTCCATGTTCTCAATATCATTTATAACATGATTATAATCATAATGTATCAAGAATCATAACTCAATCCAAACATTTACTCAAAGGTGATATTATTCCCACATTCATGACCCATTTCCTATTTCCTTATATAATCCAAGTGTTTCAACTTTCAATTACCTTAAACAACAAGGAAATGTCATAAAACTTACCTTAGATGGTGTAGGAATGAACCTTGGGTGCAAACACTTCACTTGAGAAAAATCCTAGTTTCACCTTCACTTGGATTTCTTGTTTTGGATGAACTTTAATGGGTTTCTTACACTTGATTCACTTAGTTTGATGTAGATGATCACTAATATCTCTTCAATTTGTGTGGGAGAAATGTAGAGAGATGTTCTAGAGAGAAGAACTGAAATATGGAAATGAAATAATGAACTTGGTCCTCTTTTTAATAACTCAAAATCTGATCCGTCGGGACATTATAATACACTTATATGGTCGTATACTTATACGGTCCGTATAAGTGACCGTGAAACAGACCCTTCAATGTCTCTTCTCTGTGACCATTATACGGTCCATTATACGGTCCGTATAACTGACCGTATAATCCCACTAGTGAGGGACCTTCACTGTGATGGTCCGGCGGTCCATTATACGGTCTGTATAACCTCTGACCGTATAATGAGTCGTATAACCCATTAGTCCACTGAACTTGTTCTCGTCACTTCGTTCGATCTCCAATCCTCATGGAACCTTCTTAATACTTGTTTAACACTTTATTAACAATCCAAGGGACGTTATAACTCTTTCCCAAAACATCATTAAGTCATCGTTAATTTGATACTTGTAAATCCTTTCCAATACTTATCGTAGGCCTTGCCTTCTCTTGGCAACTTTCTCGTCTAACATCCAATGTCTTTGAAATCTTGCTCAGGGTCATCAAATGTCATTATTTACTTATTGAAATACCATACTCTTCGTGCTCTTCGTTAGCCCATTCACGGCGCATCAATGGAAAATTTTTTGAGGTGTAACATTCTTCCCCCCTTAAGAACATTCGTCCTCGAATGTTAAGCACTCGGGAATTCTACGAAAATTTCATCAGAGTTTGCCCTATAATATTACACTACCATCCTGTCATAACAACCCATAATAACAATGCCTCATAGGGCCACAATATAATAGAATTTGGCCACACACGACCCAAATGCATAAAAAGGAAAATATACATACCTTATGATCTTGATGTCTCATTGTTATATCTCGCATTTTGTACGTCGGAATATTTTTAAGTTGGTTGCGAAGAGTTATGGACAAGGCTACTTTTCTCCGACTTTGTTTTAAGACATAAGTTGCTTATGAATTTCATGGGATGGAGATATTAAGGAAGCATTTGGGGTCAATTCCATTTTTGAAAAGTGTTTTATTTTTGGAAAGTTGAAAATTCAAAAAAAAAAAAAAAAAAAAAAAAAAAAAAAAAGAGGAGGTGGACGGCCACATGGAAGTGTGGGCCATGGCCACATGTTTTAATTACTTGGTGGGCTAAGATGATAATAAAAGAAATCATCTTCACCATTTTGCCTCCCTAGAAACTTCAAGAAAAAAATGGAGAAAGAGAGAAGAGAGAGGAACGGCCAAGAGGGGTGGCCGACCATCCCCGTGAAAATGGTCATGAAAAATTTGTTTTTTCCTTTTTCA
>NC_081346.1:42532116-42579394 GCF_029784015.1 Lycium ferocissimum
AAATCCCATTTTTTACACTTCTTTGCCGCAAATAGTGTTACTTAAAGCAATTTGAAAGAATTATCTAAAGTTTGATTTACCACGGGAAAAATTGCTTGTTATCCCAGTTTCAGAGAAAAAAGGTTTGACGACTTTCCTAAGGCACTAAACGTTGATTTCCTAGATTCTACACATGCATAGGGTTCTAATATTTTTAGAGTTTTTATAAATGCACCTACATGAACAGATAATAAAATATAAATGAATAAACTCATGTTGGTGGGCCTACCAAGCCCACCGATAAACTATTTTTGTTACACCCCGTGGTTTCTGTACGCCGAAATTCGTAGGCGTTAGCTATTCAAGTACATACATCGGAGTTATTGTCGAGAAAATACAAGATCATAGGTGCTCGTGTTACGATTCCAAGAGTCCGAGTTCGCGTAACAGGTTATAGGAGGATTGGAAAACTATTGAACTAAGGAGATTAAGTTTCCGAGGCTTTGAAGGAAAGTTGGGCAAGGTTTGGTACGGAATTTTGGTCTAACTGGAAGAAAGAATATGTTTTAGTATATTAAGAGTTTTGAAGTGAAACGAAAGCCTAAAGTGAAGTTCGGGGAGTCTAGTTTATAACGCAACAAATCGCTCCTCAATAGGACATCGGGGTAAGTAGATATGGATGTTACAAGTCGAGCTGACAGACAGGAAAATGGTATGCGCGAACGCGCCTGGGAGTGGCGCGATCGCACAGAAGTCCAAGGGCCAACACAACCCGAACGCGCCACTACGAGGTGCGAACGTGCTGAACAAATTTTGAGGCCGGGGTTCAGGATGAAGGTTATATTATAAGAGTGTAATAATAACATATATATGTGACATTTGGAGACCATATGGGGTGAATTGGTTCATATGGCACTTAATGAGAAATCCTCGTTGCTGCACGCTAAGTGGGGCCCACCCGTCGTGGTTTTATAAAGGACATATGAAGAGACATATGAGTAGTACATGAAAAGTTGAGCAAGTCCTAAGAAGGACCCATAAGCCAAATATGGGCATAAGCCTTCCAAAAGGGCGATTTAAGGAAACATTTTCGGATGATCTGACTTGGAGGGGACAAAACGGTATTATATGTTTGGAATATGGAAAAACACCAAGAATTAAAGTTGTAGATAATTGAAAGAGCTTTCCAACCATATGTCGTGGCCCTCACACGATGTCGGGATCAAGATTTATGACCTTTTTACTGAACAAAGGTGCGGTCGGAAATAAAATCGAGTCGGCGCGAACGCGCGTGAACGCGAGGAAAATATAGGTCGGTCCAACCCGGACCGTTCTATAAAAGGGGGAGGCCACCTATTTTCACACCAAACATGTCCAAACACTCCCAAAAACTCCAAAAAATTCCCCAACCTTCCACCACCAACTTTTAGCCCGAAACCAGGTATAATTCCCAAATCCCGGTCCAAACAGCGTATAGTTGCAACTACAAAATTGTGTATTAATGCGTTGTGGCTTAAGTTCAAGGTGAAGGAGTGAATATATAGCATTATTATCAAGGGAAAGGTATGAATCTCTTTCTATTTGTGTTAATATCGGTTTATTTACGGAGAAGGAGCTGTAAAATCGTTATAAAATGGTTCTGTGATGGAAATATGGGACAAACACCATATGGGATGTTTATGAAGTATTTTGAAGTTGGAAATATTATGGTTAATGTTGGTATTGTTGTGATTGTTGTTGGTTGTTGAATTGAGAATTCGGGCTAGGCATATAAACAAAAATGCTTTTTCGATTTTCGAGCGAGAATATAGAATAGTATAATTTGAAACTTGTTACAAGTGTGCGATGAAGAGGCTAACGTTAGTGTAAGCCCTCTTAAATGTAGACTTACGATCTCGGACGCATAAGCGTAGCCAATAGGAGGTTAAACAGGTATGTTAAGGCTCGTCCCTTTCTTTCAAAGGCATGATTCCTAGGTTATAATCTCATGAATGTTTTCATATTTTCCTTGTTATCAGAAGTTAAAGATCTATGATTCCAAGGCATGATTCCTTTTCCCGATAACCCATAAATGTTTTCCAAAATGTCCGTATTTTTCCAAAACAGAGGTTTATGACTCCGTAAGCTTTTATGACAACAACGATGGATATGTTTTACAATGACAATGATGATGTCAAAGATGAGAATATTTTCCTACGATGAGTATGATGATGATGATTTCATGTTTAAAGGTTCCAAGTTTATGATTTCAATGACGATATAAGAATGTTGAGTTATTTCTTGATTTCTCAATCTTATTCATGAATGATGACTATTTTTAAAGATTCCAAAGTATATGAATTGATGCCTTATGATCCTATTCTATGTTTTCTCGTGATGTTAATCTTCATTGATAGTCTCACCTTATAATGATTGTTCCTTCAAGGTGAGACAAAGCGACCATGATTATTCCATAATATAATCGGAGGTTACCGACCTTACGTCACTCCGATAGATACATGACTTTCTTTGGGCTCTCATGCATGCTGCTTATATGATATATGTATATGTATATGGGGAAAAGGGAGAGCGTTATATACGCGTAACCACCTGATTAGTTGGTATAATATGGGAGAGCGTTATATACGCGTAACCACCTGATCAGTTGGTATAATATGACATGATACCATCCCGGACGCGGGATGCCTGGACGCAGGACATATATGGTTAAATGGATTGGAGCCGGCGCCTCGGCAATATGATATGTTTTATTTTCTCTATACATGAACAAGAAATGTTTTTCAAAGAAAGCATTACTATGGATATATGTATATATATGTATATAAATGGATCAGGCTACGCGTTCCGCAAAGACTGAGCATGCATGGTACCCGCCTAAAAGGCACTCAGATGTACAGGTTACTCTTTTCTCTCATGATATGCTCTATATTTTCGTCCTGCTACTATTCATGCTTTGTACCATTTAATATGTTATTATTCATGCCTTACATACTCGGTACATTACTACGCACCGACGTCCCTTCTTGTGGACGTTGCATTCATGCCCGCGGATCGAGGTAGCTAGGTCGGACGATTCACGGCGATAGGACCTCCCCCTCGGCGGCGCCGGTACGCTCCATTGATCCGGCGCTTCAATCCGCTTGGTATGCCATCTTGTTACATACATGGGTACGGCAGGGTCTTGTCCTATCCTTTCTACATTTTGTACTCCATAGAGGTCTGTAGACAGTGACATGTAGCCGTGATATTATGCAGCCTCGTCGACATGTATTTTGTTGTACACTATATATGTGTGGCGGCCAAGTCGGCTCACGCTGTTATTCTCATTGTCTATGTTTATATGTATGCGTTGTCCATGAGTTCCCGATACGGTGTCTTTTATGTTGATTGTTTGGGAGACAACATAGCACAGTTACAGATCGTACATGGGTCCAGGATAGTCAGTGAGAAGTAGATGCAAGCATAGGGTGCTTGTGCTGTAAAGAATGGGGTGCACTGTCCGCGCTCATCAGTTTGGGTCATGACAATTTTCACCCATAGTTGGGCCTTCAAAAATTTAGCTTCCCTTTCTATGTATTTTTAACGGTCTCGATCAAAATGAGTCATTAGGCCCTCAGCCCAATGGGTTTATGCAAATGGAAGTCGCCCAAGCCAAGGTATTTCATGCAAGCAAGAATAAAAAGGGATAAGGATTAGGATTTGTTCAAGTTAAGATGGTACAAAAAAAATAGACTCATGTAATACATATATGTATAAGGCAGGCCATTCATCATTTAATAGGGTAAGAAACTGACTAAGTATACATAGATTGGGTACATCAAACGAAGACAGGCCCAAAATTTGCGAATAACCCAAGGCCCATAAAAACAGACCCAAACATTTAAAACAAATAGAAAAACCCACAAGAACAGCCCTCTTAAAATAAAAGGTAGGCAATGCCATACAAATATACACAATTACAAACCAATATACCATGGGTATACACACCCATGGAGATACAAGAATAGCCTAAAAAGGAAAGCTTTCACCCTTTTGTTCCTGATGCCGCAGAAGATCCAAGGGGTTTCTAGGAACCCCAGGCATGTCAGATGCCAAGAAAGGCTTAAGCGTAATCCTTGAGTGCTACTAAGCATCTCCATTTATGTGTTAAGCTTATGTTTTACAAGGGAGAAAGCATCAATATTTGTATGCACAGCTTACTACAAAAAACTAGCTACAAAGATACACATAATATACAATCCAGTTGAATGTATTACGACATTTAATAGTGAACACCTTTTAAAAACAATCAGGCCCAAGAAAAAACAATAGTGAGAAAGAACCTTAAGCCCAAATAATATCACTTATCAGGAATACAACAAACCGGGCTAACCAATGAATTACACTTAGTCATTTAGAGAAGGCCCAAAAAACTGGCCCTAAACCCCCAAAACTAATACAATATTAATTAATGCCAACAAACTTATAGCAGTGATATACACCATATATGCTAGATATACCAACCTTTATACACTTGTGAGGTGTATAAAGTTTGAGTATATCTTATATATCTAGGTATATCCTTTCATTCATTATTGAGAAAAACAACCAACTCTACAAAGCAGATGATAAAACAAAGATGATAGACCCTCAAATATAGAAGTTTCAACAAAGCAAGATCAAACAGGATCAAGAAGAGGAAGAGATTTACAAGTCAAATGTCAAGAAGATATATGATTATAAATGTTCCTACTCTCTTTTTACTCAATATCAAATGATAGCCTCTTGCCAACTTAGTCTTTTAAGCCCATGATCATACACTTACTATATACTAACTCTAAAATCCAAGTTTTTGCAAATAAGTCCTTTAATCAGACACAGATTGAGGGAAACAAGTGTATAGAGTTGCAAGACAAGGGCAGAAACAAGCAGGGCAAACATGCTTTGAAATCACCTTTTTTTTCAAACTAAGCAACAATGATAATGCTATAGCTATTGCAAATTGAGACATATCTTTGATCTGTAAACTATCCAGTCTTTTTTGGTATGTGATAAAGGGTAATAAAAGATCATAAGTGTAGGGGTTGAGGTTGAAAACCACTTGGCTAGATGGGAAGGTCTTTTAAAGGCATCTAAGGAGAGGATTGAGATGCTTGACCCATAGTATCTTTTCTCTGAAATAAAAGACTGTCATGACATCCCTCACAAGCCTATGGGGGGTATAACCTCCTACTGTTACATCTTAAAAAATTTTGAGTTATCACATTATGAGTAGACTAACGTAAGCCTAAAGTGGACATGAGGTCCTTATGAGATTGAGGAGAGTATTTGATAACTTTAAGTAAGTACATTAAGATTTTGAAGTCATATGAATCGGAGGGATTAAGTTTATCGAAAGAAGTAGAATGTAAGTCATGTTTGGGACGATTTCGCAATAATTGAGTTATACTTTGGTTAGTGATGACTCGAGGAGGAGCAATAGGGCCCCTTAGATGTTTAATAAATTGTTATACAAGTGCAAAAGAAGGTTCCATAAGGATTGGGAGTCAAACGAATCGAAATGAGCAACTTATAGGATGGGAGCATTTTGACGGACCATTTGACGGGCCGTCAAATAGTGGAGCTCTACCGTGAAACAGTCACAGTGAGGCCTGCTTGGCTGGGAAGTTTAACGGAGCATTTTGACGGACTGTAGGAATTTTGACGGTCCGTTGAGGCGTCAAAATGCCCGACGGGTTTTTAAGTGACGCTTTATATATTTCGTGTTACCTCATTTGGACACATTATTTTCCAAAATTAGATTCTAGAGCACTCCAAAACCCTCTCTCCAAGTCCATAAACTAATTCAAGCCAAATCCAAGAGAATCAAGAGACCCAGGTGCTAAAAAGCTTGTTAGGGTTGTGAAGCTCAAGTTTTCCTTTGGTGTTGATGTTGGGGATTTCACTTTAGTGGAGTAAGTTGACCCAAGGCTTGTTCTTGTGTGATTAAGGTAAGTTTTTACATCTTTTGCATATAATTAAGGTTGTTTGATTGTTACGCCATGTGGTTGAAGGATGAAAAGTGGAAAGAGAGTTCAAGTATGAATTTAAGGATATTATGAGCTATGAGTTGACTTGAATTATGATTCTTGGCATGTTATGAGTATAATCTTATTATGGATGATACTAATAATGTTGGGGAAGTGTCGTATGTAAGTATATATGGTGTTGTGTTGTAGCTATTGTTATGAATGATCATGAAAAGGGATTTTGGGGATTGGATAATGCTTAATTTGAATGAAACCTCTTAATTATGGTAGTGCTGATGATGTCATTGTTGTTTGGGCGTTGTTTTGGAATTTGGTTAAGGTAGATGAAATAGGAGAAATGCTGCCCAATTTTTGTTAGCTTACGAATTATACTAGCTTGGACTTGGGATTGTCTTTGAGGCCTAACCTTGCTATGAATCCTCTTAAATGTAGATTCTTCGGGCTTCGGAGGAAAACATTAAATAGTTAAGAAGACAAAAAGGTATGTAAGGCTAACCCTTCTTTCTTAAGGCATGATCCCATGGTTGAATACGTATACGTGAAATCCATAACGTCTTCCATGATGACTTCATTCCTAGAATCACTAAAGCTCGTAGTTCTTAATACTCTCATGATATCATTGATTCCATCCTATGATAGGTGATCCTCTAAGGAAAGATATAGTGAAAATGATGAGGATGATGTTGTTTTTACTTATTTAACTCTAGGTTATGTATATATATATAAAAAGCTATGTTGCAACACCGAGTCCCTTTGTGGCTGGGTATGATATCTACTGTACACATATTACACCTCGGAAAAATTTTCGTTGATGCACAGTGAGTAGGCTAATGAGGAATATGAAGTATACGATGTTTCAATAGGTAAGAAATAGCATTTGAAGATTGTAAATAAGATTTGAAAGGCATTCGATGTTAGATGAGAAAGTTGCCAAGAGAAGGCCATGTATACGATAAGTATCGGAAAGGATTTATGAGTAGTAAGTGGATGACAACTTAATGATGTGTTGGGGAAGAGTTATAACACCCCTTAGATTGTTAGTGAAGTAATAAACAAGTGCTAAGAAGATTCCATAAGGATTGGAGATCAAACGAGACGACGGGATCGAACTTGGTGAAGCCAGTTCGAAAATTCCACGGGTTCCACGGCGCCAGCGATGTGTTCCACTGTCTGTGGATGGGTCTGTGGAACTACCAGCAGAGAAGCCAACTGGCTGGTCATGAACCACGACCAGCTTCACGGACAACACTGGGTTCCATGGACCGTGGAACAGTCCGTGGAACACCCGACGGGCTGCAATGTTTCAAGTCTTTAAATGTGTTCCCAACTTCATTATTTCATTCCCAACATCTCTCCACTTCTCTCTAAGACTTCTAGGGCATCATATATATTTCATGAACAAGGATCCAAAGGAAATTAAAGGTTGTTATCATTAAGCCAAGTGAATCAAAGTAAGAAAACCCATTAAAGTTCATTAAAAGCAAAGAATTCAAGTGAAGGAAAATCTAGGGTTTGGCTCAAGTGAGGTATATGCAACCAAGGTTCAATCCTACACCATCTAAGGTAATTTTTATGATGCTTCCATGTTGTTTGAAGTATTTGGAAGTTGAAACACTTGGTTTACAAAAGAATATAAGAAATGGGTCATGAATGTGTGAATAGTATCACTTTTGAGTAAATGCTTGGAATGAGTTACGATTCTTGATGCTTTGTGAATATGATCATGTTATAAACGATAGTGAGAGTATGGAAATCAAAATTGTATGTGAATGAACGTATTGTCAAGTTATGACTATGATTATGAATAAAGCGAAGAAAATTGTGAAGTAAGAGTAAGGTAGATGACTAAACTTTATTGTGATGATACTGTGAACGTTATTATCGATGTTGGGAGTTGATATGTAATACGAGGGAAGTCGTATAAATAAAGGAGATGCCGTCCGATTTTCTCTAGAATTAATCATGAATGCTAAGCTATCTAGTATCTAATATGAGTATGCACTTCAATGAAGGTAGAACGTGAGCCTTGAAGAAAAACGCTGCCGATAGAATAGTTGCACGAAAAGGTATGTAAGGCTAACCACTTCTTTCTTAAGGCATGGTTCTTTGGCCAAATGTTCATCTTCTTATGAGTTCATGATACTCTCTAACGATCCTAGCTCGAGAAGCTATTAAGCTAATGATGCTCAAATGATATGATTGTACTAAGTTCCTTATACGAGAAGTAATAGTCTAAGGATAGAAGGTGATGAATGACGATAGTAAAAAGGCTAAAGATAGATACGAGCTTATATGTATGTGTGCCCATGAGAGGCTATTGTGAACCCCGACCTTATATGGCCGGGTAGAATATAGTAAGTATGTATATCTATATGACGACGCGCGCACACCACTGTAGTTGGGTACAAATAACACTGAGCCTTGGTATGGTCATGTACGATCAACCCTGAGCCTTGGTAGGGCCAGGCACTGAGCCTTGGTAGGGCAGTACGGTGAAACACCGAACCGCGTGGTCGGGTACGATATGTAAATGCTATGTATATGACATCTATATGAGTACGAATAAGCTATGTATATGACATCTATATGAGTAGGTTATGCTATGTATATGACATCTATATGAGTACGACTATGCTATGTATTTGACATCTATATGAGTACGACTATGCTATGTATATGACATCCATTAGAGTATGAATATGTTAAGACCATGTAAGTGCCAAGTAAGGGCTACGTATATGATATGAGCATGAGCATGAACGGACTTATGAACACGAATACGAAAATAGATACGAAAGGTAAATGAGCAAGAATATGAATGTATGTACGCGAATACGCAATAGAAATAGAAAGTCCCTATGGAAAGCGAAGTAAGTGCTATGATGATGATGCTATTATCTCCCGTATCTTGTGATATTTCATATGTTATCCATTATGCTTCCATATTGATGCGATCATGCTTTACATACTCGGTACGTTCTTCGTGCGACGTCTACGCTTTTGTTTGTGACGCTCGCGCGATGCCCGCGGGTGGCCGGGGAGACGACGGATCCATAGTCACATTATCTCGGGGACTGGACATGGCGGAGGCGGGTTTCGTTCGGAGAGCCGGCTTTTGGTATAGATTCTTTTGTGTATATATTCATGGGCATGGCGGGGTCCCCGTCCCGCCCACATGTTATGATATGATGTACCCTTCTTAGAAGCTCGTAGACATTGTGTATATGGTTAGATATGTTCGGCTCTGTCGGCTATATTTTGGGATGTTATTTTGATCGCACTTTGTTGCCGCATGTACATTATATGGGCATAGATGTTATTGATGATATAGATATGTTGTTGATCGATGAGATTAGAATGATGATATGAAAAGTATGATATAATTATGTGGCTCACCTAGAATGTGATGTAAAGTGTGTGTTGGGGTGCCGTTGCTAGCACCGGTCTTTCGTCGCGGCCTCGGGTTGGGTCGTGGACAACACACCACGTCGATTAGGTATGAATAACACCGAGTCCCATTGTGGTCGGGTGCACTTCACACCGAGTCCTATTATGGCCGGGTATGTTACCCATCGAGTCCTGAATAGGCCGGGTATGTTATAATGATGATGTTATTTATGTATATGTCTACGTATAGAAGGTGTTATTTAGAGAAAGGGGTAAGTAAATATGATAAACGTCTCAAGAGTATACTCTTCTATCTCATGTTATCCTTCATGCTTTTATCATGTTATTACTTATGCCTTACATACTCAATACATTGTTCGTACTGACGTCCTTTTGTTTGTGGACGCTGCGTCATGCCCGTAGGTGGACAGGGAGACAGAGACTCGACCAGGGGGTCGCTTATTCAGAGATCGTGTAGGAGCTCCATTTGATTCGGAGGTACAATTGGTACTGCTGTACTATTTTTGTGTACATATATAGGCAAGGCGGCCCTGTTCTGTCTTTGTGATGTTACATATTCTTTCTAGAGGCTCGTAGACAGTTGTGTATATCTAGATGTCTTTTAGCCTTGTCGGCTCATGTTTTTGTATATCATTTTGTTAGCCCTGCCGGCTTGTGTATATGTATATGGGCATTATTGATGATGTTGATATAAAAGTGCCTTAGCCCAATGAGATTTGTATTGTTGATACATAGGAATTGCGGGTACCCGGTGGGGTAGCTCCGGGTACCCGTCATGGCCCTCCAGTTGGGTCGTGATAATAAAAAAGCCAAATTTGATTAAATGAGAAATGAGGGGTAAAATGGTCAATTTACTTAATTAATCAATTTTCTTTGAATTTAAATAGAGTAAAATACTTTGCAAATTGCTATTTTAACAATTTAGACAATTAAGTGAAATAATCATGGAAAATTATCACTTTCTTCTTGGTTAATTTTAACAAAAGTGTAATAACTGTAAAAAGTACTTAAATTAATTCATAATATTATAGAAATTATCCTATCATACAAAATTGGCAAATATATAGCCTTAATAAATTTTAGAAAATTATTTTGACTTTCTAAAAATATATTTCCCTCGTCTAATATTTCAAGGACTCTGGATAATTAAAGAAAATTATGGGAGGTCAAAAATTAGGTGTCAACAAAGCGAGTTTGTGAATGTGTTCCCCGTGGACTTGCTAGGTATGCCACCTAACCGTGACATTGACTTTCGGATTGATTTAGACCCTGGGACTCATCCTTTCTCTATTCCACCTTATAGGATGGCGCCAATGGCTTCCAGGGAATTGAAAGAACATTTGCAAGTTCTTTGGAGTAAGGGGTTTATTCGCCCGAGTGTCTCTCCTTGGGGTGCTCCTGTGTTGTTTGTTAAAAGGAAGAATGGGTCTATGCGTATGTGTATTGACTACCGTCAGCTGAATAAGGTAACTATCCGAAACAAGTATCCCATTCCCCGTATTGATGACTTGTTTGATCAGTTATAGGGAGCTTCTGAGTTCTCTAAAATTGACTTAAGGTCAGGGTATCACCAGTTGAAGATTCGGGTAGAGGATGTTCCTAAGACAGCCTTCAGGACCAGGTATGGACACTATGAGTTATTGGTTATGTCTTTTGGGCTTACAAATGCCCCATCTGCGTTCATGGATTTGATGAACAGTCTCTTTAAGCCCTTTCTAGACTCTTTAGTGATAGTGTTCATTGATGATATCCTGGTATATTCAAAAAGTAAGGAGGAGCATGAGAAACATTTGAGGATTGCTCTTAGGGTATTGTGAGAGAAGAGGTTGTATGCTAAATTCTCCAAGTGTGAGTTTTGGTTGTCTTCTGTGTCCTTCTTGGGGCATGTAATTTCGAGAGAGGGTATTATGGTGGATCCGCAGAAAACTCAGGCGGTCAGGGAGTGGGCCAGGCCCACATCAGTGACCGAAATCGGTAGTTTCGTGGGTCTGGCTAGCTATTGTCATCGATTTATGAAAGGGTTTGCCTCTAATGCTTCTCATTTGACACGATGACTCGTAAAAGAGGTACCGTTTTAGTGGTTCCTCATACATAATCCATTGGGATTTGGTTCTGCTAGATGAGAACTTGACACATGAGGAAGAGCCTGTTGCTATCTTAGATAGGGATGTTCGCAAGTTGAGGTCCAAGGATATAGCCTCTATGAAAGTTAAGTGGAAGAATTGCCCAGTGGAGGAAGCTAGTTGGGAAACAAAATCGGATATGCGTAGCAAGTACCCTCAGCTTTTCGCCGAGTCAGTTAACTTTTTGTAGATTCCCCATCTTCGTCCGTTCGAGGACGAACGGTGTTTTAATTAGTATCTGGTGTAACGACCATCCCGGTCGTTATGGAAAATATAGGATCACCCCACCAAATAGAACCTTCCGACGGGTAGAACAAGCTAATAGAAACTCGATTGTATACGTCTAAGAACTGAAAACTGGACTTGTTTGTGATTGTTATTTGATTATGTTGAGTCCATCGGGAGGTGACGTAGGAAATTAGAACTCCATTGGGAATTCTGAGGCCACAGGTGAGTTCGTATGGTGTTTTTATGTCTGTATGCATGTTTTGTTTTTGTTTGTGAGGCCTCAGAAGAAATGTTGGGTGGTGGAGTTGAAAAACTGTGAAATTAGTGACTTACTGGTTCAGTGGTACCGCTACGGCAGAAGTATTACCGCTATGGCAGGACCATTGTAGCTTCCAGCTTCTCGCCGCAACGGTCAGTCAGTTTTCGTTGTGTCCGCTGTGGCGGGCACTGGACCGCTATGGCGATGCCGCTATAGCGGGATCAGGCCTGCCATGGAGGAGGTTAGGGTTAGTGTGGTCCGCTATAGCGGGGCACTTAATTGAGCCGAGAAAGCGAGACCGTGATTTGACTCCGACCGCCGCAAGCCGGTCGAGTACGAATCTCGATTTTTAAACACTTTGTTCCGAATTTTTATTCATAAAATTCCAAAATGGGGGCTTCCCAAGCACCTAGGGCGAATTTCCAAGCTAGGGCAAGAATAACCTTGAGAGGTAAGTCTCAACCATTCCTTCCATCATTACGTTATCATTTTTATGATTATTATCCCTTTCATGGGTCTACAATGGTGAATTAGAAATAGTAACCCTAGAACCTAATAGACCTTCTATAATTGATGGGTTATGATTGTTATCATGTGTTCATCATCTAATGGCTTGGGTTATCTCCTTTTAATCAAGAATTGAACCATTAGAGTCATGAACTAAGTGAATTGAGACTTAGGGTTTCATAAAAATGGTAGCTTGACCATGGAAACTGCTTGTAATAGATGTTTTGATTAAATAGCCTTATAAATTGATAATTGGTGGTTGCTAAGGCAAATGTTAGGTTGATTTGCACCTAGAAATCATTCACCCATTGGAATAGGGCTAAAAGGAAGGGTGTTCTTGAATTGATTTTGTGACTAGAGTAATTATGACTTATTGAGCGTTCTAATTGCTAGACTTTGAGCGTTCCGAGGCTTTACGGTGAAGGGAAAAGGTCAGAAATGAGCAAGCTACGTATTCCAAACCTACATTCGAGGTAGGTTACGGTCTACTTGAGTTAGACTTTCATTAGTTGATTGTATGTGTTGTGAAATTGACAAGTAGAAGCACGTTTATTCTTCAAACATGATTGCGGTGTGGTTGAACTTCCTATATGTTGTCGTTTTCGAGTGATTATTCGGACTTCGTTCCACTATTCATCGTGTTGGGACTTACAAAGTTGATGGTGTTATGATGAGAAGTTAATATGATCTTCTTGGCGGAATAGAGATATTTAATGATAATTTGATTATTGAAAATAATGTGACACTAGATACGGATATATATACATATACGAAAAGGCTCATTTTACCAGGGAAGTAGTGGACGAGGCTCAGATACTTTCAATGTAGCATATTTGATCGGGTGAGTGTGTCCCAACATGGTAGCTCGGGTCTTAGGAGTGAGTCCGGAATGAGTGGTACATAGACACCATGGGTCCCCTGCAGTCATGACCACCGAGCAATGACATCGCTAGCATGTGTGTGTGTGGCGTGTATATGGTTATTGCTGGTAGACTTATTCCGTTGTTTGCTCCCGTTGATTGATTCTTGATACCACTGGGTGACTTGATTGTTAATATCCTTGGTTGACTTGTTGTTGGGTTATTGATTAGGTGTTGTTGACTGGCTTGTCTATTTTTTTGGTTTTATGATGTATGCATGATACTAATCTTAGTCGAGCTATGATATATACCGGTATATAGTGTTCAGACCGATATCACCTTGTCGCATTCTTTTCGAGTGTCGCGATCCGTAGATCGCTACCCGACCTCATATCTAGCGTTGAGGCCATATTTGTCGATAGATTTAGGATGCAGCTTCTATCCATGCCAAGCCGCCCGAAGATCTTCTTTTATGATGTTATTCCTATTCCGATATTGTTGGTATTTATTTGCATGCATTACATTGCTTAGACATGTTTTAGATTAGAGTCCTTGTACGGTGACTTTCGAATTTTGGGGTTTGTAATAGTTAGGACTTCCGCATTTACTTCATTATTTTGTGGCATGACTTAACATGATTTATCTTATGCTTGAATGGTTAATAACTGATTGAAATGGTTAATATAAAAATGGACTTGAATGAATAGATGGCTTACGTGTTGGTTCGCCCACTAGGAGTTAGTGTGGGTGCCAGTCATGGAGGGTTAGGTCGTGACAGTAACGAAACAAATCGCAGTCGTGGTGGCACCTACACTATTCCCTCTGGTAGACGTACCATTCCCAAGTCATTTACCTCTTTTTAGAAAGCAGGTGCGGAATTAAAATAATTAGAAACATAATCTAAATCATAATGACATAAAGAAGTGGTGAAACAAGACTTTTATAAATAAAATTCCCAAAAATCTGATCTTACACGATACAAGAACTTGTACATCGAATTACAAAAATTGAAATGACCTACAGACTCCATAATAGTAAACACTGTCTATAGGAGTAGAATAGACAGAGTACATAAAAAGAAATTCGGAATGCAGGACCGGCTAGTGGCTCACCCTAAACATCTCTGTGAAAATCTTCAGAATCTACCCCGATATCTCGAACATTAACCTGGAACAACTCTACACCCCGGAAAGGGTGTAGAAAGAGTAGCATGAGCACAAACACACGTACTCATAGGTATCATAGGCCGACTAAGATTAGTTACCACATATGAAACACAGAAATCAATGAGTAGAACAGATAAGATGGTCAACAACAATAAAAGGCACAGTAAGTCTCAATATCTTCCGGTCATAACCTAGGTTAAAGCTTCTAAACCACAAGTCTGCCAAGTCTCTAGGAAATCCTCAACCATAAGCAACAACAAAAGAGAATCACCAATAAGACTCCAATGGAGTAATGTGCGATACAATGATAAGGAGTACAATGCAAATGGGATGCAAAGTAATGCAATGCAATGTGATGCCATGATCAATGTCTCGAAACTGTACACACATGCTATAAACATTTTTCGCTTCAATAGTCATGACCCATGGGGGACCCGTGGTGTCCATGTACTAGCCACTTCGGAACAGACCTCGGATCATGACTCTGCCACTATACGTCTGGTATAGACCTCGGACTATAGCAATAATAATGTTACTTTCCTCTTTCTCTTTCTTTCCATTTCAAAATCCGCTCCCATAACTCTTTCATCATGTATGAATGCAAGAAATGAGGAATCACATGTAACCAATGCAGTTAATATGAGATGAAAATTCATAAGCACCATAATGACAATTCCACCCCTGCACAGATTATCAATACTATCATGGGAACATATCAGATACTCAATCCCAATCACAACAAATAGAACTAGCATAGCCCACATAACCACAACCACGTTGTCAAGTACAACACATGTCAATAATTGTATAAAGTACAGCGGCAAGCCCAAATTATTTCATGACTAAATTTCATAAGATTTCCCCACAAAACCAGTTTTCATAGCACAAGATTCACAAACTCAACACTAGGATTTACAAACCCATCTTCCCCAATTAATCCCTTATTTCCACTATAGAGTCTATACATAGACCATAAACAACACAAATAGAGTAAATGAGACTTACCCAGTGAAGAATCAAGCCAAAAGCTCCTCAAATCGCCCTTAGAAGTCTCTAGGTTTTCAATTTTAGAGCATGGAAGGAGTGGGTTCGGAATGGTGAATATAATGTTTCTAAAATCTGTGATCTCGCTTACGCAAAACTCATGTCCGCCTTCGTGATCCTGTATCTGTGAACGTCCGCATATGCGGATTCGTTAATGACTCAGCATCCTCACTGATGCGGAGGAATGCTCACCTGCGCGATACCATGCCTGCGGAAGGAATTTCGCAGGTTCGGAGAATAACCGACTTAGCAGAAAATTGCATCTGCGAACCAAGCCTCCCTGAGGTGGGCCCGCAGATGCGGTCACCCCGTCACAGGAGCGACACGCCAGAAAACCAGAAAATCTAGTTTTTACCAAGTTTAACCCAAAAACTCGACCTCCATTCGAGACCTCCCGAATACAAACCAAATATGCAGACACAGGTAAAAATATGCTATGAACTCAACTGTGGCATCGAAATTCCCAACGGAGGTCACCTTGGCCCGGTCATCCCCAAACGGCAAAAACTAAGTTTCCGATCAAAGGCCCAAAACGCTCCAAGAGTGCCTTGAGAATCAAACTAATCATCCCACCAAGTCATAATCGACTCTCCGGACCTAATGAAATCGAAAGAAATCACAAAAAGGTCCGTTTACCAAAAAGTCAACTATTGGTCAAAGATTTTTCAAATATTCAACTTTGAACTTCTAATTTACTCAAAAATCAAACAAGACTCACTCGATCACCTCGTGAATCATGCTACCCATCCCCACAAGTTAAACACGCTCTAACAAGGCTAGGGGAAAGGTGTCACGACCCAACCGGAGGGCCGCTACGGGCACCCGGTGCTAACCCACCTGGGCACCTCTTATCATACTTTCACATTTATATCTAGGTAAGCCACATAGCTAATTCATACTTTCCATCCATTATTCATACTAATCCCATCGAGCAGCGATACATATATATATCACCATCAATAACAATGCCCATATCAATGTACATAAGCCGACGAGGCTAACAAAATGATATCCAAAATATGTGCCGACAAAAGTGCCAAACACATCTAACTATATACACATGTCTACGAGCCTCTAAGGAGAGTATGTCATATCATATAGGCGGGACAGACCCCGCCATGCCCATAAGTATGTACACAAAGAATGAATACCAAAAAGCCGTAGCTCCGAATGAAACGGAGCTCCGCTACGTAGTCCCCCGAGTAATAAAGCTATGGATCAAGCACGTCTCCCGGCCACACGCGGGCATGACGCAAATCCTCCACAAACAAAAGGACGCGCATCGAAGAATGTCCGAGTATGTAAAGCATGATCAACATCATTATGAAAGCATAATAGACAACATAAGAAATAGCATAAGATGGAGGTAGTAGAACCATTGTCATAAACACTTACTTGCTTTTCATAGGGACTTTCCATTTCTAATGCGTGATTGTGTACATACATCCATATCCGTATCCGTATTCATATCCGTACTCATTTACATTTCGTATTCATTTTCATATTCATAGCATATTCGTATTTATATTCATATTATATACATAGCATACCCGACCGTGAAGGTTCGGTGTTTCACATACCCGGCTATGGCAAGCTCGGTGATTATACATACTTGGCCCTACTAAGGCTCAGGGTTATCCGTACCCAACTGCAGTGGTGCGCGCGCAATACATATTATACCCGGCCTTATAAGCTCGGGGTTATATAATAGTCATACATAAACATACATATATAAGATCTCATAAGCATCTTTAGCATCATTACTATCGTCATTCATCACATCCATCCTTAGAGGATTTCTCACCATATAAGGAATTTAGTACAATCGTAACATATCGAGAATCATGAGCTTAGTAGCTTTTAAAGATAGAATCATTTGGAGGACATCATAGGCTCATAGAAGAATAGATATTTGGTCAAGGAACCATGCCTTATGAAATAAGTGTTAGCCTTACATACCTTTCCGTTCAACTATTCTATCACCTGCACGTTCTCCTTCAATGCTCACGTTTCTACCTTCATTTGAGTTATACTATCATTAGAAAATCGATAGCTTAGCGTACATGACTAAAGATAGAGAAAATTAGACAGCATCTCCTTTATTTATACGACTTCCTCCATATCATATATCAACTCCCAAACATCAATAATAACATTCACAACATTATAACAATGGTCTTTATTCACCTACATTATCCTTACTTCTCAATTCACTTCCAATTATCCATATCCATGGTCATAGCACACTATTACATTCGCTCATATACAATGTTTATCCCATGTTCTCAATATCATTTATAACATGATTATAATCATAACATATCAAGAATCATTGCTCAACCCAAGCTACTATTTACAAACATCACTATTCTCATATTCAAGACCCACTTTTTATATTCCTCTACAATCCAAGTATTTCAACGTCTCAATATTTTAAACAACATGGAAATACCATAAAACTTACCTTAGATGGTGTAGAAATGAAACTTGAGTGGAAATACTTCGCTTGAACCAAAACCCTAGTTCACCTCCAATGGAATCTTTTGTAGTCCTCTAACCCTTGGAAGCTTTCTAACACATAAACACTTGATTCTAGTCTTTTGATCTTTGTGTTTTCTTGAACTTGAGTGGAATGTGCTTAGAGAAGGGTTTGGAGCTCTCAATACTTGTAGAAGATGAAAAATGAAGTAAAAGAACCCAAGGCATCTGTTTATACAAAAACTAAAAAGCAGCCCGTCGGGTACTATACGGACACTTATATGGTCCGTATAGTATTGTACGGCCCGTATAAGTGGCTGTGGTTCACCAACCATAAAATCATATCCCTGCTGCGAGTTATACGAACCCTTTATACGGACCGTATAAAGTTATATGGACCGTATAAGTGGTCGTATAACTCCATTTCTCTGAAATGGATTCCGTCGTTTCGTTTGATCTCCAATCCTTATGGAACCTTCTTGACACTTGTTTAGCACCTCATTAAAAATCTAAGGGATGTTATAACTCTTCTCCAAAATATCGTTAAGTCATCATTAACTTGGTACTCATAAATCCTTTCCGATACATAACGTATACCTTGCCAAAGAACTTTCTTCTCTTACCTCGAATGTCTTTGAAATCTCAATTAGGATCATCAAATGCTATTTCTCACTTATCGAAACATCGTATACTTCGTGCCCTTCATTAGTCTACTCACTGCGCATTAACAAAAAATTTCCCGAGGTGTAACAAAAGGTCAGTAGAGTAAAAGGGTAAAATGCCTAAACGACCAAACGAGTCATTATAATTTTAAGAAAGGCCAAGGTGCCACCACCGAATGAAGCAATTTCGCAGGCTGGTGAACCATAGGAGTGTGCCGCTGGCACTTGTCTCATTTTTTAACGAAAGCCTTGGCATCTTCCTCGATGCTAGACCAATAATACCTGGACCTTACTATCTTTCTGACCATCGACTCATATCTAGAATGATTTCCACAGCTACCCTCGTGTGTTTCCCCCATTACATACTCTGTATCTGTTGGCCCTACACATTTGGCCAGCAGTCTAACGTAGGACTGTATGTACATCTCTCCTCCATGTATGCAGTATCGGGCAGCTTTAATCCTTAAGGATCATGCGGCTTTACTGTCATCGGGGAGGGTCTTATTTTGCAGATAATTCATGATTTCGCTGCACCAGTCCCAAGTCAAACTTGTAGAATTTACCATGTTCGAGCCGGGGCTCAACACGAAATGCAAGAGATGGACTATGGAGTCCGACCACCTTCGGTTGTTTTTGCCAAGAGCCCGGCTTGCAATGCATCGACTTCGATGTTCAGCTCGCGGGGGATCTGCGTGGTTTCCCATTGTTTGAAGTGAGATAACAATATCATGATCCGAGTCAAGTAGTCCTACATTCGTCCATCCTTGGCCTTATATCTGCCGAGGATTTGATTAACGATAAACTAAGAATCACTCTTCAGCTCTATATTCTCGGCTCCGAGTCTGCAAGACAATTCTAAACCTGCAATTGCGTCCTCATACTCGGCCTCATTGTTAGTCAAATATAATCATTTTATGGCTTGACTGATCACGGCCGCTGATGGCGTGGCCAGGACAATCCCCAACCCAAAGACGTTTTATGTTTGAGGCCGCATCCGTGTATAAGGCCCACTTTTCGAAAGCAGCTTCGGATGCCCGGATTGCTTCTTTCTTAGCACCAAGCATCATTATCAGACTATAGTCAACCACGAAGTCCGCCAGGGCTTACGACTTGATGGAAGTCCAGGGGTGATCTGTGATGTCATACCCGCATATCTCGATCGACCAATTTGTAAGTTGACCTGATAGTTCAGGTTTGTGCAAGATGCTCCTCAAGGGGAACGCAGTTATCACATTTATTGGATGGCATTAAAAATATGGTCTTAGTTTCTGGCCGCGACCACGAGGGCTAGGGCCAGCTTTTCGAGGTACGCGTAATGGACTTCGGCCTCTGTTAGGTCCTTACTAACATAATAAATGGGGTATTGCATACCTTTTTCTTCCTGAGCTAACACCACACTTATCGTCGTTTCTGATAGCACTAGGTAGATTAACAGGGGCTCCCCCACCTCTGGGCTCGCGAGCAGCGGAGGGTTGGAGAGGTATCTATTTAGCTCTCTTAATGCCTGTTAGCAGTCCAGAGTCCACTCAAAGTTTCCCTTCTTTTTCAGCATACTGAATAACTTTTGACAACATTCGGATGATCTCAAAATAAACCTTCCCAGGGAGATTATCCTCCCCGTCGATTTTTGTATGTCTCGGGTGTTATCAAAGACATCTGGTATCTGCTTGATCACCCAAATATGATCTAGGTTGGCCTTAATGCCCCTGTTAGACATTAAGAACCCGAGGAACTTTCCCAAGCCCACTCCGAAGACACTTCTTTCTGGATTCAACGTGAGGTTATACTTGCGAAGGACATCAAATATTTCCTGCAAATGATTTAGATATTCCTCTGTTTCCAGGGACTTAACTATTATATCATCCAAGTAGATTTCCACATTCCTACCTAGCTTATGTTGGAACATCCGGCCTGTCAATTGGTGGAAAAAGGACCATGCATTCTTGAAGCCAAAGAGCATGACATTGTAGCAATAAGTTCCATGTTCGGTGATGAAGGAGGTCTTTTCCTGGTCTACCAATCTGATCGAACCCTGAGAAAACGTCCAGGAAACTCTACAACTCATGCCCGGCCATTGAATCGACTGTCGTGTCTAGCATGGCATGGGGTATGAGTTCCTTAGGCATGCCCTATTCAGGTCTTTTAAATCTAAACACATTTGAAGGCTATCGATTTTTTAGGGATTACCATTACATTGGTCATCCAATTCGGGTATTTTAGCTCCCGGATAGCCCCTACTTTAATGAGCTGAGCTACCTCTTCCTTAACAAATTGGCTCCGTTCAGTGGACATCGGGCGCCTTTTCTATTTGATGGGTTTGCAGTCCGGGTTCACGCTCAGCTTATGGATGGCCAGCTTAGGAGGGATACTTGTAACATCCATACCCAACTAAGCAAAACAATTTTAATTTTTTGTCAGAAATTTAAGCAGTTTCCCTCGGAACTCAGGGCCTAGACCTGAGCCCAGGTATACCTTTTCCTTTGGAAGGTCTGAACGAGGCATGGCCAGCTCCAGATCTTCTGCCATTGTCCGGTCTATATCCGTCTCCTCGGGTGCGATGAATCCCCTCCGTATCCGATCTTATGCGAGCTCTCCTCCGGGGTCACCTGTCCTTCTTTGGTCCTGACGGTCTGTTCAACCCTAGAGCCGAGCCTCTATAATTGTTATTGGTCACGTTCTCCCCTTGCCCCTTCTTCGGTCACCGGGGATACATCCTCCTGACTGGTCATAGGATCTCTCCTTATTTCTGTTACACCTCAGAAATTTCCCCTTAGCGTACAGTAAATAGACTAACGAGGGGCATGACGTATACGAGGTTTGGACAAGTAAGAAATAGTATTTGATGGTCCTAATTAAGATTTCCAAAGACATTCGAGTTAAGGAGAGAAATTTTTTTAGGAAAGCGAGTTATAAGTTGAGAGTATCGGATAAGAACTTCGAGTATTAAGCTAATGATGTTTTAATGACACCTTGAGGAAGAGTTATAACTGTCACACCCTATCGGATTAAGGGATTTGTCACACCCTTAATCCGATAGGGTGCGATGGGCACCCAACCCTTACCTAGGGCCGAGCGAACCCGCTAACTCTCGTGACACACATAATCATATTAGGCCCGCATAGCATAACATAAGTATATACTGAAAGATTTTCCAGAAAACCATATGCTTTCTACCTTTCTCGAATCAAATAAAATTTGTAACATATAAAACTTATAATACAATGCGTAATAATACATCGGCTTACATAGCCGCTTACATGACCGACATCTTATACCCACGACACTGTCTGCAAAGTCTCTAACACAGAACATGAAACCATAACATAATAATCTGACTCGGCAGCACTCCGGAGAAAATGGAGCTCGCCAATCCCGCTGGAACATCTTCTACTAATATCTTACCTACTTTGGTGTACCGCGCGCATGAAACGCGCGACCCCGAAGAAAGGGGGTCGGTACGGAAAATGTGCGAGTATGTAAAGCATGGAATACATTAAACGAATCATGACCGGACCGAGAAATACGGAACGCATAACCATCGAAATCATAGACTTGCCTTTAAAACATATCTCGTACATATACATATACATATAGCGTGTCCCGGCCCTCTAGCGAGGGACTCGGTGGGTAAAATCATATCATTATCATGTCATCGTATCATCGAACATATATACCGTACCCAGCCCTCTAGTGAGGGACCCGGTGAATAAGGTCATATAATCATCGTATCATATTATCATATCATCATATCACATCATCATATATATACATATACCGTGCCGGCCTACAGCGAGGGACTCGGTGAAGTGATCATATACCATACCCGGCCCCAGTGAGGGACTCGATCGTACCGGCCCTTTCGGGACTCGGTGGATAACGTGCCGACCACTTTCGGGACTCGGTGGAGTCATCGTATGTATACAGGTACCCGACCTACAGTGAGGGACTCGGTCGTACCCGGCCACTTTCGGGACTCGGTGAAATATCATATCAGCGTGCACGAATACGTACCGGCCGGGACTCGGTGAAATATCATATCAGCGTGCACGAATACGTACCCGGCCGGGACTCGGTGAATGATGTCATAGTAGGCACGAGCGAGTAATAAGAAGCCACGTACACATACACACAATTCATCTTTGAAGCTCGACAAATAAGTAACGGATCAACGCTCGTGTCACGTAATCATAGTCACGTTAAGTTCCTTAGAATGTTATCGGGAACATGTCGAAATAGAGCTTCGGAAATCATAGTTACGTATTAAAATCATATGCATACGAATTCTCATTTCATACATTTACACATATTCCATAGAATCAATCAAAACGGACTATCATTTAAACGCCAAGCCAATGGTCATAGTCGGAAATCCGAGTTTCTTTCGAATGGTACTCGGAACTTGTCAAATAGAACCTTGCCATCATAGTTACGGATCGACATTATATACATACAATTCTCATTATAGATTTAACAAATAAGCAAGTAATCTTACTCGGGGGTCGAGGTGATAGTCATTTAAGTCCTCTCCAAAAAGTCGTCAGAACTATACAGAGGAAAGTCTCGCGGGCCCACGGACAAGTATCCAACCAATCCAAGCCCGCCTATGAACATTATAGCCTTAATACACTACAAAACCTCCTACGGACATATCGAAGCGATCCGAGCCTTTTTATGAAAGTTACGGACGTTCGTAGTTACCGACTCTTTTACGAACACATTCTTTTATGCACATTCATATTTAATCATACACAAGGCATAAGAACCATAATTTAACTACGTTACGAATACGGATATCGAGAAGCACATAAGAATCATGAACATGCTCGGATCGGAGGAATAGAGTTACCTCGGGGATCATATCATAGCCTAATTTAACTAAGACATGCCAAAGAAGGAAAGGTGAGCTTTACATACCTTGGCCGCCCTCTAAGCTAATCCAAACTTACGTCTCGGCTTCACACGATCTACAACAATGTCATTGGACACCCAACATTAGCCATAAGCATTAAAGAACCCAATTCCAAGCCGTCACTTTATCTACAGAAATTTCGGCAGCATCTCCCCTGTAAATCCAACAACCCCGAGAATTCAACTCGGCCAAATCAACAACAACCAAACCAACAACCATACTAACAATATCCATAAGTGATTCAAAAACTCCTTCTAACATCAATAATTCCTTTCTACACAATTCGACAACATTTCATTTATATTCAAATAAACTACATACAATCAATTCAATACCAATGCTCACATATTCGATTACTAATCCGCAACCATTCACACATGATTTAAAAGTATTCCAAGCAACCCATACAATATTCAAAATAATTCACCCAACACACCCTTGGACCCGAAATCACCAATTTTCATAGGAACAACAACAATACATTTCTTCCTTCCAAATTCATCAATGGCACCCATAATCCACACATTTACAACATTATCCTCGTAAATTCAAGAAACTATAATAAGATCACATTAAGCTTCGAATCAGCCCACACGGTTTTTAACTTCAACTTGGATCATTACCCTTCATTTTACATCATAGAATTCATAACGACGACAACCGAAATACTAGATAACATTAATTCATTTCTTGCATACCAAACAGCCCCTACACGGCCATTCCTCCACATACATCATTCCATGAGTTTCATTCATTTTCTACACATTACCACAACACACAAACATGTTGAATACAATTAATTCATCACTCCAACACAACTCTACATGTACACGGTTAAACACACACATACATGGCTACACTTCAACACCCATATTTTCATGAATTCCATTCATTTCTACATACTTCAATATGCACAAATCATCCATAAAACATGTAAGGAAGATTAAACCTCACCTTTTTCCATTGACCTCACCCTCGGCTAAAGTTGATGAATCGCGACAACGAACGGTTTTCTTGCTCCAACCACTACTCCATGTTAACGAGGGCCTTCCAATTAGTATGAAGGCATGAAGAAAATAATTTTTCTTGATCACTCTTATGGAGCAAGTTTCGGCCAGCCCCCATGGTTGTTTGCTCTTCTTCTTTTTTTTCTCCATCTTTCTTCATGTTTCTAGAGTAATAAAAGATGAATACTTGTCTTGTTTTTTTTTTTTCATCACATGTCCACACATATATATATATATATATATATATATATATATATATATATATATATATGTGGCCGGTTATGCCCCCTTTATTTTCTCCAATTTTCTAGAATTTTCCTTAAGTGGAAAATGATGAATACTTACCTCATTTGGTCATCCATCCATGTATATATATAAATAATCCCTACAAATACAAGATGCAAACATGGCCTCTCTTATGGCTCAAGACAATTGGCCAAGGCATGTGTGGGTCCCACGGTCACTTGTGGCCTCTCCAAAAATCATGAATAACAATAATTTTCAAATTCCAAATTTTCCCTTAATATTCCATGCCAATAATACTTATATGCGACTTGCGCATTACAACAAAACCGAAAAATGGCCAAGCCCTTAACTTTCCACAATTAGTTCGGAATGTCCCAACGTACGAAATGCGGGATATAACAATAACGTCCCTTAGAATGGTATTGAGGTGTTAGACAAGTGTTAAGAAGGTTCCATAAGGATCGGAGATCAAACGAGCCGGCGAGAGCAAGTATCGAAAGCCCCGGCAAACATACGGCCGGACATCGGCCATATAAAATCTACGGACCGTATGTCCGAGTAGATCCGCCCAGAATGACATGTTTCACTGGACCAAATATACGGTCCAAACATACAGTCAGTAGAAATTATACGGACCGTATGTTGGTCCGTATATTCCAGTCGGGCCTGAACATAATTTATATAAGGGACCTCTCCTCATTTCATTTTAATTTCACTCCCACTCCTCCACACTTCAAGACTTATCTTGAACATTCCATACACTTCAACCATAAGAAAACAATAGAAATCAAGGATCAACAACAAGAATTGAGGAGAATCAAGTGTATGAAACCCATTAAAAGTCATTCAAACCAAGAAATCCTAAGAGAGATGAAATAGGGTTTCGGGTGCAAAGAGAGTGTATCACCATTCAAGGCTTATTCCTCCATCATCTAACGTAAGTTTCATGGTCTTTCTATGTTGTTTGAAGTATCTATAAGTTGAAACACATGGATTGTAGAAGAGTATAGAAAATGGGTCATAAATGTGTGAATAGTGTCATTGTTGAGTAGTAGTTGGATTGAATCATGAAAATGGATATGTTAATGTTATAAATGCATTATAAATGATATTTAGAACATAGAATGAGTATCATATGTGAAAGAACGCGATAATGGACTTTGGTCATGATTATGGAGGATTGTAGTGAAATTATGAATTGTGGGCAATGTAATTAGATGATGCTTATTGTTTATGATATGTGATTGTCGTTATGAATGTTGGGAGTTGATATGGAATATGGAGGAAAGTAGTATAAACAAAGGAAACGCTGCCCAAATTTCTCTAGCTTTAGTAAGTATGTTTTCATGGTTCTCTATTTAATGACGGCACGAATTCCCTTGAAGGTATAAGCAAGTGCATTAAAGGAGAACGAGCAAGCGATTGAATAGTTAAACGATCAAGGTATGTAAGGATAAACCATTTTTTCTAAGGCATGAATCTTATGGTATGAATTTCCTCCTTCTTTATGAATGTCCCATCTTAAAGAAAACTATGAGTCCTTGTTCATAAATAGTCATACGAGAGTAGAGATACCCGATGAGTACGATAGTGATGTTGATAAGCTTAAGTCTAAAAAAGTTATAGTCCACGATATAATGTTTTTACGAAACTAATAACCTTCATACGATTCCATGCCATTATTCATCGTTGCTAGACCTATCTTATGATGTTAGTCTGTTTCCCTTCAAGACATGATTTTCCCTCCTTCTCCAGGAATTTTCTAAATACGAAGAACTAGGAGTCTACGTTCGAATAGCCATATGAGGTAAAGATGAGAGATATGTTATGAGCACGATAATGGCGATGATGAGTCCATGACCCTAAGAGGCTATATATGTATAAGGTAAAGAAAGAAGGTGAGACACGAGTATGGCAATTGAGGTTGACGAGATAAGTCTGTAGAATCCTAAAGTGAGATACGATGCCCACGAAGTCAAAGATTCTAAGTATGGCTCTATTAGTGCTTCTTCTTATGTACACTCGCCTTAAAATATTAGTCCCTTCAAGGTGAGATATGATGATTCGATTACTCCATAATGCAATCGGGGTTTCATGACCTTACGTCACCCCGACATAGCTATAGTCGCCTCTAAGTTCTGATGTATGAATATGTAATGATGCTCAGTTATGATAAAGCCATGGTACGCCTATAAGGTGATTAATAATCATAAGTCTATAATATGCACGATGATGTCTGGCTTACAATATACCTATGTTATGTATGATGATGTGATTCCACCGCGCCGAATTGGCCGGACACGATCAACACTAGTGGGCCGCGTGCGACTACACCGCGCCTAGAAGGCCGGACATGACCACCACTAGTGGGTTGCATATGAGGGTTGCTGCTATGATTCCACCGCGCCTAGAAGGCCGGACACGATCACCACCAGTGGGCTGCGTGCGACTACACCGTGCCTAGAAGGTCGGACATGACCACCACTGGTGGGCTGCATTTGATAGTTACTCGGACGCAGGTCAACGATGATAAATGTATGATATGACGATGTATGTATGATATGATGATGTATGAATAGTATGAAGATGCATGTATGATATGACGATGTATACGCTATAGAATTTCATATGATATGCTACATATAGTATATGTGTAAAAACGCATCCATTCGAAGGTTATGTCCTCATCTTATGTTTTATGATTTCTCTACTATGTTCATTTCATTTATGCCTTACATACTCGGTAAGATGTTCGTGCGACGTCCTTTTTTGGACGGCGTGTTCGTACGCCCACGAGTAGACGGGGAGACGGTGCGAGTCGTAGGAGCTATCGGCCAGATTCACGGGGAGCCCTCCTTTATTTCGGAGGTGCATTTTGAAACGGTATCTTGTGTACATATATTTTGGGCACGACGGGGTCTGTCTCGTCCATATGTTTAGTATTCTAGTAGAGGCTCGTATATACGTATGTGTGGGTAGTATGGTCTCACGTCTTTTATGTATATATATATATATATATATATATATATATATATATATATATATATATATATATTTTTTTTTTTTTTTTTTTTTTTTGATAGCCGATGGGCTTACGTTTATAAAAGTAAATATGTTTCAAATGATAATAGCTTTCCACTATTAATAGCATATGTTATGAATGAGAGCGGTGGAGTAACGAATGAGCGGTGTTCGGTGGTTAGCCCGGATACCGTCATGGCCCATGCTTAGGTCGTGACAATTTCGGTAATCCACTAGGGGGTTGTGAATTTCATAACCTGATGGTAGGTAGAGGGGACCGCCCTCATTGCATGCAACCAAGGCCTCTCGATAACCATGTTGAATGGCATCTCCCCCTCTAGGACGTCGAACACGGCCTTCAGGGAGACCTCTTCGATGCTCGCGGTCAGCTCGATTTGCCCCCAGGTGGTTTTGCTGGACAAGTTAAATCCGGTCAATATCTTTATTACGGGGATTATATTTTCTGTTAGCTGTATCTCTTCAAGGACTTGGATTTGTACCACGTTTGCAGCACTACCTAGATCAATGAGCACACACTTAATGCTAAAATCAAGGATTTGGAGAGATATTACTAGTGCTTCGGGGTGTGCGGCGCCAATGCTCCCTTCCTTCCAACTATCAAAAGTGATGATATTCGAGGGAAGATCCCTTCTCCTCTTTCCGGTGGGCTCTTTATTCGGCGGCTTCTGAGACATGGCTCCAATCACTTTCCCTTCAAAAATCATGTTAATTGTGCTCGGGGGAAACAACTGTTTACTTAGGGCTCCACCCTCCTTTTCTCGGGCATTCTTGGACTTATTGTTAAAAAACTCTTTCAGATGTCCCCTCCGGAGCAAGTCTCCCACCTCATACCTGAGATGTTTGCATTCCTCAGTCGAATGCCCCAGGATACCATGGTAATCGTACCACAATTATGTATCTCGCCTGTCTAGGTTGGATCGCATTTTTACTGGGAACTTTGCTTCCTTCATGTTTTTCATAGCCATGACCAATTCCACCTTTTCGATGTTGAAATTATACGATGCCACGCTTGGTAGACAGGCTTATTTGGGAACTTCTTTTGCGGCATCGTTCGGTCTTTCCTGGGCTGGCCCTAATCGTACTATGCCCTGTTTGTTCTTGTCTCGCCCCTCGAGAATGCAGGAGTCGAGTACGGCTCATATTGGCCTCTCAGATTTCTCGATCTAAAAGGGATTACATTTTTTAGCCTTTCCTGCGGCTACCCCTTTACTTCAATAGCGTCACTCCTCAAGTCATCCTCTATCCTCATTTTGGTCGTGTACCTGTGGTTCACCTTATTCCAAGTTTTGGCAGGGAACTCCCTCAGGCTTTCCATTAACTTCTTTGATGCGTTAGAACTATTCGAGTACAGCCCGTCTGTGAATGCTGTTGCACCCCAATCCTCGGGGATGACCGGCAGCATCTTTCTCTCTTGCTGGAACTGTTCCACGAAGCTGCAAAGCGACTCATCCTCTCTCAACTTTATGGTGAAAATGTCCTCCTTGTGTGTTTTCGATCCTCTGGACCCCAGCATGGGCTTTTATGAATAGATCTACAAGAGCAGCAAATGAATCAATGGAGTTTTCAGGAAAGAGAGTATACCAGACAAGTGCTCCCATTATGAGCGTTTGGTTAAATTTTTTAGCATGACTGATTCGATCTCGTGCTGCTTGAGATCGTGACCTGTGATTGCTACTTCGAACGTTGTTATGTACTCTTCGGGGTTCGTTGTCCCGTCATACTTGGTTATCTATGGCATTTTGAACTTCTTTGGAATGTGCTCAGGAGCTGCGCTCAGTCAGTACGGTATCTTTCCATACTTCCTCGTTCCCACTCCTTTCAAGATAGGAGGGGCCCCCGATATCTGACTCATCCTATCATGGAGTGCTTTTCCAGCTTATCAAGCCTTGCCAAGGCCATATTTTGCTCAGCTGGTTCCCCTCCTATTTCCTCTATTTCTACTTCCGAAGTCCCAGGCGCTTGGTCGTTCGAAGAATGCTTCACCGGTGTCGGCCTGATTAAGGCATTTAAAATTTTCTCCATCTACTTCATTATTCCACTCTGCAATGCTAAGACTACTGCCAAAGCTACTTCTTGGAGGGACTCTTCTTTATACATCCCTTCTACTTTAGAATAGGGACGCCCCCTCCTTTTTTCTAGGATAGCATTTTTTGTAGTGCACCTCTTCGCTCTCCGTCGAGTGTTCGGTGGTATCCCTCCTGATGGGAAGCTTGTTTTGGGTCCTGGGCAGGGCTAGCGTTACCTCTTCCTGCCTCTTCTCTCCCTCCACCTCCCAATTGCTTTCCTTGTTGGAGTCCGGTAAATCCAAAGGATGAGAGTTCGATCGGTCTATTGCCCTAACGGGAACATCATCTTCCACTACGTTTTTAACTAGCTCGGTCATGATTAGGGTTTCACTGACTAAACGGATTCGGGTGTGTATGCACTTTTTGAGAGCTTCTGACGAAGAATCAGGACAACACCACAACTGTCTATCCCCACAGACGGCGCCAAACTGTTTTCCAGTAAAAATGGTTGTGACCGGTCTCCCAGTTAGAGGTTTATTTTAGTAGGGTTTAAAGACAAGTGGGTTGAATCCGATCTCGGAAACTCCTCAAAAAGCAAGAGATTCAAGAAATAAATGATAACTAAAGACGATAAGAAGTGAATTCAGAAACCACGAGAGCAATCCTTAACTTAGTAGATGATAATTTTCATAATGGACTCAGTGTGTCCTCGAAAAAGATCCCTTTGCTTCCCTCCTAAGCTATTCTTATACAAGCCAAAGCTAAAAAAAAAATTCTACCCTAAAGTACAAATGAGGTGATATGTCTGTGGCTCCAATGCTCATTCGTGCAGTGGTTCTCTGATCGTGGTCGGCCGATGTGACATGAGTTGTTGGGAATGGAAGAAAGCTAAGCAGGTTCCCCAGACATCCCCAGTACCCGTTTACTCGTACACACCCAGATGCATGATTTTCCTAATACATACTTCATTTGAGAAATGAGAATTTATCATCTTAATTAGAGTAATTTTCAGAAGAAACTATTACCGCCAAACCTTTAACAACGTGCAATGGTAAATTGTAAGTAGACGTAAGCTCTACCCTCTTAGACCAACTAAGCGGTCAAAGGGACATCAATATGAAGTGCTATCTAGTAATCCATTGGGAAATTGTTTACTGCGAAATGAAACATATATTTAGTTCAAAGAGCAGGAATGCTTCAAGATGCAAGAACATTTTTTTTCCAACATATAACCAAGACATAAGAGGATGTTCAAATCCAAGAAAGTTGTACTTAGAACAGGAAGAGAATTAGGAACTTCATTACATTATATTGTCCCAATATTTGAAGTTTAGTATTTGAAGAAGCAACTTTTAAGCTTTAAGCAAGTAAGAATCAACCTCTCTAGATAAGCTAACTAGATAATCGACTTGGGAGTATGGAGTTGGGACATCTTCAATAACCTTCTCATAATCTAGACTCCACTTCACCGAGTTCCTATCACCTTCATTAGTCACTTCAATAGTAGCCTTATAATTCTTGAAGTTTTTGGTGAATTCACCTCCAAAAAATTCAAATGTCATTGAATTGTTTTCCTCGTCAATCCTGTCATTTACGGTCACTGGAGCGCCTGCTATTCCAAAGCAGAATTAAAATCGCTAAAGGTTGAATATCCACTACGACAATAATCATTTTATATACAGTAAAACTTATTCATATTTTGTGTATACACCTAACATTATTAAGTTGCTATGATTAAATGTATGTCACCTAATGAAACATACAAGTTAATTGTGTAAATAACTTTGTATTTCATAGAAGTAAAACTATGCTTATAATTAAAAGGATCAGATTCAACATAATTTAACAATATATAATCGAAAGTCAATCATATATACTTACCGTTGTTGAAAATATGCATGAATCATTTTCCCCCTTTTCAATTTCCTTTATATTCAAACTTACCCATTTTGTATGTCCATAGCCTGCTCAAGCACTTGCATGCTTTGTCATTTGTGTGGGATTATTTTGGGAAAGAGGAAAGCTTTGTTCTTGTAGACATCAAAGAGCTTTTGCGGAGAAGACCTGATTTCAGCTTGCAGTTCAAGCCTGTGAATTTGAGACATTACTTTTAATAGGAAATGAAGTGAACAACTGGCAATTTTTTGATGTTTGGCGTGAAAAGAAATGGGTGTGTTTTATAATGTGAAAGAGCATATGGAAAACACAAATTATTGCCGTAGTGCTCAGCATATGATAAGGTTCTAGCTTTAAGAATGGTTCTAAAATAAAGGGAACTAAGGGGCTCAGCATATTCATGCTTCGTGTGGTTATGAAATAAACACAAAAAAAAAAAAAAAAAAAAAAAAAAATTGTAGATACGTAAAACAAAGATATAAATATCACGGCCATATATACTCCTGTACTATCCCGAAATAGTTCTGCGTATCCCCCGTTTGCTTTTTCGAGGATATATCATAGTTAGCGTTTTGGTCATATATATCCCCGTATCTAACGGCCCATTTAATGGGGACACGTGACACGATCTCAAAGGCTCCAACCATTTTCTTTTTTATTTAATCTAATTTACAATTAAAAATTATTTTAAACCAGGAAGAGGCTATTTCTTAAAAATGTGGCTATTTATGAAATTCAAAATTCTTCTTCTCCAACTAATTTGCAGTTGAACAAATTCATTCAAAAACCCACCGAATTCTTCACCGATTATTCCAAATTTCATATATCAACTCTCCATGACGCAATCGATCTTTTGCAATAACATTCACTCGAAACAAAGCTCGTTTGAGGAAACCCAAAACTTGAACTTGAAGCTTCATTAATGGTTGTCCATGGAGCTTCTGCGTCTTTCTTGACGTTCTAGCTACCTAAGACAAGCTTTAATCGCGATTTTTAGAACGAACTATTAGTACACAATTGATTCCAACAAAATTTTCACCATTTTGATTATTTTTTTCAGCCACCATTTCGTATTCAAGAGATGGAAAGGCACAAGAGGTGGCAAAGCCGAAGAATATAAGAAAACAAGGAAAATAGAAAGAATAAAGGCTATAAATGTGCATGTGAGGAAAATGATTTTTTTTTCTTCTGGTTTTATGTTTGGATTTGAATGAAATCGACATGGGTTTGTCGGTTTTTGGGTTGGAATTGGGAAGAAGGTACGTGAAAAAAGACGTTTGGTTGGTTTTGGAAGAAACGATCCGAATTTTGGATATGGGTATGGATCAAATATTGGATATTAGATGGGGAGTTTGGATATTAAAATTAAATTAATTGGATGGGTCGTCATTTTAATTAAATGAGAAAGAAAATGATTGGAGCCGTTGAGATCGTGCCACGTCTCCCCGTTAAATGGGCCGTTAGACGCAGGGTTATATATGACCAAACGTGAACGGCGGGGGTATATATCCTCGAAAAAGCAAACGGGGGAAACGCACAACTATTTTGGAATAGTAAAGGGGTATATATGACCCTTTGCCGTAAATATTATTTAATATAGCAACCGTTTCATTAGTTAGAATTCAAATAGATTATTTGTTATATTGTGATCGCACAATTATCTAAAAAATTACCCAGAGAGAAAAATTTACTGGAGAGAAAAAATGCAACTTTGATCTCTCTATTGTACTTCATTTGCCTACAGTTCTATTATATAAATTGGGATAAAGCACTTTTACCCCACAACTATAAAAGTTCTTTACGTCTGGCTTACCTTTCCACAGGTCCTATTACCCCCCTAAACGCTGATGCTCACTCTCATATGGGAGAGCGACATACACTCTCCTTGCCACATGTGTATTTATTTATTTTAATTTTTTCATCTTACGTGTCATTTTTTTTTAAAAAAAAAAATCTGAATTTTCTTCTTAAAAAAATTATTATTAAAAACTGTTTTTTTTAAAAAAAATTTGAAAAATTGATTTTTTTCAAAACCCTTTAAAAAAAAATTGAATTTTCTTTAAAAAAAATTATTTTTAAAACTCGTTTTTTTAAAACAAATTTGAAAGTTTGATTTTTTTTAAAACCCATTTAAAAAAAAAAAAAAAACTGAAAACGTGAATTATTTTTTAAAATATGGAAAAATGCATTTGTTAAAAATAAGGAAAACTTGATTATTTTTTTAAGATGTCTTAAAAAATCTTGATTTTCATGATTTCATTTTCTTAGGACACTTTTATTTTTCAAATAAAATCCGGAAAAAGTTTTTTTTCTTGTCAAAATGTGAAAAAACTAAATTTTTATAAAATTTTGGAAAAATTAATTATTTTTTTAAAATGTGGAAAACCCATTTTTTAAAACTAAATTTGGAAAACTAGATTTATTTTCATATATAGAAAAAAATAATCAGTTTTCCAAATTTAAAAAATGTCCAAATTTTTTAATAAGAAGACTCAGTTTTCCATATTTATTTTCTAAAAAAACAGATTTTTCATATTTTTTAAAAAACAATTCAGTTTTTCATATTTTAAGAAAATACAGATTTTTAAGAAAACAATTAAGTTTTCCCATTTTTTATGTTTCTCACTCTCTCAAAGAGAGTAAAATACACTCTCCTTGTCACGTCAGCACTTGGGGGGGGGGGGGTAAATATTCTGTTTTAAATAAGTTTAGAGGGGTAATAGGACTCGGGAAAATGTAAGGTGTATCGTAGCAACTTCGGGTATAGTTTAGGGGGTAATAGTGCCTTATCCCACATAAATTTACACATAATTCTCTTTTAGGAACAATTCAGCCCATCACCTAATATGAATTACCATCATATTCACACTTACACAAATAAAAGTATACAAAATTAGATATATATAAAAAATAAAAATAAAAACTGATTATGTACATCTAATGAATCTAAATAACGATCCTTTACACAACCACGCAGCAATATTTCCTGCAAAAGAATAATCTTTGCAGGAGATAATAGAAAATATTGAGAAACAATGAAAAGGTAGAATTTTTTACCTTATCAACAGTCATTTCTAATTAATCTAATAACCGTAAAATGTCAGCGTTCCATTTTTCATAATCTTCTTAGTCAGCTTAGGCTGCTAAGACACCAGTGTGCATTCTTCTCCCGTTCTCTTCTGTATTCACTCACTGAAAATATCGCATCAAGACAACAATGATTTTCAAGGATGAATGGTTAGATACGTCTATCATGAAGAGTGATAGTTAAGTTACAAATTAATGAGAAAAGAAAGCAACAAAAATATAATGTAAGCAATACCGTTCTCAATGAATACATATTTTCAAATTTGTGTAAGAACTTCTCTCAAAAACGGTAGGGAAGACAAAATTAAAGGTGTAATTTTAAAAAACTAAAGAAGTGAAAAAAATAATAATAAAAGAAGTGACTTTTGAAAGGGTTGATAAAATAAGGAAAAAGCTAAAATAAGAAGAATCAATGAAGGGAAAAATAAAATAAAGAAAAAGAAGGGAAAATACCTTCAATGTAAAAGAAAGTATATCTATGTTATGTCATTGATGAACCGGTACAATCTCTTAAGGAAAGGAAGAGCATCTTCCTTGACTCTCTCTAGTACTCCCTGCGTCCCAATTTATGTGATATAGTTTCATTGGGTACGCAGTTTAAGAGATAAAGAAAGACTTTTAAATCTTGTGGTCTAAAATAAGCAAAAGATAAGGTAAAGTTTAAAGTTAAATTATTACCAAATAAGAAAATATATCATTCTTTTTGGGACAAACTAAAAAGGAAAGTGTATCACATAACTTAGGACAAATGGAACAGAAAAAAAAAAAAAAAATTAAATCGATTTTACTACATAACAAATGATAATTAAGAGGGAATTAAAGAATGGTCACATCCTTTCATTGATTTAGAATGTTGGAATACGTAAATAAAGGAAAAGTTGCAACTTTTGTTTTTTACCTTCCTAATCATAGGATGTGCCACATCACCAGGTCTATGTCCCTGATTTATATAAATATATATAGATAGATGATATAACCAATGTACAGTTAGATCATTTTTGTTTCGAACCTTCTCATCATATCAGAATAAGAAGTTGATAGAGGAGCTAAGGAATTAGGATCGGAAAGTTGAGAAGAGAAAGAGGGATTTTGTTGAATGATCAATTTTCTCACATTCTTTGGAATGGAAGAAGGTTGATTTGTTTTTCCACTAACATGTTTTTCTGTTTTGCAAGTTGTCACGACCCAACCCCGTAGGCCATGACTAGTGTCCGAATTGGACACTCATACGCACCTGATACTTAGAACCAGCGTACTAAACTTGCATAATTACAAAAGGTCACACATAGTCTCAGATTATCGCATAAGAGCAAACATATATCACAAAAGCCGGCGAGGCCGTCATAATGTACATAACATATCGAATATACGCATATACCGACAAGGCCGCCACGGCGTAAATGGGACCGCCCAAACATAAAACATACGAACACATCTATACGAAATAACCATAACCCACATACATGTCTACGACCTAAAACGGAACAACGAGAATCATATGACGGGACGGGGCCCCGCCGTACCTCGAATGAATATATATACATATGCAACGGAAGAATATATACCAAAATGTAGGCTCCCGGACAAAGGAGCACTCCCAAGAAGCAGAGTAGGTGTCCTAGGCTGGCGGATCACCAACCGGCGTCCGTACAATGAGGGCATGAAACGCGACCCCAAGAAAGGGGTCGACGGAGTATGTACTGAGTATGCAAAGCAAGAAATACAGTAACAAAGCCATAATCGAAGCAAGAGATACAGAAAATAAGTACATTATGCAAAATGTCAAAATATTTAATTTAAAAATACAAATCATGCATGGGGCTCAGGAACTATGGTCGCCCGCCCGTCATTGGCGCCATAACACAGCATCACACCAGAAGATTTCATATCTTCGTAACCCGACATATCCCATAACACATCATAACGCCATAGCAAGAGATAACACCAAATATAAACGGAACCCGGCCCTCTAGCGAGAAGCTCGGTGAACCGTAACACAGCATCACACCAGAATATAACATAATGCGCACGAAACATAACCGGCCCGGGACTCGGCGAAAGAGGTAATACCCATATGCACGAGCAGAGTCGTGAATAACCATATGCATAAAAATCATTATCATAAACTCAATAGGTAAGTAAGTAATCCATACTCGGGAGTTAAGGCGATAAACATACTAAGTCCTTTCCGAAAGTCGCTAGGAACAAACATAGAGAAGTCTCGGGGCCCACGGACGGGTATCAACCCCATCCGAGCCTGCCTATGAAAGTTAGGGGATATTATGCCTTATGGAACCTCCCATGAACGTTTTGGGGCGATCCGAGCTCGTCTACGAAAGTTACGGTCGTTCGTAGTTACGATCTTTTTAGGAACAAAATTCTTTATATAACTTTTGAAATCCAATCAAATGAAAACATAAGTGCCTTAGTTTGGCTACAATAAGAGAGTAAATCTTTAGAAGCGAATAGGAAACGTATACAAGCTCGGATCTTAAGAGTGGAGTTACCCCGAGGTTCGTGTCATAGCCTACTTAACAATAGGACATGCCAAAAGAAAGAAGGATTGGGCTTTACATACCTCGTCTGCTCTCGAAGCTAATCCAAACTTACGTCGCGGACTTCCCAAGATCTACAATATGTCATTAAATACCAAACATTAGCTAAAGGCATTTAGTAACCCGATTCCACACGAACACCAAATTCTACAGAAATTTGGGCAGCATTTCCCCTATAAATACGACAACCCCGAGAATTCAACTCGGCCAAATTCATCAACAACATTACCAACAACCAAACTAACAACATCAATAGTCAATTCAAAACGCATTCTAACGTTAGTAACTCTTTTTGCATAAGTCAACAACATTCATTATATTCAATTCAACTACTTACATTCAAGCCAACATCAACGCTCATACGTTTAATTATTAATCCGAAACCCTTCAAACAATATTCAAGAATACTTTAAACAACTCGCACAATATTTCAAACAACCCAAACAATATACCAACTCACTCGAATTCACCTCCAAACCCGAGAACAACACAACTACATTCCTTTCTCCCAAATTCATGAATTACACCAACATTTCACACATTAACAATGTCATTCCCACAAATGTAAAATTTACATAAGAATCACATTAAGGTGCCAAACGTCCCACATCAACTACAACTTCAACTTGAGTCATTAAATCCTCATTATAAGCATGGAATTCACCACGACAAGAATCAAAACACTAAATAGAATTGATCCATTCTTTGTCATACAACATGGCCTATATTCGGCCATCACCACACACATACATATTGATGATTCTCATCCATTTCTTCATACTACAACAATCAAACATGCTAACTAGAATTTAATTCATTACTTCAACACAACACAACACACACACACATGCCATACATCATGCACACGGCTCAACCCCCAACATGCAATATTTCATGAATTTCATCCATTTTTGCATACTACAACATACTGCATAAACCATCCATAACATATAAAAACAAGATTAAACCTTACCTTTTCTTCACAACTTCACAACTTAGCTAGGATGGTGAATGAGGGAAACGAGTAGTTTATTGCCTCCAACAACAACTCCACGTTAATAAGGACCCTTCAATTAGTGGATTTGCTAGAAGAAACAATTTTTTTGATGGCTACTTCTTGGTCTTGAATTCTTGCAACTATGGCCGAATGGCCTTCTCTTGGCTTCTCCAAGGTTCTTGATTTTTCTCTAAGTGTTGGAGGTGGAAAAGATGACTAATTTTTCATCTTTTGTTACATATAATAAGCATCCATGTGGCCTTGGCCCACAACCTAAGTGGCCGGCCACATGGCCCTTATTTTTTTTATTTTTTTTTTCCTTTTCATGAACTAAGTACTTTCCATAAATAACTTTTGACCCCCAAATTTATATTAATATTCCATGCCAACCAAATCACAAGCAACTTATGTCTTAGAACAAAATCGTGATTAAAAGTCTCGACTTTGTATCCCAGAATAGTCTTGTCCCTAACTTATCGTAGTTAACCCGGATTGTCCCGATGTATAAAATACGGGATATAACATCTAGTCACCTAATCATGGCATATTCACTATCAACTGCCCAATGTGTGGTATTAGTATTCTTGGGTACTCATTCAATTACACATCATGAAGACAAAATTGATAGCACATCTGGAACAAGGAAGAACATTTCCCTCAAGCATAAGTGTAAAATATAATTCTACAGGTGTTAACTATACAGAGGAGCTAAAGAAGGAACATCAATGGCAACGAAGTCACCACAACAGGCAGATAATCAGGAAAATAGCAACAAATACACAGGCAAACAATAAGAAGTCAAATGCATTCACAAGTTCTACAATAACAAGAGCAGCAAAACCATACCCTGACAACAGCAGCTTCAGGAAAATCACAAGTGCTACAAGTACAGACCTTTTAATTGTCTAGACTAGAAAACACATGTATTTGAGAGTATATTGAGTCGATATACTGAGTCGATGGCCGATTGAGAAACGTGTGGTATTAGCACCTATAGGTGCTCATTCTGTTGCTCAAGAACCTCTCGATCTTAGCATACTTTCAACACAAGTGACCCATCTACCCACTACATTTAGCCACAGATCGAGAAAAGAAAAGCAGCAACAGGAAGAAACAAGGGTCATACCTCTGAGAAATCAATGATTAAGATGCATACATCTTCGATTTGGGTTGAACAAGTACAAATTACAGCGGCACCTTCACCATCATTTCAGATCTCAAGAGCAAAAAACATTAAATCAGCGATGGAAAGGAAAGAAATGGAAGAAAAAACTTCAAATTAAGAACGGGTACCTTCGATTTGTGACACCAACAAATTTCAGATGTATCTTGGATTGGAAAGCTTTGGAGCTAAGGAGAGAGATCGTCACTGCACTTTCCTTTTTTTGCTTCCAGATTTATCTTCTTCTTTTTTTTCTTTTTCTTTTTTTTTTGGCTTTATGTTTGTTGAACTCTTATATAATAAAAATAGTCAGTGGGGTCACCCATTGACCATGACTTAAAAATAAAAATAAAAAATAAAAAAATATATCAGTGTTGTAAAATCAACCTAAAAGAGTTAGTACAATATATAAAAAAATGAAAGCAAGAACAATAAAGTGACACAATATATCAAAAAATGAAAGCAAGAACAATAAAGTGACAAAGAGAGGAGAGAATTTCTTATTTCTTCCAAGTATCAAGTGTACAACTATTACATACAACCCAACTATTTATAGGAATACATTGAGAATACCAAAGAGTGTGTCATAAATATGGGTAGTAACTATTTGGGGGTTATAGAAATAAAGTGTGGGAGTAGTGGACATGAAGTAATGGGGGTTACTTCTACAAGCGTTATGAGCATGAAGTAGTAGGAGTTATATGTAGAGGAGTAATAGACAACCACACTTGATATCTTCATAACACTCCCCATTGGATGTCTATTGTTAGATAATATGCCTCGTTAAAACCTTACTAGAAAAAACCCCATGGGAAAAAAATCCTAGTGAAGGAAAAAGAGTACACATATCTGGTGATACGCTTTGCTAGCTGTCTCATTAAAAACCTTGTCAGGAAAACCTAATGGGACAAAACCTTGACTAAGGGAAAAAGAATGCAAAGACATATTTTCTCCCCCTGATAAAAATATCATTTGATATACCAGAGACGATGCATTCCGATCTTGTATAGCAGCTTCTCAAATGTTAAAGTTGAGAATGCCTTAGTAAATAAATCTGCTAAATTGTCACTTAAATTTCTTGAATATCTTTTCACCATTCTTTTGAAGATCTTGTGTGAAAATAACTTTCACCGAAATATGTTTCCTTGATTCCTCCTTCAATGTATCAAGTCTTGTCGATGGTTTTCCAACTTTATATACCAGCTTTCCAAATGTTGATATAGGTTGTGTCTTTGTGGACCAAATCACTTTCATCAAAATGTTGCATCCTTGAGCTCATTCTGATATTTTTGCTTCACGATCATTATTATCTTTGACATGATTTGTGTGGATAGCAAATAAGACTGCTTAGTGGAACAACATAATATGGATGTATCCTCACATGTAAATATGTAACTTACTTGAACAACAAACTTCATGTAATAATAAAAATAATGCCCTGCATTTAATAACCAACAAAACCCTTGATAATATTTGTCAGGATAAACAAATCTATATGATATGAATCATAATCCAATATACCCCTCATTTTCATGAGGTCTAAATGATCTTTATTTACATCTAGCGGCATCACAACCATTAGGGTACTCAATGGAATCGCTTTAACCTATATAAAGATTTACCGAAGCTTATTTTCGTAAACTTTTATATACTTCAGCATAATTTGAATCCTCACGGATTTCTTTCATTGTCTATATAGCCAAAAGACAACAATTCATTATACACATATAAAAATTTTCATGTATTGCCAGACTAATCAAAAACCTTATTGCATCCACCACAGGAGAACACATCTCCATACAATAATGTCGGGATTTTTGCGAAAAACTTTTCTGCCACAAAAGGCACAAGTCGTACTTTAAATCTTAAGGTTTTATTTTTCCATTTTACCTTTTGCACAAGAATCCATTTATACCGCACTGGCATTATACATTAAGGTCCTTGGACTATAGGTCCAAAACATCACTTTTCCACGTGAAACAAAAAATACTTGAATTGCATATTTTATTTGGCCAATCATTATATATGTCCACATTCTTTGACAGATTTGAATTCAAGATCCTTATCACCATTTATAATGTTGAGCGCTACATTATTTCAAAGATACCCTCGACGGTCATTTGATATCGATTCTAATGCGACATAACTTATTGAGATCTCTTCATTTTTCATCACTTTCAAGTACCTGAACCTTTCCCAAGTTTTATGAAGTGTTATGTCCTGGTGTTCTTTTAAAGAACTTGCCTCATTATTATGACTATCTTGATCATTTGCTCCTCTCATTCTTCAAGGAGTTTTATGTTTCGAACCGATTGATCTATCGCCACAGACTCTGTCCTTCAAGGACTTTAATTCTAATTGAAATTGAAGCATTTGCAGCTGGAATATAATATACACTTTTGGGTCAGTAAATGCGCCTGGCAGTTAACTTGAATTATCTTTTCAACGAGGATCATACCAGTGATAATTCATTAAATATACATCTTTATGCCTCCCCCTAAAGTTAGGAAATCTAACATTTAACTACCAACATTATTGGGGATCCATCTTTATGCGTTGTAGTGGAGCAATTAAATCATATACCGCACATTCAAATTTTAGATGGGAATTATTTGGTTCCTGGCCCTGAACTAATTATGATAGGGGAACTTATTATAACTTGTTGGCTTGATGCGTACAAGTACTGCTACATATTAAATAACATATCTCATCCCAAATTTCATTTTCAGAGTTTCTTCTCATAACCAATTGTTTAGCTATAATTGAGGCATACAATTTCCGCTAAACCAACTTAGATATAAACCAAAGATTATCAACATCATTTCATAATTTGGAATGGTGCTCTTACTTCAAAAATTTGAGCAAACAACCTTGCAAGAACCAAATTGCAAGTTGATACCAAATGCACATGTGACCATAACATAGATGCATCTATTAAAACCATATAATACTAAATCGGTCCACATGGCAGGTGACTGGGCCCAAAGATATATCACCTTTTATACGTTCCAAAATCATGGGATACAATCCCAACCTTAGATGGTAAATTAACCAGTTTGTCATCATGAGAACAAGCAACACAAGAGAATTCTTGAAGAAAATTTTATTTCTTCAATATATAACCACATGAATTCTCAATTATTTTCGCATTATATTTGTCAAGCCCCGAACCATGGCCTGGGCGTAACATGGCACTTGGTGCCTGACTGCATGCGACCGAGCGAACCATATGGCTTGCTGAATCATCATAAGGCATACATGAGCAGAAATATAATATGAAACATGATGGGCTTTAAGAAAACATATGAAGTCATAGTAATTATAAAATACTTGTTTAAAAACAAGAGCGCGGATAATACCATAACTGAGCCAAAACGGCTAACCAACTCTGAAAGTCTAACATGACCCAACTGACTTGTCTAGTCTATGAAACCTACTAAGCATGAGTCCGAATATAAACGTATTTGCTGGGACAAGGCCCCCAGTATACTTTTAATGCATCAATGACATAAAGTAAACAACTGACTAAACCCCGAAGAGAATGGGGCTCACCCAAAAGCTGATACGAGAGTTGTCCTACTGAGCAGGTGCGTCGTCCTGTAAGTCAGTACCTGCATCGTGAAATGCAGGCCCCCAAGGCAAATAAACGGGGACGTCAGTACTTTGAATGTACTAGTATGTAAACACATGAGAGAAATAGCAGGCACATGATACATAAACATGAAATTGAAACTAAACGAATACCGAAACCGAACATAAACATGAGTACTGTAAGTATGAAATAATCTGTAATACCGACATGAAGCACCACGGGGAGAAACGTGAAGTCTGATCTCGACCCGATCAGCTAAGTAATCTCATACCTTACCAGGAGACGAGACATGAACATGACATGAATGGATCCAAAATCCCTCAATGGGGAAAACATGAAGGAATCGTCCTAACTGGGCGGAGTGATCCTTATCCTACGTTGGCATACGTAGTTTCAGGCTATCTGAGCCTTCTCGGTATTAATACAACTCCCGAACATGAAAATAACTGAAGACATGATTTCTGAGTCTTGACATGAACATGGGTACATGAAGACATGACAATAAATGCATATATACGAGCTTTTCACGGAAATAAGCAAAATATCTCATACCTTGTGTTATAGAACCCATGGATGCAAGTTATGGGTTTTCATAGATTACGGATTGGGTCTCAATCACCAAAACAGTAAATTAAGACTAATCAAACGGAATTGTAACTGACCATATAATATACATCATGGTTCAAGTGTCTAGGGTTTATCATGAATATACCTAGAATCCTAAAACTTGGTGTGTAATCATGGAATACTGAAATATGGGGAAGAACAAGGATGTTCCCACACGTGGATAGCGCCTACATACCTTGACTTCCTGCTTTTGAGCGTATCACAATGTCCTTCAATCCCTTCAACTTTAATCTATAGCAATACAGGTCATAGGGATTCTATATTAGCAACAATATCCATGCTTTGATCATCTAAGCATTTTATCAAACACTTGGTGGGCATGAAGCTCCACAACCTTCATTAATGGTGTTTTCTTCACCCAATCCCCATTCTATTACTTCTAGCTGATTCTACAATCTCAATTAGATGTAATTAACATTATTCTTCATCACCCACATGAATACAACAATCCCAAGTCAACAATCCAAAAACTCTAGCATAGTTCATATAATTCTCTTTATCAAACCCATTTACTATTCTCCCAAGAACTCATCAATTCACAACTATAAATGATTAGAGAGTAGAAACATTACCTTTTTGAAGTCCAATCTTCTAGAATTTGGGTTCTAGGGTTTCCACATCCAACAATAATGTTCCAATCATAACTCTATGGATTAGAAGGGTTTACTCAAGTTAGAAAGGGATTAGGGACTTGAATTCAACCTGAATCACGATAAAACTTACCTTGGAAGGTTCTTGAGGTTTGGGACTTGTTCTCTCTGAATTTAGGGTGATTTTTCGTGAATGGGGTGTTGGGGAAATAAACCCCAAATCTTAAATATAACTTAAAACGCGCAAACCCGACTTTTGACCCGAAACCCGACCTTTAATGCGTTGGGTCCGCAACGCACGTGCATCGCCTGACCCCCTGCAAGTCAATATTCAGAGAGGGTATTTTTTTGGGATCGGCCCGCTACACGGGGCCATTGCACGCGCCCTCACAAGCGACATGTGTCGGTTCTGTACAGTGTTCGGTAAAATAAGCATAACTTCTTGTACATAGCTCTGTTCAAGATCCATAATATACCGTTGGAAAGATATTTCAAAGGGCTACAAATTTCATCTAGGAAGTTTTCCCAAATTCCCAAATAATAAAGGGGTTATGGTCGCTGGAAATAAGACCTTTTACAAACTCACTTGAAAACATCCTCCGTAGAAAGGCTTCTGACTTTGCTTTGTCCAAAGACTATTCTTATGACTTGATTAGTTTTCAAAACACTTTATAAAATCCTCATATTGGTTCCATTATATTATCATCTTACGAGTCAAACCTTAGCCCAAAGCTACGAGGTGTTACAATATCTCCCCTTTGGGATCATTCGTCCTCGAATGATGGGTCATGGTTAAGAATATGGCTGGACATGGCTTGATTTATATGAACGTGAAGGAAACATGACATGAAACATGGGACATGAATTGACATAATTACATAGAAACATGAATACTGAAGCATGAAACATGAGACATGGGCGCTGGGTACATGACATGAAAGTGAAACATGAGACATGACGTGACATGAACTATGGAAATTTACCTTGAGCGTTCTCTGCTTGTTCTTCGAACAAAAATGGGTATTTGGATTTCATATCCTCTTCTGCTTCCCATGTAGCCTCTTCAACTTTTGACTCCTCCACGGGACTTTCACTAAGGCTATTTCCCTTAGTTCTCGGCTTGTGAACACAGACGATCAAGAATGGCTACGGGATCTCGCCATAGGTCAAACCATCCCAATCGCCCAGTATAGTCTCAATAGGAACAACCAACGACGGGTCTCCTACACACTTCCTCAACATGGATACATGAAACACGGGGTGTACAGCAGCTAAATCTCGTGACAACTCAAGTTCACAAGCTACTAGATCGATCTTTCGCAGAATTCTATAAGGTCCAATATATACGGGGCCCAGAGTTTGCCTTCTTTTCCAAATCTCGTGACACCCTTCATGGGTGAGACTTTAAGGAACACCCAATCATCAACGAAAACTTTAAGTCCCTTCGCCTCACATCCATGTAAGACTTCTGGCGACTCTGAGCCGTTTTCAAACGCTCTTGAATTAACTTGAATTTCTCCATAGCCTGATAAACTAAATCTGGTCCTAACAATTCTACTTCACCAACTTCAAACCAACCAATTGGTGACCTACACCTTCGCCCATACAGAGCTTCAAATGGTGTCATCCCAATACTAATGTTATATCCCGTATTTTGTACATTGGGACATTAGAGCTAAGCATGATAAGTTAAGGACAAGACTATTTCGGGATACGAGGTAGAGACTTTTAACCTGCGATATTGTTTTAAGGCATAAGTTGCTTATGATTCTATTGGTATGGAATATTAGAAAAATTTGGGGTTAAAAGTGAATTAAGAAAAAAGTTGGTTATTTCATGAAATTGGCCATATGTGGCCGTGTGGCATCAAGTGGGTTCCCACCCACTTGGCTTGGCCAAATTTAATTGATCAAGCCATGTGTGGCAGACTGGTACATGGATGCATTATATATGTAGAGAAAAGATGACTAATTAATCATATTATTCATCTTTCAACATAAACTTATAGAAACTTGGAGGAAAAAAGAGAGGAGCTATTCGGCCAAGCTCTAGCCGAACAAGTCCATGAAAAAGTGACCCAAAAAAATATTTTCTTCAACCATTTCAACTCCTTAGAAGGTGTATAATAACGTGGAGTAGTCGTTGGGTAGCAAGAACAAGTATTAATTCAAAGCACAACCTACGCGAGTTGAGAACTAAGTGATAAGGGTAGGTTTTAATCCTCTTTTTCATGTGTTTTGGATGATTTGTACATGTTGTAGTGTGTAGAAATGGATGAAAATCATGAAATCTTGCATGGTGATGTTGAGGTGTGTGTGGGCTTAGCCGTGTATATGTTGTGTTGTGTGTAAAAGTGAAGAACTAATTTTATTTAGTATGTTTGGGTTGTTGTGTTATGGATTCTATGATGAAAATGAAAGTTTAACGGTTCAAATTGAAGTTATAGTCGTTTGTGGCTTGTTATAAGAAGCTAATGGAATTTTAATGCGAGTTTCTTGAAATTATGAGAATGATATTGTTAACGTATGGATTGTTGGTGTAATTCATGAATTTGGGAGAGAGGATGTGTTGTTGTTGTTATCCTCGGGTTGGGGAGATTTCGAATTTGGCATGGTATATTGGTTGGGTTGTTTTGAATATTGTGCGGATTGTTCGAAGTGTTCTTGAATCTTGTTTGAATGGTTTCGGATTGGTACTTGAACGTGTGAGCATTGATGTTGGCTTGAATGTATGTAGTTGGATTGAATGTAAATGGAATGTTGACGGAATTATTGTAGAAGAGAGTTACTAATGTTAGAATGCGTTTTGAATTGATTGTTGATGTTGCTAATATGATTGTT
>NC_081346.1:42579494-42654172 GCF_029784015.1 Lycium ferocissimum
CACTTTATAAAATCCTCATAGTGGTTCCATTATATTATCGTCTTACGAGTCAAACCTTAGCCCAAAGCTACGAGGTGTTACAATATTTGAATCGGATGGCCAAGATGCCATCTTCCGTAGCATGTGATTCCATCATGCTTGTATTTATGTAGTACAAATTCGGAGGAAAAATAGGCAATATTACACATACATTTTATTTACCCGCTATAGTTGTAGTAATATGAAGATATTAAACCTTCCCATAATTTATAGTCTCAATATAATTCATATTTGGCCAATGCATTTGAAATTTAAAAAGTTTCTTTTGAGACTTACTACAACATCAATATTATGAATAATTTCGTTCCTCCGGGTAGTAACAAATTAGATTTTTCAGAGCTCCCAATTAATTATGTACTACCACATATTTTGTAATACCCTCCATATGGTGAACATCTCCTTTTAAAGAGTAATTGTTATTATGGTCATGGTCAAAACCTTTATAGGCAAGATTTATGTCTTGCTATTACCCTTCGACAATTCATGATAAGGCATACCACAATATTTATGACGTACTAAAAATACGTGACCAATGACAGTTTATGCCAATATAAAATTTCTTTATGTTTCTCAAACCTCCCGTAGAGACGAGTTGCGGTATTTATCCAACATACATGAGCACGTCCTTATCCATAATGTATTCACATTTCACTTTCAAAATGGACAAGCATTCACGATGCTTATCACAAGTCACAATATTATGTTCAAGGAATGGACTATAGTCATATATACGTGCTTCATAAATTTTCATTATAAGCCCACTGTCTTTATCATATAAATAGACCCACCTCGACATCACTTTAAAATTGTATCTTTTGCTTTGATGGAGGATTTATAAAATTTCATCAAGTTAGGTCGCACGACAACCACCCAAATGACCTTTCATACCACATCTTGATGGAAAAAATTTACCTTCACCTTTTGAAGGACCATTTTGAGAACCCATAATGTTCTTCCTTTTATATTACCACAATGATGACTATTATTATTTTGTCCTTCCACATCCAGATTCATACATTCAACCATTTGTCTTCTTTCAGACATATATATTATGCACTGCTACCACATTCACATCAAGGAATGGAGCATATCAAGTGGGACGAACGGGCTTCACAATTTTTCATCAAATAAATATTATTTTGCCTTAGTCATCATTATATTATCAATACAGTGCATCGGGACTCAAACCCAACCACTTGTCCATATAAAGGCATGTTAGGCCATAAATCAATGGGACTCGAAAAGAACATCTTACCCTCTTGATGCGATGGGACTTGAATCTATTGTCTTACCCTCAACCAATGACATAGTAGGCCAAAATACAATGGACCTCACCCTCAAACCTTTAAAAATCTTAACACTTTTTATAATTATATACGTAAGTGAATTCAGTTTCAACAAGACATAAAATATAATCATTTTTGTGGTCAAACTAGTCTTTATTGATTGTAACATCCATACCACCAAAATTTAGTGTTCTACGGAACAAAGCTTACCAGCAGTTTATGATTGCAATTACAGAGAACAGAGCTACTTTGAAAAATTCCAAATATTAGAAAATCAGTATTCTTAATTTCGGGAGCAGTTGAATTAGTATTTCATTTAGGTCAGTGATCTCTTTAGTCAAAGGACGCCAAAATAAAATAAGAAAAGAACGTACCTTAATTGGTTCACCTTCACAGTAACCATGCATTGTCATGTACCTAATCTTTTTTAGTATTCTATAAAGATATGTCAGTAACTTCTATTTTTCATTTAATTATCTGATTGAGATGACAAAATTCCTTTAGTTAACCAAGATAAAATGCTAATTAGTATCATAGATCTAAGAAGTCCAATAGCAATCCTATAAATGTCGGATTTCAGAACAGGTTGTGCCTTCGAATTAACTAATTGAACTTACTACCATAATCACGTATTCGGAAAGCAAATAAATCAAAAATTTTACCGTGTAAAAAGTTGAGCAGAAGACAAAGTGAAGCCAGTTAAGTAAACATGTCATACCAATAATGCCTCATACGACCATTTTTCTGCTTATATGATACCATTTCCTTTTTTTCTGAATTCAAACACTGAATATGAAATATTTCATGAACCACTTCCCTCTTTTGTTTTAGAAAAAAATTTGGAATTTAACTTGTAAGTGGTAATGAAAATATGATTAGGGAATCGTCTAATCTCCTGGTGTTCAATGAGTGCCTAACAACAAAATATATAAATTGATGACTGATCAATTTGTCCAAAATCATAAAGTAATTACCATCATGTACACCAAGCAACTAAGACGAAAGTTTATAAAAAGTGATAGCATGGCAGAAGGATTAAAATTAATCACTAAAACATAATTACATAGGTGTACATACCTCATCTGAGTATTCCTTTGAAAATATGCATACCTTATACATATAGGCTAGTGTCTCCCTTCTCCTCAGTTATGACACGATTTTGTCTAATTTGTTTCAATTCAACAATATGTCAAGTGCTTCAGTTTAAGGTTTGACGGAAATGAAATTAGAGACTCGTGCTGATAACGTGTTGTAAAATCAACCTAAAAGAATTAGTACAATATATCAAAAGATGAAAGCAAGAACAATAAAGTGACAAAGAGAGGAGATAATTTCTTATTTCTTCCAAGTATCAAGTGTTTCATTTCCATATCACTTTGAATTTCTTGGCCTTATCCGACCTCTTTTATGCTTTATTGAAGTAAGGTCTTTCGAAAACAATTTTGTCCCTACCTTGATAGGAGTAAGGTCTGCGTACACTCTACCCTCCCCAAATCCCACGTTGTGGGATTTCACTGGGTTGTTGTTGTTGTTGTTCCAAGTATCAAGTGTACAACTATTACATACAATCCAACTATTTATAGGAATACATTGAGAATACCAAAGGGTGTGACATAAATATGGGTAGTAACTATTTGGGGGTTATAGAAATAAAATGTAGGAGTAGTGGTCATGAAGTAATGGGGGTTACTTCTATAAGAGTTATGAGCATGAAGTAGTGTGTACGGGACTAATATACATCCACACTTAATATTTTCATAACAATCAGAATAAGAACTTCCCAAAAAATGACTTCCGCTCATGTAATTGAAAATAAATTAAATATGTGCGTTTAGATACAAATACTTCTTACAAATAAATCATTTTCCTACTATTTTCTAGACCAGCAAATGATATTTTAAGAAAATACTCCATAAAAGAAAACGTTTCATACAATGGATTCGTGCCCATAATAGTCGTTCCGATTATAGCGATTTAAAACGTGCGGCTAACGGCATACAATGTTGAAGCTTCCACTATTATGTGCAATCACTTGTGACCAGTGTTTTAAAAGGCAGTTCTGGGCCTCGCTTGGGGCTCGCCCTGGGGCGGGGCACTGGCAAAACACCTCGGGACTTACGTGTGGGGCTTAGTTCTGTGAGGCTTACGCCCTAAGCGCCCGACTGCACGCCCTAAACACTCCTAACGCCCAACGCTCGAGACCGATCGCCTAAGAGTTCTTACATAAATTATGTGTTAAATTCCTCAGTTTACATTATTGACCCTCATAATTCTATTCTTAATTAAATGAATGATGCTTAATAGTTTTCTTCATCTATAGAAATAAGACGATTGAGAATAACTCAAATAACAAACCGTAGTATCGCATATTTACTATTTGAGAACACTGTGAGTGTGGATGTCGCTTAACATTTTTTTAAAAAAAAAAATATAGCCGAATTTTACATCTTTACTTGCAATTAGTCTTCACATTTTTTGTCCTATGTCTCAAAACTATCATAGTTTATTATTTTGCTAATTGAAAGTAATTTTATTTATATTCATGAAGGAGTGATATTTTAATTATAATATGATAAAATTTATTGATTATTTTCTTTTGGGGAGGTAAATTGCATAGTATGATCGTATGCTTTAAGAAATTGTGATTCTTTTACTGTTTGAAAGTTAAGATATTAGCCTTGGTTTGCATCTCATAATAATTTTTAAATCATTGCATTAATTATACCTGTGAAATCATGTTAGAAGTTTTGTTTTCTATTAGTTTTTTTAATCATGTTTTTAATTTTTTTAAAGCTATTAATATTTTTTTTAATATAATTTGTGTGTTGTTACTTGTTATACTATTTTACTAAATTAAAAATTTAAAGATACATGGCGCTTACGCCCCATCCCGTACTAGGTAAAACGTCCCGCCTCACACCCCCGCCTTTTAAAACACTGCTTGTGACTACACAGCTCTTTGGGTAGTACCAACTCTTCCAATTTTGCGGAGTGATATATCTTAAGCACATGTACAGGTGAAGTAGAGAGTCCAAAACAGTTCTTCAGGAAAGAATATAAACTTATTTAACATCTAATTTTGCGCCATGAATTATCCAATTGGTCGATTCCTTGTGGCTGCATTTGACCAACAAATGCAAAACCCATTTTTCAATAGCTTAAGTAAGTATCTTGTTTATTGCAATTTTCTTTTGAATAGTACTTACAAGGTAGCGCGAATAATGCCTTTAGTTTTCTTTACACCGCGGTTCTTTTCAAGAATATTTTTGTTTGAACCGGGTACTTTCTTTTGTTTAAGACTTTTAGTATGCAATAATGAGTAAGAATTGAATGGATTTCTTTTTGCAAGTTATTTGTATTTCATGTGGTATCAACACATTTAACTACTTGCAAATGGTCCAAAACATATAAGGGAGTGGGGACAAATGGGAGTCCGGAGCCAAAATGGCTTCTTTTTTTAATTATTACACAAATGGCATACTTTTTTTTTTTAAACCCAAATGGGTATTTCGTGCAATATTTGCACGAAATGCAACAAATTTTGTTTTTTTTTTTTAATTTCGTTTTTATATAAAAAACGAAATTAAAAAAAAAAAAAATTTGTTGCATTTCGTGCAACATTTATGTCTTCTTTAGCAATCATAACAATTTGAACAACTATCCTTGTTTTTTTTTTTAATTTCGTTTTTTATATTAAAAACGAAATTAAAAAAAAAAAAATAAAAATTTGTTGCATTTCGTGCAACATTAATCTTCTTTAGCAATGCCATATGCTTAATCTTTTAAAAGAACAACAATTAACAACTATCCTTGTGGTGAAAAGCGTTTCATTTCAAAGTTATGCCGACGAGCTATAACTAAACATAACCTAAAACTTTGCGTCCCGGTGAGTTTGTGGACTTTTAGTTAAACACAATCAAAAATTCGTGTGGATCCTCGTATATATACTTCAAACATAACTAAATATAACTAAAAGTTAGTATCTCCAAAGATATTCACTCTTGCATTTCTAACAATTAAAGTATGCCTCGGATCGAGCTTGCATTTTAATCTTCTTATACAGATATTGTTCCAACTCACATGCTTAATCTCGGGTTTACAAATTAACAACAATTAACATAAGTATGAATTCGGCTTGAGACAAGCAACCCAAGCGATATGTCCAACTTAACGGAATATAGAGTACTAGATTTTTTCGAATCCGAGCTATTAAATTTAAAGTAACCATAAAACTTTGCGTCCATGACGGTGGAGTTTGTGGTAATTAAGTTATATCCCAAAGAAATTAACAAATCAATATTCTATGTATTAGTGATCCTCGTATATATACTTCAAAACCTAACAATAAATTGTTCGAATTAAGCGAATAGTAGTTAGTATCTCACGTTAATGACAATGGGTTCGTGCCTTAGGTGTTTAACAATTAACATTTTGCTATACAATGCAACCCATAATTAGTTTGGAATGACAAATACATATATATGCTTCAAGGCAAACAAACATTCATAAGGCATAAGTATGCCCCATTTCATCTAGGCATAAGTTTGATAATTCGTTAACAAAGGCATTATGCCCCGGGCATAAGTTTGATAAATCGGGCAAACTTTATCTTGGACCGGCATAACTTTGTGAAGGAATTATCAAAGTTATGAAGGGACCGTGATAACTAAACATAACTAAAAGTACGCCCTCCGGCGGACTTTTAGTTAAACTTCTGACTAAAAGTCTGCCGGATCCGGCATAAAACTTTGCGTCCATGACAGTGAGTTTGTGGTAATTAAGTTATATCCCAAAGAGTTGGAGTGGTCAAAAACATTGAAGATTTGTCTATGTATTAGTGTCCTATGTAATTTTATGTTTTTCTTGGTTACGTAGTAGTACTAATTAGGTTGAAGTGAAGTTGTACTTAGATGATTAACAATGGTTGTAGTACTAATTAGGTTGAAGTGAAGTTCTATTTAGATGATTCACAATGTAATCTAATTTTGGTTAGCATATTGAATATGATTATGATGACTTTGTGAAGCAATACGTTATACCATCTGGTTAGTAATGGTTAGCCTATTCAACATGTTAACACTAACAAACATTCAATGGAAAATCTGGACAGAAAATAGCAACTACCATTTCAATGCAAATCTAGACAATAAGCATTGACCATTTGAATGCAAACCTGAACCCACACACACTTAAAGGAAAATGGTTATTTTAAGTTTTTAACGGTTAAAAACTTAAAATAACTTAAAATAACCATTTTCCTTTAATATTTTCTTCCCAAAAAAAAAAACAAAATTTGTTGCATTTAGGTACAACATTACGAAATACCCATTTGGGTTTAAAAAAAAAAAAAAGCATCTTTAATTTTGGTGTAATAGTTTGTAAAAAGAAATTTTGGCTCCGGACTCGACAAATGGCCTCATGTGATTGGAGGGAGCATGAGCGTCAAGTGGAGAATAATTAGAATTGGAGATAGGCTTGACTGAGACAGAAATATGCTAATACTGATGAATGAGAATTTCCGGATTTTAAAAGGATAGGACCAGGCAGTGAGAGACTTGCAAAAGGATATTGAGTTCCATCAAAGCGCACATGAGGTGCAAAATAAAATTTGCCTCATTTTAAATCCATACAACGACATCCATTTTATTTGGTGCTATAACAAAAATAATGCAGTCAGAGATGCAAAATTCAAAAGGATACATCAATATATAAATACACTAAAATACACGACTCTTTCGTATATACAAATACACTGGAAAAAAATCGTTTTGAAAACACATATTTTAAAAGAAAATAAGGTTGCATGTATTCAAATACATTCAAATACACGCGACATCAAATAAGGTTGGATATAACTTAGTGGCGGAGTCAGAAAATTCGGAAAGGGTGTTCAAAATTTGAATGGGTAATATTTTTTTTAATGAATGGGTGCACCGAAAATCTCAATATTAAACTACTCAATTTTAATAAGATTTGTTCATTGACAAAATTTAATAGGAAAAAAAAAGTTAGAGACACACCAATTATGAATTGAATATACATTCACGGTCTTTGAAAAATGAAAATTATTCTATAAAATGGGAAAATATTAAAAACTCCACCAAAAATAGAATATTAGCGGAACGTAGTAAGGCTTTTACGAACAGCCTTGACCGCTGAGCTAACTCGCTCACTCGTGTCAAGGGTGTTCAAAATATATCATATCCTAATATAAGATAGAATTTAACCTATATCCGTCGGGTAATTTTCCGGCGAAGGGTGTTCACCTGACCACCCTTGGGAGGTTGTAGCTTACAACTGAACAGTGTATTCAAATACATAAAAATACACACGAATTACCTAAAACTAGCTACGAAAAGTAATTATGTAAAAAATAGCTACAGTTCGTTAGAAGCTGATAATATGTAGTCAAATGCAAGTTATCCCATTTTTTACCCCGGTAAATATATAGACATTTTAGGTTACAACTCATTTTTTGTTCAAGCCATTTTCAACCAGCCCATATTTGACTGAACCCGCCTGTTGGTCTTAGTAGGTGTTTATAAATATTCATTCCTAGTTTTCAGCATTCAATTTCAGACTCAAATATTTCAATGTTGTTAATTACATTAGCTCTTTTAGTTAAATCAGATAGTTTCGTAAGATCATCTATCATGTTAGCTAGTTCATGGTTGCCTCTTTCCAAAAGAAATCTAACTCTAAGCCTAAAATGATGATAGAAATAGACCTAGAAAAAGTTTTGACCGACTAGAATGGTCATTTATTAGGAATTCTCTTTTAGACCTTAATTTCCCTATAAAGCTTATTAACCTAATCATGAATTGCATTTCAACTACAACCACTGCAATCATGATTAATGGCAGACCTAGTGAGTACTTCGAACCTTCTAGAGGGATCAGACAAGGAGACCCTCTATCACCATATATTTCTATCATATGTATGCAAGCACTTTCTCGAAGAATCAACCATGAATAGACATAGGCAACTGGACCCCCATAAAAATTAGTCAATCTGGGCCTCTCCTATCACACCTCCTGTTTGCCGATGACCTAGTCCTCTTTGCAGAAGCTAATTCATCCTCCGCAAATGCTATAATCAACGCTTTCAACTTACTAGTAACTCACTCAAGCCAGAAGATTAATTGTAATAAATCTAAGATCATTTTTTCCAAAAATGTGGACCAGGGCAGTATTTCCAACATCTCTTCAAGATTAAACATTAAACCCTCTGCTAGTTTTAGGAAATACTTAGGTTTTCCAATTACGAATCTTAACCCTGAAAAGGCCGACTATCAAACCGTCATTGATAGAATGAACATTCGCCTCAAAGGATGGAAAGCAAAACTGCTTACCATGGCTGGAAGGGTTACTCTCACCCAATCAGTCTTAAATGCTATTCCTGTTCATGTCATGCAAATGAACCTCTTGCCTGCTTCAACTAGAGCTAATATTGACCGCATTTAACGCAACTTTATATGGGGTTCCACAGAAGAAAAAAGGAAAATTCACTTGGTAAATTGGGATAAGGTAACCCAACCGGAGAGGGGCTAGGCTTTCACACTGCTACAGGAAAAATATATCCCTCTTAACTAACCTCATTTGGAGAATTCACCGCAAACTTGACAGCCTTTGGACAAGAACTATGCTCTCAAAATATAAAAAGCACAACCGCAATCATGGAGTCACTAGCAGGAACTCTGACTCCTATATTTGGAAAAGGACTCTAAAAGCAAAAAGTGATTTCACAAAAGGAACTGCTTGGTCTATAGGAAAGGGTAACTTGATTAATCTTTGGGAGGATAGATGGTTCCACTCCACTAACACCCTTCGAGAGATCATTGAGGGACCCTTGCTGAGACATGAGGCTTCTATGCCTCTAAGCTCTATCATCCTTAATAACACTTGGAACCTCGAACCTATATCATTTAACCTTCCTCCACAAGTTAGAACCCAAATTCACCATACCTATTTCCCCTTCACTGATGACACCATTGACTCGATATACTGGATTGGATCACAAGAGGGCAACTGCACTAGTAGTGATGCCTATAAGCTTTACCAATCCAAAATTTCAACCAACACCATTCCTCCTGACGCCACTAACACCTGGATCTGGAAAATCAAGTCAATAAATAAACTAAAATATTTCTTTTGACTACTAACCAACAATAAACTGCCTACTGCATCTCTCCTTTCCAACAGACACATCATCCAAGACAACTCTTGCAAACATTGCCTCATACCAGAAGATCTTTACCATATCTTTATCACCTGCCCAAAGCTAAGGACATATGGAATTTCCTAAGGATCCCAACTCCATTGGAAGTAGACTTTCAAAGTTGGCTTAAGCATCTTTGCACCAAGCCTGGATCCACTACCTTACCTTCTACTAGTATTCTCACTCCCATTACCTTGTGGAATATCTGGGTTAACTGAAAATAACAACATTTTCAACAACTTCCACCAAACTTCTGACTTACACAAAATCAGCAACCAGACACTCGAGTTCTACCACCTAGCTCATACGGACAGTGCAGGAGGAACAATATCGAACAAAGGCACATTGGAAGTTTCCTGGACAAAACCCAAGCTAACTTGGTTTAAGTTAAACACTGATGGAGCTTTCAATAACCAAACGCACGAAGGAGGTGCAGGGGCACTGATTCGTAACTCAGAAGGGAACTGGGTAGAGGGCTTCCCGACAAGAATCGCAGCCCAATCCGCCTTGCATGCAGAAATTCAAGCGCTAATTCAGAGCTTGGAATTGGCATTCACTAAGAATCTATTTCTACTTATCGTGGAAGTGGATAATCAGGTCTTATCAGACCACTTCACAAAAGGAACACACATTCAAGCTCACATAAATACTCTTCATGATTGCAAGTTCCTCATGGAAGCAATGGGCAATGCAGCAATGCAACACACTTTTCGGGAGGCGAACAAAGTGGCACATGAGTTGGCATGCTTTGGAAAAGAAGTTGAGGAGCAACCTATAGGAGAATCTTTTTTTTTGGAATTTTCCTCCACCTTTTTAAATTCAGCTTCTAAATAATGACACTTTAGGGTTAGCTTAATGTTCAGACTATTTCAGGATAGCTTTGTTTAGAACTGTCCCATGCTTTGTTTTCTGCTTATTTCTGTTATAAAATTTCCTTTCATTAGCAAAGAAAAATGGTTGCCTCGATTGACAGTTAGTGTCAGGTGTCAATCACATTCCAGCCAATTTTGGGCCGTGACACCATAGCCTATCTTGGCAAAATAATATCTTTCACTAACAAAACACAAGATAACTACAGAAAATTATCATACCATAGCCAAATTTGTATTGATTCCATCTGTTGTCCAAGATGGAAGAAAAACATGGTACCTACTTGAAATTGTTGCACCGTCATATATCGGAAACGGTAAAATCCTAACCCTTCATATATCAGTTTGTACAAGAAATCGATTTTGCCTTATGAGGTGCCATATTGAGGAGGGTAAAAGTTGGAACTAAAAAGTTAACTAAACAGCTACGTAGTAGCTTCTCCTCTTCTCAGTAGCTCCTGGAAGAAAAGAAAAACATGAGTAAAAATTAGATGAGATTATATTTCCACCTTTTCGCACTAAAACCCTACAACTCCAGAAGTCAATGCGAATGATTTTATTATTTACCAACAACATACCAGTCACAAGAAAAGCAAATTGAGGAATTTACCAATTTAATAGCAGCAACAGACTGCCGTTGCCTTTCTTTCTTCTTGCGCTGACACTCCGTACACCAGCTACATAAATCTTTCTGGTGCTTCCTCAGCTCTCTAAAAACGGAACTGTAAAACAGGAAGATAACGACACATTCAATAATGGTGACAGACAACAACTAAAAGGGAGCCTTCTGAGTACCAGTAATCTGATCCAATTTAGTACCTGCAACAGAGTCCACAAAAGTCCTCAAGCTTTTTTAATTTCAATTTCTTTTAACAATTGAACAGACTTTTAAGAAAATAGAAATAGACTATTTATTCCCAGTAGCACAATACTAGGAGGATTCACAGTACACTTATATGAACTTAAACCAAGAGAACATATCCTACTAATATTCACCAGTAGACTCCACCAGAGCATATAACAAATACCCAGGTGTGTTAGGTATACAATTTAACTGCACCAACCTTTTGTTGTCCTATTCACCCAGTGAGCCCCGACCATCCTCCCAAGAATAATTCTTCCGATCCTTTCAAACCAACCTTCCCCATCCGATTTATCGAGGGCCATTGGACCCACTGTTGACAGAAGAGCAATTTCTATAACCATTCTACACTGTAATGGAAGACCTAAGCACCATGACAAGTTTTTCTCCTAAAGAGCTTTATGCACAAAATTTGGTTACCGAACACCATAAGAAAACCCTAGTCTGTATCCATGTGATATTTAATGACCAGACTCAATTTGGTTTTCCGGTAACATTGCACAACAGGACAAAAGATTCCTAGAATTAACATATTTAGTTCTTACATGACACTATCTCGTAACAGAGTTGGACCTATTTAGTTCTTGCAGATTCTAACGGTACAAGAGATTCCAACAACAGGACAAAGGTATACTATCTTATAGCTAGTTGCACAAGAAAATTTAACATGAACTAATGGAGGGTGAGGTTTGATCATGGAGAGTGGTATTTGGTGATAGTCATGAGAAGGAAGTACAGAATATAATACTTACATTTTAGGAGCAAATGCCACATAATTTAAGTACAGAAAGTTTTCACGGAAATATAGTGCACCTCGAAATAACACAATAAAGTAGGTTTCTCCTACAATGTGCAATAATTTCCTTAAAACATAACATTTTCAATAGTTTAAGATAATCAAAAAAACATTTTACAATGAAACATTTTTGTATGCAAACGCATCAGTAAAGGTAATTCAATAAAAACCACATATGTTCAGCTGTATATGATTCAAAATACCAAGAAAAGGATGAAGTGTATGAATCATCAGGCATTCATCAATTCCACAATTTTTAATAACGTATATATGTTTGTGCCTCCAACAACGGTCAACGGTAATGAAATAAGATGAGATTTAGATGACAGCGGCCTTGAATTGAAGTTCATGGAAAATATGTTAATGTGTGCACATGTTACAAACTTAGTATTTAATTTTCGTTTACCCACTCAGCATGATCCTAATTTAAGTTTCTTGGAGAACATATGCCTCAGGACATATCTCAGGACAGTAGACACTATTTCCTGTTTAATTAAGCTTCAGATCTTCTCCGTATAATTTACACAAGCTAATTCTCAGTACTCAGCAGTATTGCTCTTAGAAATTAAGGGGAAGAACACCTGAATTTCTGCATCAGAGTGGACTACGTAAATCTGTCAAAGATGATTAGTCGGAAGAACCATCTTACTGTACTTACAGAAACGGTGGCAATAGAGCACTTCAAAATACAAGGAATGCAGAATTTCATCATATTCATTGGAAGCTAGACGCCTAGCGGGAAATAACTAGAACAGCACTGAGTACCTTCTGCACCATAGCAATAAGTTGATCCTATGCCCAGATGTTGTTGCTCTAGCACCATGCCGGTGTCGACCATGATGAAGAACAGCACGCCCCGCTACATGAGCATAATCAAAGATCTCCTGCGAATGTATAATTATTATGAACACCATAGTGAATCTATCCATGACATTTGTTTGCTCAGGTTAACTGAGAACTTGCTGACTTCTACTTCTAAAACACATCTTAGACAATGGAGCAATTCTTTTTATTAAAATAAAAAATTCAAATCAACCTTATACGACAAGCAGGAGCTGATATGCAGCATAATCAAGCAAACACAGCTTATGTTTAAAACTGACGACAGTTACTAACAGAAAGAGAAACAGAGGCATATTTGTAGTTCAGAATGGCAGAATAGAGGTCCTGGACCATATCAAAATCTTTTCTCATGGAAATCATCTTTGAAACTAAGAATTATGATTAAATAACATCATAGTCCACCCAAAATGTAAGAAATTTCCCACTGCATAGTGTTTTAAATGATAAAAGAAATTAAATTACACACTGCATAGTGCCATTTCTAAGAAAATAAACTGTCACACTCTTAGCTAGTAGTGTCAACAGATGTCAGATATTACTTTCTATCAGAACAAAGATGTTTCTAGAGAATAAATCAACATATTTCAGAAAAACTACCTCTGGTTGTGTTTCAGCATTTACATGTTTCTCGCATCGCACACCACGGAAGAATAATTCTCCACCAGAAAATTGCTTACCCAAGCACACATTCAAAGTGACTTCGGAGTCATCGACATGGAAACCTGAAAATGTACACTATTGAGATCGTAAAGAAAAACACATTCCGTCCTCCGAAATTCAAAAGGTTTCTAAGATACCCGAAGTCTCATCAATGAGTCCAAGTAGTTTGTAATTACTGATCAGTCACTCACCTAAGTCAACATCTCTATCCATCCCATATTCGACAACAAAACCATGATGACTGTCAAGTGTGGATCCACCAACTTCAGAAAAGAAAACTGCACAATAATTTCAAAGCAGGAAACAGGAGCCATGTTATATTTCCCATCAGCATCTCTTCCTCTTTTCTGGTTTCTTTCCCTATCAGATCCTAGTATAATGAGTACAAGTAGTTACCTCTTGAAATAGGACGTATGAAATTTTCCATCAACTTGTCAAGCATGGTTTCCAGGCCAAAATCATCGAGAACGGCACCAAATCTGTTCATCGTATTGGGACGCATGACTCTGAAGTTTGTCTCACGAACCCACTTTTCAAAGTTCTCTACCTAAGCAATTAGAACCTGATAAGAAAACAGAAAAGCTAAACTACAATAAATTAAACCTAGAAAGCCAAATAACAACAGAAAAGCTAGATGCTACCTCAGCCAGCAACATCTCACAAAATCGTGGTTGAAGCATTTCAAATGTCAAAACTCCTGTGCAAGGTTCAGACATTATGCTTCGAAAACTTTTCTCTGTGTTCTCATTGACTGCATTAAGAAATGATGGCACAAAGAAACTTGAAGCATGCATGGTATATAGTTCCCTGTGTAGAGGCTGGAAGATAAGAGGAATTAATTTAAATGGAAGATCAACAAAAAAAATTGAGCTGGCTAGTACAAGCAGTTTACCCATTACATTCCTAAGCAGATTAATGGCCCAATTCTTCACCAAAAGGATAGAACGGCAGTTGTGTATATTCTTAAGCGTTTCATTTAATAGGTCAGACAACTTTTTAAACCTTAATAAGTATTGACATTCCTTACAAACAGTGATCAAAATTTAAATATTAATTGTGTTTGCCAAAAACCCATTGGAGAATACCTGATAGTTTGATATAATATTTTGTCGGTATTCTCTGTGCTTCTGGACCTGCTAAACAAAGTGGTTGGAAACCATTAACCCTTAGGCCAAAAAAAATGATTCATGGGATATGGAAAGCATGAAGGCCAGTCAAGTAAGATTACACTAGAAGATGGAAATGTAACTGCTCGTAACTATTCGAGCATAAAAAAAAGGATTCAATACAGTTATATAGAGGACTGGTAAGTTTTTTTTTTTTTTTTTTTTTTTTTTGACAATGGTAACTTGAGGACTGGTAGGTTTTCAGAACTGTTTAGTCATATTACGAACAAATAAATAGGCATGTTTGATTTCCAATTACTTAAATTGATTTATCTACATTTTTAGATGCTGTATACTCCTTTTGTATACAGGTGCCATCCCCTGCAAATGGACTTCTCTATTAAATCAATTAATAATCAAAACAGAACCGTACCACACTACATTTAACATGCAAAAATCGTAAAGAAAAGGAACACTACATTAAATCAACAACTAATACACTAATGGTAAACCTGGTCACTGCATTTTTATATGTTCAGCATCTGAAACCTAACTGCCAATTCGATTTTTGGCACTCTTATGATAAATTTCTAGTCGTCTTTCAGAACCAGCATAACTCCTTAGTGTGGTAAAACGGTATTCTCTTAAAATTATTTCAACTACAGCCAAAGTAAAATAAACTATCTTTACTATTCCTTGTCTTCTCACACCATCAAAATGATGGATAGAACTAATATGACAGATTATTTTCAGCTTAGTACATAATTCTCATCACCTTCAATAAATAATCAAGCCATAGACTATATTTGGGGGTATACATAATTCTCGTTGAACAACTTCAAAAACACAGAATTCTGAGAATGTTGTGAATGCATATCCACGATACCGTAGAGAAAGCATAGCAACTTTAGAGGAAAAAATCAGCATGGTCTGCAACTGAAAGAAAAAGATCCCATAAACAACTCAAAACAAGGAAAAAATAGAAAATTTAAGGCTTAATACATAGGTAGCCCCTTAAACTTGCCAAGATATTCCATTTAGACACTCGAACTACGCCTTGTTCCAATTGAACACCTCAATTCCTAATAAAGTGTTTCAATAAGACACTTCGGTTCAAATTTTTGGAGAATTTTTTTGTGTGTTTTCGTTCTTCTATTAGGTTGTTAAGTTAACCACATAAAATATATATTCGCCTCAACAAGTCATAAAACCCCAAACGTTTTCTACTTAGAGGTTGATGCATGACATTTGTTATATGATTAACTTAACTACCTAATAGAGGAATGAAAACACACAAAAAAATTCTTCAAAAATTTGAACCAAAGTGTCTTATTGAAACACTTTGTTAGGAGTTGAGGTGTTCAATTGAAACAAGGCTTAGTTCAAGTGTCTAAATGGAATATCTTGGCAAGTTTAAGGAACTGGCTATGTGTTAAGCCAAAATTTAATGGTTCGAAACTCTTAATTAGCTTCCATTTTATGACAGTCTCAGGTAGATAGTTTCTATGCAGCGTAGGCCTCCCAAAAGATAACGGAGGCGTGGAAAGATTTCCTCGGCCCTCGAGCAATTGACATTCATAAAAAGCATCTAATGGTGTTGTACTTACACGAATGCGGTCGGCAGTAGGGAAGTAACGGAGAAGAATTTGACGCATGTATTGAGCCTTGTCATGACGCGATAAATTGAGGAGAGTGGGTGGAAGATAACGCTCCAGTGAACTGAACAAGAACGGACTGAATTCCAATTGCATGTCTTCATAATTATCTGACTCGTGATCCACACTTGGTAGAACTTGCAGCCTCGACGTCATCGATGCCACAACCATGCCTTTTTCCCCAGCCATTGCTTTATCTGCCTCATTCACTGACATTTTTCTGTATCCGGGGAAATGAATAATGCTTCTGTTTATACATATAAATATATGAAGATTGTGGCATCATTTTTCTGATACACAATAGGGTTTTGCCAGATTGGATTTCTGATGTTTGGTGTCAACCTCATGAAGCTTAGGTGTAACCATTGATTTTTATAATCTCATTTTCATTAAATGCATTTTTTTTCTTTAATTTTCTAAAATCTATATATATAAAATAGGAGAGGTACAAGCAATGTATTTAAGCCAAGTAGCAAGCTAATAACAAGCCACTTGGCAATTTTAGGACATAATTATTTATGTATGTAATAACTTACAATTAATCAATTTAATATTAATTATTAAAGAACTTAAAAAGATAAATATAAGAATAAGAAATTATATTCAAAGTAACCTTATGTACAGATTAGCCTAAATTGGTGGGAACGAATCAATAATGAAGATAAGCCTACTTTTCAAATACTAAGAAATACTATATATTTGAAATATTATGCTATATCGAAAAATATAGAAAAAACTAAATTTAAATAATAAATATGTTTTTGAATTTCATAGGAAGGGATATACATAACTCCCGCCTGAAAGTCAAACATGTCAGGTAAAAAAAGAGTTAACAAAAATCAGAATTGCCTTTTAAATTTAAAAGAAACGTAAATCAGAATTTAAACACAAAACTATAAATATATAATTTAAAGTAAATCTAAAAAATCCGATAAAATTTGGTGTAGCTCCCTTTTGGAGATATATCAAGTTTAACAGAATTTTAAAATAAGCATTTCAAATTGTTATCACAAGTAGATAAGTACAAGTTATACCTGAATTCTACATGCTAAATGTTAAAAATAAGTCCACGTAATTGTTTGATTATATTATAGTAGATAAATTCAAATTAATCGTAAGTGATAAGATGCTATAATATCTCAATAAATATTATGCGTGCAGTTTCGTAACACAGTAATAATTTTTTGGATTCAGTTTTAAATTGAATATATTTTATTTCTGAATTTGAATTTGAGTTTGAAGATAACGATTTCATTTTAAGGATACATATACTTTTTGAATTTGAATTTATTTCTTTATCTCTATCTACATCTCTCTTCCTTCCCCTATTTAATCCCCTAAAATCCAAAGCAGGAATCAAAATTCACAAAACTCAGCACGTTGTGTTCATTGAGAAAATATGAGAATTTTAATTTTTATGGCTTATTATTTTATTACTTTATAAAGTATTTGGTTATTCTTCTGATCATTCTTCTTTCTTCTTTCTTTTGTGATAGTCTCTTACTCATACGCTTGATTTTGATACCATTTGTGTTTTTAGCATATTACAATTTCCTATCCTATAGGTACTCCAGGTTAATTCCTTAGTATTGCTTTAAACGTGTTTTTAATTACTTTATATCTATTCCTTATTGTTGTTTTTGTTGGTGCAGTTCAACTTCTTTATACCATTTTTTCATACTTTTGATTTCGTTGAATTTATTTGCAGCACGAAATCTCAAAATTTCTAAATTCTTTTTGCCTTTTGCAGATTATTAAAATTAAAAGACAAGGGTGAGTTTTCTTCTGTATCTTTGCTTCAGTAGTGAGCTATTATGGTATATGCGATACTTTAATTTGAACGAGATAATTTCGGTATATGATTCCTATTATGTGAAAGACAATGAGGTATTATTTTACTTTTAGTTCTTTTCATATCAACAATGATATCTTACATAAATATGAAAAGAATAGCACAATTAAATAATTCAAATATTTTGTAGAGATATTTCGTTGATTTTTTTTGCAGCAAGAAATCCCAAAATTTCTAAATTCATTTTGCATTTTGCAGATGATTAAAATTAAAAGAGAAGGGTGAGTTTTGTTCTGTATATTGCTTTAGCAGCGAGCTATTATGGTCTATGCGATACTTTACTTTGAATGAGATAATTTCGGTATACGATTCCGATTATGTGACAGACAACGAGGTATTATTTCACTGTAAGTTCTTTTTCATGCCAACAATGATACCTTACATAAATGTGAAAAAAACAGCACAATTAAATAGTCCAAATGTTCTGCAGAAATATTTTAATTTCATAAAATATGTTTTGTTGGATGTATATAACAGTACATTGTATTTTTATTTAACTTAAAATAAAAAAGAATGAGAATTGGAATAAAATTAGTGGTCCAAATTTTTTCATCTCACACGATAAATGTTTCATTATTAGTAACATTTGGTGGTAGAAAAATGAGATTACGTATGTGAAGATAAGATATTCATAAGCGTAAATCACCTTTACATATAATTTGTTGTAAGTAATGTACATTGGCGAACAACATGCACAAAAAAAAATATATAGCAATTGTCATGGAGAAGTACGATCAGCTCTTTTGTTTTCCCTTCGAGATACCTCTCAAAGAAAATTCGAATTTGAATTTCAAATAGACAGGTTAGTGTGAGCTTATCTATGCGGTTATGTCCTAAATTTTTGGAATTTAAGTTGAAAACCCCAATACTTTTTGAAGTAATAATTTGAATTAGAAAACTGATTTTCACATTTTAAAGGATAATTTCCCCCCTGAAAAGTAGTAATAACTCTACAGTCAATATTAATCTAAAAATATATTAATATAAAAATAGACTATCTTTTTAAAATCCAAATAAATATGCATAAGTATTTGAAAGGAAATTCTGTCTGATTGATAACTCAATTCGTATGAACAATTATCTAATTTACATTTAAATTATCAATATATTTATGTAAGTACTTATTAATTGTTATCATGCTTATCACAGCCCTAGAATTACTGCTCAAGCAAAACTTTTTTTTGTTTAATAATGTTTGCTTTTATCTTCTCTCTAACATACTAACTTGTATGTCTATTGTGATTACATATGCTTATTTTCTTTTTTATTATTTGATATATGCTTTTTATTAAGATTGGTATTATTTATTTTGGCAGATGTAGCATGATTTAGTAAGGAAAACAAAAGAAGATGGATCGAATGTAATTGAAAATGTATTATGGTCTTTTGGAATGCACTTGAGCTAGCTCATCGCTAAATGTCCATTGGAAATATGAATACAGTGATAATATTGACAAAAATGTGGTCTGCACATATGAATCTTTTTGAACTTATTACGGCAATAGACATTGAGATTTGTACAATACAAAACGGTATATTATTTGTCAATATATTGGTAGCAATTAATGAAAAAGTTACAACTTTATTTGTATTGTGTTTTAATAATTTTATCGCTTTATAACAAATAAATAAATAAATAAATAAATAAATAAATAAATAAATAACAAGCTGCAGAATCATGCAAAAGGTGGGCATATTCTTCGCTTCTCATGAAATAGCAAATGTTTTTTTTTAATTTATAATTTATGCATGCAAAGAATATCTAAGGGCAATATGATGGTAAATGGTTAAAAACTGGTTTTAACCTGTGCGCGTTCGAAGGGTAGCTGCTGCGGGTTCTCACGTCATAAAAAAATGATTAAAATTCACAATTTAAGTGGTAACACTATTGTCAAAAGCATATAAAAAATTAGAGGATAAAAAAAGTTCTTATCTTTACAAGTAGTTTAGCTTTTAGAAAATATGAAAGGTAAATAAAATAAAGTTTATAATTTTCTTTGCTACGTAGTTATTTAAGAAAGAAAACAATTGTGTAAGGATAACAATGGTATGAAAAGAAAATGGTGAAAATCAAAATCAAAATTATCATGTTGTTATTTGACTTGGATACTTTTAAATAATTTTGGATTCATTTGTATTTTGATTTGACCATTATTTTTTTATCCTTACTAAAATTAAGACTTATTAGTTGGTAGTATCAATCATAGTTATATGATCCTATACCATAAAGTATATATATACCTTTAGCAATTGTTCTAGAATATATAGCTCCTTCCATGTCTGCTCAAACCATAATGTATTTAAGTTAATGTCATTCCACTCGAATAGACTAATTTTATTGCTAAAATTTGTACTTAAAAAAGTAGAAACTTTAAACTCCGAAATTTCTAAAGAACTTATTTTGAGTTAAGAAGAATCTTCCACACATGTTAACTTATTCTAATTAAAATAAAATATAATTGTTCTCAGTTTTCAAACTTATATATGTTTAACAATCATTTTTTACACTTTTACTTTATAAATAAGATTTATTTGTTCAATAAATATACATAATATATGTTAGAAAGAGAAAAAGTATCATAATATCCAAAAATAAAAAGGTTAATAATTTAGAAAATGTACTTAAAAGGTTCAATTGACACAAAGGGTTGGGCCGGTGAGGGGGGAAGAGGAGGGGTGTCAGTTTATTGTTTAAAGTTGATTTTTAAAAGCAAAATTGAAAGAGGGGTGGGAGGGTGGGGGGGAATGATGTTCGCCAATAGAAACTATGATATAATTTTGAGAAAAAGACTTAATAAAAATAATAAAAGAATTATTAAAGGACTAAAATAAATTCTATATCTATTAAAGGAACTAACATGATATTGTAGCACTATATATCATCCATCTTTTCTAATTTCATAGAATTTTTGTTATTAAGTACATTGCATTAAGAAATAAGATGATTATTGAAATTTTGTTAAAGTAATTTGATTCAATGTACTTAAACAAGCCATATTATAATTTGTCATAATTATGTTATTTAATATTTTCCGCGCATCGCGCGGGTACGAATACTAGTTTAAACAATGCGAAAGGGTCTAAAATGTCCTTTTAACACATTAAAAATGGCTCAAAAATACACTCATTCCAACTATTTGATCAAATTTGTCCCTCATTTTTTTATTTTTTTTAGAACTCTCAGGAAAACCCGCAGCCACTACCGTAAATTTGTCGTTCATTCTACCTATGAGATCAGCTATGCCCTTAGGGGACATTTGGTTGGTGAGATAAGAATCATAATCCTGAGATATCATGATATTATTATATCCTGAGTTTGGTAAATGGGTATTATTTAGTCTCAGAATTATTTTATCCCACCATTTTAGTATAACTAGTGGGATTAGTATCCATACAGAAAGTGGCATAAAATAATATCATGGGATATCTCAACCCAAGAGATATCCTTGTCTATCCCATCCCACTAACCAAACAATGCCGTAACGTATTAGAAATAGATCGAAATGCCCTTTTTCTACCTACTAGATCAAATTTCTCCCTAAAGTTATTTTTAGGCTTAAAATTATACCTCAATTAACAACACACTTATATGACATTTAATTAAATTTTAAAATAAGACCTGACTCATCAATGAGACTCAAGCCAAGACAATACCGTTCTAAATCCAGTGCTTATGCAGCCACTAGGAGACTAATGTTGTGGAGCCGACTAAGGTGGTCTTGATGACCCCTTACTCTGAACAACCTTACTCCCAGATGGAGCTGAACTGAATGCCCCTGCCATATGCGACTTATTACTCTCCCTCTTGGCCCTGTTCTTTTAATGGTAGGTCTCTCGCCGCATGACAATATCCATAACTTAAGCATAGGAAGATCTCCGCACCTCACTGGCCAGTGTCACACGATGAGGTGCTGCCAAACCAACAATAAACCTTATGAATCTCTCCTCTTCAGTAAAAGCAAAACTGTAGTATAACGTGGCAGTTTGGTGAACTCCACATCATACGTTATCACTAATATGTCTCCCTGATAGAACTTCTGAGACTATTTGTGCATGGCATCACGTTGGCTAGGAGGAAGAAGTCTATCCATGAATAGTACCACAAACAGAATCCAAGTGAGTGGAGGCAAATCTGCGCACATGCTGCTGATGAAAGTGTTCCAGCAAGACTTTGTCAACCACAAGCTAGAAAACCGTGAAATGAATCTCGCGTGTATGGAGCAAACTCTGAGTAGTTAAAATCTTTTCACATTTATCAATGAACCTATATAGACCTACAGAAGTCGAGGAAGCATCAAAATCTGATGGCCCAAAGCTCAAGAATGCCTTAAACTCCTCGGTGAAACCTGCTCCCCTACCCGTAGGCTGCCGTAGCATAAACTGCACCCACTTGGTGTACTGCTGGCTCAATTTCCCTGCTACTGGTTGTAGGCATATCACATGTGGTAGTGGTAGTGGTGTCTGTAAGCCCGATGCAACCTGTTGTACTGGAATATGAGTAGTTGAAGTCTTTCCACACACCGCCTCCTGAGTTTGAGAAGTAGTTGGAGGTAATAGCCCATCCAAACGTGGAACAATAGCCTCTAACACTGATATTATCCTCAATAATAACTTTGGTGGTAAGGCGACTATGACTCCTTCAATTGGGCTTCAGCTGGTATGTCCTGATCATATTTGCCTCAGCCCTGACAACTGGCTGTGATGATGGTTGTCCTTGTGACTCGGATCTGCCCCTTGTTGTACTATGTCCTGTTAGCGCATCTCGCTCTGCAGATATGGACGAACATGTCCTACCAATTGTTCTACAAACAAGAGAAGGATTATTTCCTTAAACGGCAATATAGCATGATAAGAATAAAAAAAAAAGGGAAACTTTCCTAAAATGCCTGTGTATCCTCTCAAAGATAAGTACTTGATCGGCGAGACTCTACCCGACATTGCTCTATGACTCCAAGAATTTAAAGACCTAGGCCCTGATACCAAAACTTTCATCACCCAGATCTAGCACCTAGGTCGTGATAGGAAACCCGATGAGCTGCTACCCATTAAGTGAACCCTCTCACTAATTAATTTGAATAACGAAGAATAACATAATTGTAAAATACTACTGAAGTTGTCTTATCATAAAAAGGTGCAGAAACGTAATACAAAACATAGATAGTCAACATAAACTCCAAAATGAGTTTCAAGTCATGAAGCGCTAAGATTTGAATATAACTGAGTTGAGATAAAGCTTGAGAAATAAAGTAACAGACTATAATGAAATAATAAGGTTGAATCTGCCTTCACGGTCTAGTGGCGGTTCACCTTTAAAATAAGGATTGAGCAGAAGCTGGAGTCACTGCCCTACAACCGGATTACTCTCGGGTTGACCTGCTTACACTCAGTAACTATGAGTCTAGAAGACCCAGCAAGATAACAAACTCGCTCTCTCAGCCTATCCCTAAGGCAAGTCCTTAAAATTCACTAGTACTGCATAAATGTACAACATAAGCAATACAAGCACAAAAATAGTATCCAAGTAAAGCAACTGATCAATCTGAGATCATGAATCCCAGTGACAAGTAAAGCTTAATAACAATGAAAACTGGCAACTGGTCACAGGACATGAAATATCTATTCTCATGTCCCCGTCTTATGGTGTATTAGTCACATCATTGCCCATCTATCGCAGTTCATGGACTACGTGTTATGCTCGGGTGACTGTATACTATCAACTACAACTGATCACCATATGACTTCAACATGCCCAAAAAGTGTGTGACCTACTAACATTGTGATAAAGCGTGTTAATGATACAATTCTGAAATGGAAAATTGAAACCCTAACTAAGAACACGAAACAAAGGATAAATAGATTGACACAAGCTGAAGATTAATTGAAAACCAATGTTATATTAAAATCAGAACCTTCAATTAAAGGAATCTAAAAAGCACCTATTCTCTAAAGTAGACCTCAAGGGAATTGTATTCACCTTGCAACCCACATTTCTAAATAAAGGAATCAACAAAAGCTTCACCAGGTTCTCAAGTGTCTCAAAGAGAACAAAATATTCTAAAAAACTAAATGTCAAAATGACTTAAGCTAACTATTTATAGCCTAATTGCAAAATTGAACCTAAAATGAGGCACTTGGCCAAAATAGCCACTAATTGGCCGAAACTAGACATTATTACAAAGTTGTGATTCTAGCCACTTTCTTCCATATCCTCTTTCAATATTTGGACTTCTTTGTCCTCAAGTAGGTTAAATCCCTCAAATGACTCCAAAGTTTACTCTATGTCTCCCAACATCACAAATGTGCCTTGAAGATCCTCAAGCTCCTTAGCTTGCCTTTGGGTGGGAAAGCTTTGATGAAGCTTGGCTTGCAGCAGCTAAACAGCGAAGAAAATATCACATAAAGGTATATATTACTTCTGAGAGTTGACTGAATCATAAAGCAAGCTAAATAGCTAAGCAATATTAAATCAAGGTACAATAAACTCCTGAAGGCCAAAAGAAAGATAAGCATGCTAAACAGTTAAGCAATATCATATCATAAAATAGAATTTGCTATAAGTACCAAATCATGTGAAATTACACCCTAGGACCCTCACGGTCAACTTTAGATACTTTAAAATTACTTGATTCAGGTCACGCTTTCCCATTCACATAAACTAGATGGTTTAAATGCATACAAGCAATACTTAAACTAGTTGCGTGTCATAAAAATAACCTATACATACTTCAAAATTTTGAACTCTTGTATTTGAAACTATTTTTTGATTTTCTAAAATCTTTTTTGTAAAGATTGATATGACGGATGGCCACGAGCGTATCAAAATTTGAAATAAATAAGGCATTGGAGTGACAATCATATTAAAAAGCCACTTTTCCTGGCTAGATAAATTGATGATTGAACCATTTATTTTCATAAGAAAAGGGGTAGTTACTCACCGTCATTGTATTCAATGTACTATAATCACTCTCTTGTATACAAAGAAAGATCTTGTTCCTTACGCGACATAACACATGAACATCCCAAACTCATGCTTCTTTGTAACACCCCGTACTTTCGGGCTAAGGTTTGACCCGTAATATGGGGATATAATGGAACCAAGATGGGAGGTGTAGGAAGTGTTTTGAAACCTATAAAAGGTATAAGAAGAGTATTTGGGCAAATTAGAGTTGGAAGCTACACTACGGACCATGTTTTCAAGTGAATTTGCAGAAGGTGTTAATTCAAGCGACTGTAACCCCTTATTAGTTGGGAATTTGGGAAATATTCGACGAAAGTTGTAGCCCTTTGAAATGGCTTTCAATCAATATAAAGAACAGGTCAAACGGATCTCTGTATAAAAAGTTATGTATGTTTTACTAAAGAGCTGTTAGTGGTGCTTGTCCATGGATACGCGACGCTAGCACACTGGCGTCCCAATGCCATGTCGCGCTCTCAGGCAGTGAAGTAAGGCCCATTATGTCCACGAGCGTGAGCACACACATGCACAAGAAAGGCAGTGCACGCTGCTGGGCAAGCAACACGTCCTCCATGGCGTGCGATCCCTGCAAACCTTTCTAAGTGCGTTGTTTTCCTGATTTTCATTCTATTCTTCACCTCTTTAAACCCTACCACTATTTTCTCTCCTCTCCTCTCCTCTCCTCATCCTCCCATATCAAGGTATGGTTCTTCCATGTATTTCTAAGTAATTCTAGCGATTATATATGAATTCTAAGCGAAATCCTATGCTACAGACCTAGGGTTTTCAAGAAAACCCTTCTCAAGGGTTGAAGTGAAGGAATTGGAGTTCTTCATCAATAGTTTGGATCTTTCTTTGGGTTTTGAAGCTAGTAAGGTATGTAAGGCTAAATCTCTATGTGTCGGAATGTTGTTAATATTCCCCACACCTCGTTCTTCATGCTTACTACGAATTACATCAGAAATTGAGATTATGCATAAGTTCATGAAAAGTTCAGAACTTCTATCCTTTGAGAATATAGTTTCGTAGTTGTTCATGATTATCATTCTGAATATTATGAACTCAGTATGTAATCAGTATAAGCTCATGTTTGACATGCCATGAGTGTTAGTCACATACCACAAATTTCTTATGTAAAAGTAATACTCTAAAGCCCATGAATATTTCATGAATCCATGTCTCAATTCAATATAGAAGTAGTCAATATTCAATAGTCAGTATTCAATATCAGAACCTCAGTATGAATTCATGTTTAGTAACTCATATCAGTATTTCAGTATGACTCTCAAATCCATGTTAGAACTACAGTATGATTCCATGTCTCAGGATAGTAAAGAAATGCTCAGTATCCATGTTAGAATTACAGTATGATTAATTCCCAGGTTCATGTCAAGAATTACAGAGTGATGATCATATGTATTTAGGCCAGAGGACACAGTTTATGTTTATGTATGCTTGGGCCCAAGGCCACATAATTGTGCATCTATATATGGGCTCGAGGCCATAGTTATATACAATTATATGAGCCCGAGGCCATAGTTATATCTAATTATATGGGCCCGAGGTCACAGTTACATACAATTATATGGGCCCAAGGCCACGATTATGAACTCTTATAAACATATTATTTCCCCATGTTCAGTAAGGGGTACTTATGATTATGATTCGCATGTTCAGTTCAGTTATCCTTATGTGTAATAACCCAATTTTAAATAAGGGCTATTTGGTAATTTAGCCTAAAGATTATTTTATTTTATTTTTATTTTTAAAAAATGAAATTAAAAGGAGTGGGCCAAGTCTATTGTCTTATTCTGGTTGCTGGTCAGTTTTTAGGATTTACGGAGTAGAAAATTAGGGTAGTTGTTGGCTATAGTTTTTAAAGAAAAAGAAAGGGGAAAAGAAGTAAACTTATAAGAGAACGAGCAGAGATTGGTTATTCAATTTTCACGTGGCTTGAAGGTTTGAGAAGTTTAAGGTGAAGCTTTATCTCCCAGTAGCTGAACAAAATTTGCTATCAATTAAATCAAAATATCAGAAGCTTAGAAAGCAGGTATCTTCCTATACATATTCTACGGGATTAGTTAATGGAATTGGAGAACTATTATATCTTATAATGATTTGGCAGTGATTGACAGTTAGTGGAATTAGAGAAAGAGTATTGAATTTTTAAAAGACCACTGTGCAAACCCATTCTTTTACTGATGCAATTCAGTTTCTATCAACTTCAATTAGAATACATCATTATTGTTGTGATGATGACTTGGAAACAAAATGATTAGGTCATGATGGGTGAATGTTTTGGTTAGATCAAAAGTTAATTCTATAGAAGAAATCATTATGTAAATATGCAAAGCACTCTTCAAACCTACACACAGTGCTTATTTTCTATTCTTTATTTTTAATATGTTATAACCATTACGTAGGGAATGAAATATTAATACAGTGAATAAGTCCATTACACATTGAGAGCAGATTGAGATATCGGGATTTAGCTCTAATTTTGGAAGTTAGGAGTATTGAGATTTGACCCCGACTAGCATAATTGACATTATTAATCAATATTTTTGCATATATTGAGGCCATTGGAGGCCGTTTGGTTGGTGTTCTAGATGTTGCAAGGTTGAGGAACTTGTCGTCAGCAAGGTAAGTGAGACTTTAAGCTTCGGGTACTTGCTTTTCAAAATCCATTTTAAAAATATATTTTGTCTGCCTGGTCCATGTGTTGGGGCGAGCGTGTGCTTAGCAGAATCGGTGGTCCTTAAGGCCAGCCGCATGTACTTTATTTTCAAATACACTAAAAATCTCCTTATAAATTGGTTTGTGATGTGATACAGCTGTGAGCCATGATATTAAGGCATTGTGTATGCTTCCTAACATATTTGGCATATTGTGTATGTTGTCGTGGATTTATGGAGTTGATTAATTCTTTAACTGCCGTTTATGACAGGTCCTTAGTGTAAATTGTGTTGAGATATATAATATACTTGATAAACAGTGGTTTGGACCTTGGTTGCTATTATATAATGATATATTCATGTGCATAATATTTTTGTGCTTGTTGTGTGTTTGTATTTTCTAACACTTGTTCCAGGGGTATTTAAAGTGGCTGGTCGAGGATCTTACTGGGTTATATTTATGTATAACTCACTCCTTAGCTGCATGTCCACGCAGATACTGTCGCTGAGAAAGAGGCAGGTGGTTGAAGATTTCGTGACTGGATTCTGTTGCTGAGGTGATCCACCGCATTGTTCGTGGAGGCAGCCATTTCAGCTTTATCTAGTTTACTTCTAGTTATTTCTTTTATATTTGGGTTTACATGCCCGACATTCAAACTCATGTAACTCTGTTAGATGCTCCATGGTCTTAGTGTGGAATTTGGGCTAGTAATTCTTTTATCTTAGCGTTGGTTGGCTTAATTTCATTAGTCGATAATGGATTTGGTTGATGACTATTTCATAGTTTATTATTAATAATGTCGTTGGACCAGCACTTAATTTCTTTTTGTGCTTTCGTAAATAACTATTGATATGAGATATGGTTCGCCTGGCGGGTGGCGGGTGGTGGGTGCTAATCACGTCTAGAGGGTATTTTAGGACGTGACATTATGTTTCGTCTTACTGTTATAGTTACAGTTTCAATTTGGTACCACTTCATGTACCCATGTTATCGATTTGGGTTGCCCATTCCCCGAGCACCCCACAACTATTTATTCTTTCATTTGGTTTTACATACAAGTACAGTTCAAATGTACTTACTCCCTTTTTTCATGCAGACATTGATTTACAGAACAACAGATCTGCTCGTAAGGACATTATCGTATCATCAAGTTGGTGAGCCCCACGTACTTCAAGGTGTTGTCTTTACTTTCCAGTAGTCATTTCATATTAGACAGTCAGGTATGCTGGGGGCCTTGTCCCAGCGACAGTTTACTATTTCAGACTCATGTCAGAGGTTTCATAGACTAGTCAGTAAGTCATATTAGGTATTCAGTTATGTCAGCCTTGTGGGCTATACTATCATGTTGTCAGAATATTTCCGCACTTATGTTTTAAACAGTATTTTTAGTATTATTATGATGTCACAGGTTTTATTCATTAGTTAACTTATATTCCGTATCAATACATGTCCCATACTAATTCAGCAGGCCATGGGGTTCCCTCGGTCACATGCAGTCGGGCACCAAGTGTCGTGTTACACCCAAGCCCAGGTTCGAGGCGTGACAAATCTTAGTATTAGAGCACTAGGTTCAAGTGTCTTAGGGAGTGTATGAAACCGTGTCTAGTAAAGTCCTACTTATGGGTGTGAAACGCGCCACACTTATAATTTGAGGGCTATAGGGCATCTAGGAAATGTTACTATTCTTTCTACTTTGGATCGTGCCATGAAGCTTAGAGCAACAAGTAACCTTTTCTTCCTATCGAATTCCCAACGTATCGAATGCACAAGCAACGAGCAAGAAATTCAAGGTCCAAGTGAGGATGGGGTATAATTGTGGAGTGCATGTTGGTAACGGGTGAGACTTGAGATGATATTGAAAGTGGGACAAAAAGCATAGTTACTACAGGCTAGAGCATAACCCTTAGTTATCATGTTTTATAGTTATCAGTTTACCTCAGCTACCAGTTATATAATCTTTTAGTCAGTAGAGTTATGGTTATTCAGTACACCAGTATTCAGTTATTTAGTTATCAGATCTCCAACTTTAAGTGTATCTAGATTCTTGTGACTTGTGAGTATATAGTGATGCCTATGGGTGCTAAATCAAAGTTTAAGTAACGATGACTATAGCGAAATCTTCGCATGTTTTAAGTTTGGGTTAAGACCCAAGACTTGCCAAATGTCGCATGAAGTAAGTTATTAGGTCATAGTACCCCCTGAAGGAAAAGTTTGTGCATGGTAGTATATATGTATGTCCTATACCTTACAGAATAATTTTACTTTGCTTTTGGGCCATGGACCACAAGTATCAGGATGAAAGCTCAGATTTAAGACTCCACGGGGTAACATGTTATGAATTTAGCCGCAGTGGGAATAAATTGATCACTGTGGTTTTGAATAGAAAAGAGCCTAAGGGAAAAATCCTAGAAGTCAGAAACATTTGATATTACAAAAGATGTTTTGCGTACGACTCATGCACATTACTAAGAATATATGATGCACGAAATGAGAACCAAGAGCAGACGATATTGAATTTCAAGGAATAATTCTAACTTGTTCAAGTTTATTCATATCAGAACCAGAAAGTCCTACATTAGCATATATAACTATGAGATAAGAACATGTGACTGTTCCCTCTTAGATTATGTGATTAAATGTTTACCCTGAACGTGTATAGTCTGATATGATTTTGAAGTGTATAGAAAGTTTGGGGTTAGATATCCCAATTTTTCATTTAAGATAGACAAAATTTGCCCTATGTGTGATCCATGTCTACAGTTCAAAATAATTAGAGTACAACAGTAGAATAGGTTCAGATGATAAGGGAAATCAGAAGTAACCTTAAGCTTCACTTTAGTTATTCAGAGAAGAATAAGAGAACATGATGCTAGAAGGTGAATAGTACAAGAATAGCAAGTAATTTTTGAGTAGATACAGTGAATTAATAATTTCAGCAGGGCTAGTAGAGGTATGATTTGATTTCCTCAGTTAGGTTAACACTAGTGATTGGGTAACAGTTTGAATACACTGAATGCGTGTTAGAACCCAAAGAGTTGAAGTTAAACTCAAAGTACAGTGACAGTGGAAGAAGTAACCATCTAAGAAATAAGAGAGAACACTACATAAGAATAGTCTTCAAGAGTTACCAAAAAGGGATTTTCCCTAAGACTGTCGATTAAGCAAAGCTAGGTGGTTAAGACAGAATATGCCAGTTAAAAAAAACACATTAATTCCCAGTCCATGTAAGTAATTCAGTTTCTCTTAGTAAGGCAGATTGCTCAGAAGTGAGTCGAAAAATGAGCAGTCAGTGACATAAAGTGCAAAGAATTGCAGAAGATAAGGAAGGTTGGTCGGATCCCAACAAAAGAAAAGGATCTGCAAGTATAAGACCTTAACCTTTGGTCTGAGGGAGAGTTGTGTTCTTCGTCAGTAAGTCCAGTTGAGTATTTAAGAACCCGAAGGGTTAGCATGAGATATGAAGAACCTCAGCTCAGTAATAAGGGAATAATGAGATAGTCTCCATAAGGAACGTGCCTCACATGTGCAAGAAACACGAAGTGAGTAGAATGATCGTCGATCGGCTTGTGTCAAGATCAGTTATTATCAATTAAGCTATCATAGAAAATACATAAGATCATGCCCAGTTGTGTGTCACAAGTATAGTGCCATTGCATGAGACTCTAATCTTCAGGGTGCTGGTAAAAGACTTAGCGCACAGCAGTACTATGAGTATTCCAGGAAGTATCTCAGAAAGAAATCAAGTATGGGTAGTTTAGCTCATGTTGAGGCAGAAAAGAGAATAATGATAAAAAAATTTCATCATTTAGCAAACCTAGGAGTTAAGCTTTTGGACCCCAAAGATGGTAGAGTTATTGTACAAAATAGAGCCAAATCCTCCTTAGTAGTTGAGCAAAAGAGGAAATAGTTTCATGATCCCTATCTATTATAGCTAAAGGAAGGGATTCATAGGCATAAATCCATCGCTATCAAACAAGGGGGAGATGATGGTAGTCTAAGGTACCACAGCAAATTATGCGTCCCAGATGTAGATAGACGCAACGAGAGGATTATGGCAGAGGCTCACAGTTTCAGATATTCTACCTACCCAAGCTCTACGAAAATGTATGATGACCTTAAGGAGGTTTATTATTGCAATGACATGAGGAAGAATGTAGCTGATTTCATGGCTAAGTGTCTAAATTGGGACAACAAGTGAAAGGTCGATTCAGTAGAAGATTATGCCAAGTTATATATTCAGGAAAGTTCCAGATTCCATGGGACTCCAGTTTTCATTAGATCAGATCGAGTTGCCCAGTTCACAATGAACTTTTTGTATTGAAGTCTTTTCAAAAGGGATTGGGTAATCATCCTCAGACAGATGGCCAGGCAGAGTGCACTATTCAGGCACTTGAGGATATGTTGAGGGCATGTGTTCTAGATGTTAAAGGTAAATGAGATGATCATTTACCTCTCATCGAGTTTGCTTATTATAATAGATATCATGCTGGTATCAAGATGACACCCTTTGAAGCCTTGTATGAGTGAAGGTGTAGATCACCTATTGGTTGGTCTAAAGTTGGCAAATCAGAATTTTTTTGGGACCAGACTTGGTCCACCAGGATATGAAGAAAGTCAATTTGATTACGGAGCATTAGAAAATGGCTCAGAGTCACCAGAAGTCCTATTCACGCGTGCGACACCTAGATTTAGAATTCTACATTGATGATTGGTGTACTTGAAAGTTTCGCTTATGAAGGGCGATATGATCTTTTGGAAGAAGGGAAAGGCCAGTCCCCGATATATTGGACCATACAGGATCCTACCAAGAGTTGGTCAAGTGGATCTAAGCTAACGTTACCACAAGAGTTAGTTGTTGTACGCCTAGTATTTCATGTGACCATGTTGAAGAGATTCATGGAGATCCGATTAAAGGTATCTTATCTTGCAAAAAGATTCTAGTGGTTATTCTTGGTCGTAAAGTTTGCATGTTGAGGACTAAGGAAGCTTCTTCAGTGAAAGTTCTATAAAGGAATCATAATGTAGAAGAGGCTACATGGGAAGCCGAAAAGGACATGAAGTCGAAATATCCGCACTTATGATGGACAATCAGAAAATGTCTAAGGTAACTACCTCAAGTATTTAGATCTTGTGTTAGTTCAGTGTTCAGATCCTATGTCCGCTTAGCATTCAGATCTCCTGTTATAAAATTCTGTTTTCAGCATTCAGATCCCATGTTATGATATCCATGTTTTCACGTATTCAGATCTCATGTCAGTTCAGCACTCATGTATCCATGTCAGCCAGTGTTCATGTTCCATATAATGCTCCTCATGTATATGTAATCATTTCATGTTCGTGCTCATATTCCAGTACTCATGTCATGTCCGTGCTCATATTCCAGTACTCATGTCATTCGTGCCTATTGTCATGCCCTATTTTTAACGGATTAAAACTAGTTCACAACTTATGACTATGTTTCCTCTGGTTTTGTAAATTTTCAGAGTCGCCACCTAATTTTAGGAAAATATTAGGAAACCATTCGAAAAAATGTAAACTCCATTTTTAGTCTTTAAAACCTGTGAGATTCTAGGTAAGGGTTTTATTTACCCCGAGGGGAAGGTATTAGGCATCCCTCAGAGCCTGTCCGAGGACAGTCTTTAAACTTAGTTTAGTTAACGCTAAGGGGGGATTATTTATCATTTATTATCACCTGTTTAAAGAATTGCGGAAAAAGAAAACTACTCTTTCAAAACTATTTGTATAAAAAAAAAGGTTTTTAATGTAATCGTAATTATGTGAATAAATGCATATACATAAAGGAAGTAGTTAATGCTAATGTGTGCATGAGAAAAATATGTATGACATTTATTTTATATAAGGATAGCATGTATAATATAGAATAAGGAGATGTATATTTTTATACGAAAATAATCTACATATGTGATAGTATAACCTAGGTGAATGCTAAAAAAAAAATAGTTATGACGACACGGTAATACTATATGTGTACATATAATGAAAATGCGACTAAGGGAATTAATAAAAAATAAGATAGTACAGGTATGGTATGCGCGTATGAAAATAGTATGTTGGTACACCCATAATAAAGGAAAGCAATTAAGACAAGATGTAAAATTATATATATATATATATATATATATATATATATATATATATATATATATATATATATATATGTTTTCGAAAGAGTACGTATGTATATTTTAGAAGATGAGGTATAATATGATTGTTGTATATAAGGACAAAGATATATAATGTAGAGTATGAAAATGTATATTTTTTATGAGAAAATAATATATACATGAAGTATATTAATCGTATAAAAAACAAATATAGTGTAAAAGATATACTTTTAGAAATAGCCATGAAAAATATAATAATATGCATAAGTATCGTGATATAGGTAAGTACACGCATAATGAAAAGATTGATTAAAAAAATAAGATAGTATATGTGTATCAAAATAAATACGTACCTTGTAGTTCTTGTAAAATAACTTGGCCACTATACATAAGCCTAATATGACGTTTTTAATTAAACTCAAAGAATTTGACCTGCCCCATATGTTAGCATCAAATAAAAATGATTGCCCATGAAATATACTTCTTACCCTTTTGAAACCCCGATTTAGATCGCTCATTTTGTTAAAATGGGTTTAAAAAGGGAACATTAATTAACTTTATAAAGAGAAAAAAAAAAGAATAAAAAATAAAAAAAAAGAAAAATTCGGCCTTATCTATTAAAAAAAAATGTTTATAACCTGTGAAATACGCAAAGTTAAAGGGACGTTTATCATTCTTCATCCTAAGCTATCCTTAAACCAAGATCTATATCTAAAGAAAAGCGGCCGATGACAAAACTTAGCCATTCACGAGTTCACAAACGAACAAAAATAAAATCCTACAAATACAAGCCCATAAAAACGTTAGTCGGAGGGTGCAAATAACGTATAATAATACAAAAGATTAAAAAAAATTTCAGGGGAAGAAGATGGACGGAGACTCTTGACACGAGAGTGGGGGGGACGGTAGACACGAGCATTGCGGATGCGACCCCGTTTTTTTTTTTCTCTGAATGCAGGTAGAATCCGGAGTTGCCTTAACTCCAAATGCTCCCAAGCGTTGCATGAAAAAGAAAAAAAGAAGCAAAGGATTAGCGGACGATTTTAATCATAAGCATAAAACTAGTTAATAAGAATAATCACATAATGCGAAGTGAGGCACGTGTCTTGCTTGGTTTCCGAATTTACACAAGACATCTCATTTATTGAATGGTCCTCGTAACTTAGTCCGCTTTCGACATATTAGGCAAGGTTTCGACATATTAGCCGCAGTTAAAAGAAAAATCTAATTGATCCCTTAAGCCACCAGATTAAATAGAAACAGGAAACACATGAGATCATTCAAATGCTAATTCAACACCACACCAAACAAAACAATAACTTCTCTGGAAATTGAAATATGGAATCCCATCTCCTCTTAATCAAGTATTTAGGCTTGACAATTACTACTATTTAGAAGAGGGAGTTGGAGGCACTTTTTCGTCGTCCGTTTGTGGACCCCCCATAAAAAAAAAAAAAAAATTTTTTTTTTTGGGCCCCATATTAATCAACCCCTAAAAAAAAAATTATGGACCCCATATTAAACAACATCGAGTATTAAAAAAAAGTGGAACTCACCACATCCAAAATCAGGGGAAAAAAAAGGTGGACCCCATATTAACAAAATCAAGCAATATTGAAAAAAAAAAAAAAAATTTTGGGCCCCATATTAATCAAGCCCTAAAAAAAAAAATTATGGACCCCTTTAGAAGAGGGAGTTGGAGGCACTTTTTCGGCGTCCGTTTGTGGACCCCCCATAAAAAAAAAATTTTTGGGCCCCATATTAATCAACCCCTAAAAAAAAAAAAATTGTAAAAAAAAAAATTTTTTTTTTTTGGGCCCCATATTAATCAACCCCTAAAAAAAAAAATTGTAAAAAAAAAAAAAAAAAAATTTTTTGGGCCCCATATTAATCAAGCCCTAAAAAAAAAATTATGGACCTCATATTAAACAACATCGAGTATTAAAAAAAAGTGAAACTCACCACATCCAAAATCAGGGGAAAAAAAAGGTGGACCCCATATTAACAAAATCAAGCAATATTGAAAAAAAATAAAAAAAATTTTGGGCCCCATATTAATCAAGCCCTAAAAAAAAAATTATGGACCCCATATTAAACAACATCGAGTATTAAAAAAAAGTGGAACTCACCACATCCAAAATCAGGGGAAAAAAAAAAGGGACCATATTAACAAAATCAAGCAATATTGAAAAAAAAAGTGAATCCCATATTTAAAAAACAAACAACGTTAAAAAAAATGTGGACCCCATATTAAACACGATGCGTATTCGTAGCAAACACTAATATAATAAAAATTTAGATACGAAGACAAACTACAACGTTATATTAATCGTATTTTGAACATAGTCTATATATATATTGTGGGCCCCATATTAAACACCCATATTAACAAAATCAAGCAATATTGAAAAAAAAAGTGAATCCCATATTTAAAAAATAAACACGTTAAAAAAAAACATATTAAACACGATGCGTATTCATAGCAAACACTAATATAATAAAGATTTAGATACGAAGCCCAAACTACAATGTTATATTAATCGTATTTTGAACATAGTTTATATATATATTGTGGGCCCCATATTAAACAACATCGAGTATTAAAAAAAAGTGGAACTCACCACATCCAAAATCAGGGGAAAAAAAAAGTGGACCCCATGCAAACACTAATATAATAAAGATTTAGATACGAAGCACAAACTACAATGTTATATTAATCGTATTTTGAACATAATCTATATATATATTGTGGGCCCCATATTAAACAACATCGAGTATTAAAAAAAAGTGGAACTCACCACATCCAAAATCAGGGGAAAAAAAAAGTAGACCCCATATTAACAAAATCAAACAATATTGAAAAAAAAAAGTGAATCCCATATTTAAAAAACAAACACTGTTAAAAAAAATGTGGGCCCCATATTAAACACGATGCGTATTCGTAGCAAACACTAATATAATAAAGATTTAGATACGAAGCACACAATGTTATATTAATCGTATTTTGAACATAGTCTATATATATATATATATATATATATATATGCATATATAAAAATAGTGCAAACTAATAATGTTCAAAAGGGTGGGCCCCATACTAAAAAACACCAAGCAATGTAAAAAATAAAAATAAAAAAAAAGAAGAAACTATATAAAGCATGAGTTTAGACTCATGCTTCATCGTCCATTCTCCCTTAAAAAAAAAGGGGTGGGCCCCATACTAAATAACACCGAGCAATTAAAAAAAAAAAAAGGAAGAAAAAAAAATTGGAACTCACCATCTCTAAACTCATGGGAAAAAATAAAGAGGACCCCATATTAATAAAATCAAGCAATATTAAAAAAAAAAAAAATTGAACCCCATCGGGCACTTTTTCGTCGTCCATTGTGAACCCCCCGTAAAAAAAAAAAAAAAAAAAAAAATTTCGGCCCCATATTAATCAACCCCTAAAAAAAAAATTGTGGGCCCCATATTAAACAACATCGAGTATTAAAAAAAAGTGAAACTCACCACATCCAAAATCAGGGGAAAAAAAAGGTGGACCCCATATTAACAAAATCAAGCAATATTGAAAAAGCGAATCCCATATTTAAAAACAAACATCGTTAAAAAAAATGTGGGCCCCATATTAAACACAATGCATATTCGTAGCACACACTAATATAATAAAGTTTTAGATATGGAGCATAAATTACAATGTTATATTAATCGTATTTTGAACATAGTATATATATATGTATATATATATATAGTGCAAACTAATAATATCCAAAAGGGTGGGCCCCATACTAAATAACACCAAGCAATATAAAAAATAAAAAATAAAAAAAGAAGAAACTATATAAACCATGGGTTTAAACTCATGCTTCATCGTCCGTTGTCCCTTAAAAAAAAAGAGGTGGGCCCCATACTAAATAACACCGAGCAAAGAAAAAAAATTGGAACTCACCATCTCCAAACTCATGGAAAAAAATAAAGTGGACCCCATATTAATAAAATCAAGCAATATTATAAAAAAAAAATTGAACCCCATATTAAAAAAAAATATAATATTAAAAAAAAGAAGTGCAAACTTTTTATTCGTAGCAAACACTAATATAATAAAGTTTTAAATACGACACAAACTACAATGTTATATTAATCGTGTTTTGAACATAATATATGTATATATATTATATGCATAAAAATAGCAAACTAATAATGTCCAAAAAAAAAAAAGTGCACCCCATAAAGGGTGGACCCCATACTAAACAACATCAAGCAATATATATAAAAAAAAAAGTGGAACCCACCATCTCCAAACTCACTATAAAAAAAAGTGGACCCCATATTAACAAAATCAAGCAATAAAAAAAAAAAAAAGTGAACCCCATATTAAAAAAAATAATGTCAAAAAAAAGTCACAGTATTTTGTATTAAGTAAGTAAACACTAATATAATAAAGTTTTAGATACGAAAGTACAAACTACAATGTTATATTAATCGTATTTTGAACATAGTGTGTGTGTGTGTATATATATATATATATGCATAAAAATAGTGCAAATTAATAATGTCCAAAAAAAAATGCACCCCATATTAAAAATCAAACAATATTCATGTAATTTAAAGTATCTCATTGAACAGTCAATAATGATGGATTCATTGCCACGTGCGTATCAATCCATTAGTGGGGAGCAAATGAAATTGTTTTTCTTCAAAAAGTTAGGTAGAGTCAAACCATACAATTTTCTTCTTTTTTTATATAACTTTGAGATCTAATCTAGCTATTAAACTGTTGTATTTGCTATTCCGCCATGTCATTTATTCGTTATGTTTACTAAAATAAATATACTTAAAATATTTATATTTTAAAATAAGATAGAATTTAATTACTTTTTTATTTTTATTCTTACTCCAATAAATGTGAAAAGAGATTAATGTCGTAGAAAAATATATATCAAATGAAAATCAAATAATGAATAAGGTAAATTAGTCAAATCATAATTTTAATCGTCGTTTTCTTAAAAAACCATGCAAAAGCACAACATGACAAGTAAAATGAGCTAAACCGTAGAATATTTACCAAAAAATTAAAAAATAGTATTTCTTCGTTTAAATAGAAAATCAATTTCTACTTTGTTTTGTTTTAAACATGTAAAATTAATTTAATAATTTAAATTAGAATTATCCAAATCAAAATTTGATAAAAATAATAAGTATTTTACACTTTTAAATTAATCGAATTAAAATTAAAAGTATCACTGATGCTTAAATATTCTATTGTTTTATCTCAAAGAGAGGAAAATAGTTTCTTTTTAAACAAGTCTTCTCTTTTAAAAAATATTAATAAATTTGCCGATTTTGTATTCGTAGCAACCATTAATATAATAAAGTTTTAGATACGAAGCACAAACTACAATATTATATTAATCGTGCTTTGAACATAATATATATATATATATATATATATATATATATATATATATATATATATATATATAAAATCACCATTCAAAGACAACTATATACACATAGATGCGCTTATATAATCTAAAAGTGTTGCGTCAAAGCACGGGCATAGACCGCTAGTAATCAGATAAGAAAGAAGGAAAAATACTACCGGACAATTCATACTTCATGTATGAGAGGAACAAGCGGATCAAGGTTAAATCTTTTCAAAAAAAAAAAAAAAAAAAATTGACAAAGCAAAGTGCCTTAGCCAACTTTCATCTTTACTAGTTTGAAAGAAACCCACCAGCAAACTAAACCATGAGCGTACTCCTAGCAACTTAGTGAACCTTAGATAGACTAATCCAAAAACCAACTACAACTACAAACAAGATCAACCCGGAACAAGTGTGTCAAGTGTTCCCAGAAATAGTCCCAGCCAAACAGAAATATCAACATAGCAGTTTAGACTTAAACAACCAACAAAATGAAACTGAAACCAACAAAGTGAAAACTGAAACAGATGGGTTAACAACAGGCACTAACTCAACTAATTTTGGAGACGACGTTACTCAAAGAAATAACAATTCAAGATAAGAATGCAGTCCCCATAAACATGATTTCTACTGCAACAAGTCTCACTCTTCAACTAAACCTATTGGAAAACAGCTTATTCCATTTCATATTACCTTCATAGTATAACTTTTACCCGCTAGTAGAAATACAAAAATCCTACAAATAACATCATAATATCCTACTCTTTGAACCATGGTTAAACATGCGCTTATAAAAATAATTACAGAGTCTAACAGACTTTAGCATTCTTTAGCCATCATCTTTAATGCCTTTCTAGTTAAACAAAAAAGTACCCTTTTTTTTTCCAGACAAAAATCAGTAAGATGATAAATCCTGCTAACATTTAGATAAACCAAAAGCACTTTTGTTCTAAAGGAAACAAATCATATTTCAAATCATGCTAAAGTATAAGCCACTAATCAAAATGAAAATACACTTCTCTATATATGCATAAACCTTCAGTTTGAATTCCAAATTATCCCGTAGTGAATCAGTACTTCTTGAACACATGTTAGACTAGTAGATTTTATTAAAAGCACCAAAGAAGCACATATTTTAACTTGCACAAACTCATGATCTGAACTATTTCTAGATGAAGTGGACCACTTTCTAGGCATGATAACGATTATGCAGAGAGTATGAACAAGCAACCATTTTCTATTAATCACTTTAAAAAGGAGTGCAACTGGAGATGTGCTTTTAGACTAAAGAAATCTGGGAATGGGATTCTAAATTAGCAAGACCATTTCTGAGGTTTCAACACACAGTGTGAGAGCATTAAACAAGACTGAGCATGAAATGCATCCAACAGGGAACTAAATTACTCATGTGGACATCTTAAGCCTACATAAACCTTGTTTTAGCTATAGGATTCAACAACTCATTCACTTAGCAAAACAGGAAGGCAAAATTGATCTAGAATGCTTCAACTCTAACCTCAGATCAGCTGTTAATTTTAAAACATCTTTATCACTCAGACTTTGAAGATGGACCGAGAAAGAAAAACAAAAACTTTTGTTTAGAAATGTAATCAGGGAGGACGGAGGAGCTGCCTAGAACAGCCAAACAAAGTTCACATAACCAATCTCCCCTCTTTATAGTAATGTAAAATAACCAAGTGTTGGCAAACAGGAATTCTAGGCAAACCATTATCGCAATATCCCAAACAAACAATGCTATCACCCCGAACTTAAAGACAGTGATCTGAAACAAGGTCTATCCCGCTTGAACTTAATTACCTGGCCACAACAACTATACATTGCTGCTCTCAAACATTTTTTAGAAAAAAAAAAAAGAAAGAAGGGAAGGCAAACACATACATGCCAAGTGTTATTTTTTGACTCACCTATCTCCACCATTTACCATATGCAAACTACTGCCAATCAAACTATCATGTGCAACAAATTCAAACCATCCCTTAAACAGTTTTAAGCATAGTCTTGAGTTTTCGAAAGAAAAGAAAGGAGTTGACTAATTCCAAAGTGCATGGGCACAAACAAAGTCAGGACAATCATGAAAGACAAGGTAGACTTCTCATCCAAAGAAGGTGTTATCACAGCACATGGGAAGACCAATCTTAGTCTAAGAAAATATTTTTGTTGCAAGACAAAACACATAGGCAAATCAAATCCGAGCTAGTGTACATGCAAACAGTGATTGAAGTATCCTATGGGTTTTTCAAGCATGTTCACGGCACTTAAGTCAAGTGTAGTCAAGCATCTGGTTATGCTAATGAGCCAACAAGCAGCCAACTCAAAAAGGAAAAATAAAAATCAAACCATGTTCAGATTTCAAATAAGCATGGATGCATACTGATAATATAAGGACCCTGATTCGGCACAAACTTAAACTGTTTTATCAATAATAAGACATGAACAGTATCTAAGCATTAACAGAAAATTTAGAATTCATTATGACTAATCTGCAGCGATACTTAATTAAAACAATTATCTATAGTAAACTATCATTAGCTAATAATAAGCATACTAGGTAAACACATATCCAACGATAAACAGATAATCAAACTAAGAACTACTGTAAACTAGATGAACACATATACATAGATAATCCAAACTTCAAACTAAATATATACATAGACGCGGGAAAAAGCAATAAGTAAAGTAGTAAATAAAGCGGGGAAAGGGAAAAGGATTTATGTTGATATTGACAGAAATTGGAACTAAACTAATCCACACAAACTCGCAAACAAACTGAACTAAGAAAAGAAGGGCTGAACTAAGGCCAAGAAGCAAATAACCTTTTTGTCGAGCAACGACGGGGTTAGACATATATTCGATGAAATTAGTCGTTCTACACTAATCTACAACAAAATGAAGAGAGAACACATTCTAACCAACTAAACCAAATAAACGATGAGAAACACTTGAACGCCTACATTTCTACTTCTATTAATTTAACGGCAGAATTTCAGCCATACCAAATGGGAGTCAAACAGCCCCGAAACAGCCCTTCAGGATAAAAAAAAAAAAAAACTGAGAAACACTTGAACGCCTACATTTCTACTTCTATTAATTCAACGGCAGAATTTCAGCCATACCAAATGGGAGTCAAACAGCCCCGAAACAGCCCTTCAGGATAAAAAAAAAAAAAACTGATTTGAAGCAAGACGACGTCACTGTTCACATGTTCTTCAAGCTAAATTATCACTTCCCTTTTTTTTTTTTTTTTTTTTAAAGTATAATGGTTTGTATTAATCATTTCGTCGCACAGATTCAGAGCAACAAACAAACTCAAATAGGCCGAGACGACACAATCGACAAAGCGATTCAACGACTACATTTTATTTCTGAACTGAAAATGACAAGGAGACGAGAATGTTTACCTTCTTTAGGACAGCGAACTGGGCTAATGTCGTCGTCGAGTCTCCGAATCCGCTCGAAAGTTTGTCGTTTTAGCCGAGAACTTGAAAAGAGATTTCGACAGCCAAAAAGAGACTTAAAGTTAAAAACAGAATTTTCTACAGAATTCAAATTTCAACCAAAGGAATTTTATGAAGGGGAAGCTTGTGAAAAATAAAAGGGATTTTTATCTTTTTTTTTTTTCGACTTCTTGAACTTAAGGAGGATTTTTTAACTATCAAGAGACTTATAAAAAATAGGATTTCTCTCCAATGTTGAACCTGTCCCAAATAGCTCACTAAGGGCTTCTATTTATAGGTAGCAACTGAGGGTTTCAACAGCTCCACAAAGAAGCAAGAATTCGAAATTTAAAAATAAGGGAAATGGGGGAAATTTTGGGAGATATTTTCAACAGATGAGATGATGAAAATAGGGATGGGTCTTACCCTGAAATCGGCTGAAATCGCACATGGAGCCTGCAAGTTTCAGAGATGGAGTGTGGGAAAAGAGAAGAGGGGTGTAGGTAGCGGATTTCGTGGGATGTTGCTGTGGTGGTGGTGAAGTGATGGAAGTGATGGGGAGTGGGGTGGTGGTGACGTTGGGGTGGCAGCTGGTTGAAGGGAAAGGGAGAGAGAGGGGTTCGTTTGGTTTGGATGGTTGGGTTGAAGAGGATTAGGGATTATGTTTGGTTAAGGCTGATTTTTTAGTCTTGGGCAGGGTCGGGTAGTGGGTTGGGGCGGGTCGGCGGGAATTGGGCTGGGGATTTGAGTGTTGGGCCACAGATTTTGTAGAAATGAGAATAGGATTTGGCCCAAATTTTAGGTAGATGAGTTAATTTCTAATCCCCTCTTACTTTAATCAATTAATTAAAATATGCTTCTTCGTCTTGATTAATTCCCTCAAAATGTATACCTATATAAATTACAATACAAGTGATTTAATATACATATATAATTTAAAAATAGAGTTTAATATACATATCTAATTTGAAAATAGAGTAAAAGATGATTAATACGGTAATAAGTAGGATTAAAGAAAAAAAAATGCCATATAGAATCACCAACGCTATTTTCGAATGATTTAATTGTAAAGAATGATGTTTAGTAATTTTTTTAATTATACGAATATGATGTTTGGTAATTTTTAGGAAACAATAAAAAAATGTCCTTAACTTAAGAGAAATATATCTCGAAAAATAGTGTAATAATTAGCGAAAATGTTCCAAACTCATTTATTGGGGAATTTTCACGGCTGAGAAGCATAGTGAAATTAATTAAATGAAAAGGATGGCCAAAATTGGGTGTCAACACCTACGAATTCTTTTCCAAATGCCATGTATAATATTCATGTGTTCATTCATTTCAATATCCATGTGTTCATGTCCGAGTGGTATTCATGACAGTTAGTAGTTATATATTCATGCCAGCTCAGTATTCATGTTAGTCCCGTCCATGTTTCAGTTACCCAATTGTCATGTCATGCATATTTTGATGCCCTGTGAGGCTTGTGTTGGGCTCTGGTTATTTGGCAGGTGTTTGAGAAATGTTGGGATAGTTCTATCTACAAAGGAAACTCTACCAAAATTTCTGTAGTATTCCAGAGTTCCCACTTCTAGCCACGACCATCGTTCGGGGATGAATGATCTAAAGGGGGACATAATGTAACTCCCCACCCCCATCATACTTTTGGGCTAAGGTTTGACTTATAATATGTGGATATAATAGAACCAAGATAGGAGGTGTATGAAGTGTTTTGAAACCTATAAAAAGTATAAGAAGAGTATTTAGGCAACTTAGGGTTGGAAGCTACACTACGGAATATGTTTTTAAGTGAATTTGCAGAAGGGCTTACTTCAAGTGACTATAACCCCCTTATTGGTTGGGAATTTGGGAAAGCTTCCTTGACGAAAGTTGTAGCCCTTTGAAATATCTTTCCTTCAATATAAAGATCAGGTCAACTGAATCTCTGTATAAAAAGTTATGTATGCTTTACAAAAGAGTTGTTAGTTGTACTTGTCCATGGATTCGCGACGCGAGCAGACTGGCGTCCCAAAGCCATGTCACTCACGTCCGGCTAGCAAGTATGGCCCATTTCATGCGCGAGCTTGAGCATACGCATGCACAACCAAGGCAGCGCATGTAATGCGTCCTCCATGGCGTGCGATCCCTGCAACCTTTTTAAGTGAGTCATTTTCCTGATTTTTTATTCTATTATTCACTTCTTTAAACCCTACCATGAATTTTCTCTCTTCTCATCTCCTCTCCTCTCCTCATCCTCCCACATCAAGGTAAGTGTCATGCCCAGAACTATAGCTTCGGCGTAACACGGCACTCCGTTCCTGACTGCATATGACCGAACGAACCAATTGGCTGGCTGAATCAACATGTGATATCAAAACATACTAAATGCGAAAATAATACTAACACATGTTGATCTACTAAAAGTCTGTCTGAAATATCATAAATGCGAAAATACTGAATAAGCCTAAAAGTCTGATTAAGTAGTCGACAGAGCTTACACAAAAGCCTGCTAAACATCTGACTGACTGCAAATATAGTCTATGAAGCCTCTAAAGAATACTGAAATGCTCACTGTTCTCGGGACAAGGCCCCTGGCATACCTTGCTAACTGAAATACTATAAAGACTGAAAAAGAGGTATAATGGCCCGAAAGACTGGGCTCAACAATAACTGATATGAGATGTCTTAGCAAGCAAAATTGTCAACCTGAAAATTGTACCTGCATCACGAGATGCAGGCCGCGGGCAAAGAGACGTCGGTACATTTGAATTGTGCTAGTATGTAAAGCAATGGAAAGAAAGAATTGTAAATACGAAAATCGAAAGCGAGCGAAAAGCGGCCGAGGGCGGAACAAGGAAGCAAAGATATGAATACTCCCTGTTCTGAATGAAAAAACCAGCTGTTAAATGAGTAAATAATCGGCAGCCTCAGGCCCAACATATATGTGCACAAACTGCGGCTTCGGGCCCAAGTATACGTATATATAACTGAGGCCTCAGGCCTAAAGATGCATAAAGCATAAACTGCGACCTCAGGCCCAAATACAGGTGTTCAACATTCAACAATTTATATTAAGGAACTGAAAATTATATTGTAATACATGATCTTTGAAATACTGAATCATATTAAGTTACATGATCTTTGGAATACTGAATAGAACTAGGCTGACACATGTATTCATAACTGATTTTGAGAAGTGAAACTTTAGCTGTTTATAACATACTAAGTATTCTAGACTGAGACTCGTGGGCATCAAACACAAGTCTATATTGATTACGTACTGAGCTCACAACATTTGGAATGAAAGTGATGAACGAATTATGAAACTAGAGAATAGAAGTTCTGCAACTATTCAAGGAACTAAGCTTAACTATATTTCTGAGGCAATTAGTAACGTTGTAAAAGAGCGCTGTGTAGGGAGAATCATTAACATTCCAAACATAGAGAGTTAGCCTCACATACCTTAACTCCAGCCTTTTAAGCGTATCACAACGTTCGTCACCTTTTTCAATGATAAGCTATAGCAATATATAACAAAGGGATTCAATATTAGTAAGAATCCTCATGTTTTGGTCATCTAAGCATATTATCAAACACGTGGTGGCCATAAAGCTTCAAAGCCCTTATTAATGGTGTTTCTACACCCAATTTCCCATCCTCTTGTCTCTAGGTTATTCTACAATCCCGAATAGATATAATAATCATTACACTTCATCACCCATAAGATTATAACAATCCGATATCAACAATCCATAACCCTACCATAGCTCATATGATTCTCTTTATCAAACCCATTAGCTCATCTCAAGAATCTATGGTTTATAATCATTAATCCAATGCTATGCTCAATTAGAGGGTGAAGATATTACCTTATTGACATTCAAGCCTCGTGAATTTGAATTCTAGGGTTCTTGTGTGCAAGACGAAGATTTAATCGATAATCTATGGAATATATGAGGATTCCAGCGTTAATCTTTGCTAGATTGACGTAATAATCAATGGGGTTTGGGTAGGAACTCGTCTTGGATTCTTTGTGGAATCCCTATGGTGTTTTCTCTCCAAAAAGATTGTATGGAATGAAGTGGGAAAAAGTTTTTCGGAGTTGGATATATGTAAAATTTGGAAAAAAAGTCGTTTCAGGCATAATTTGGCCTGGCGCGTCGCCTCGGCATTCGCGGGGCTTGACGTACTAGTCCTATATTACAGAACCCGATGAACTTTACACTTTTCAGCGAATTTGGCCTGGCGCAACGAGCGGGGCGTCGCTGGGCGTGAAGCTCTAGTCCATTTCTGACAGCGTTTGGTAAAATGGGCATAACTCCTAGCACAGAGCTCTGTTTGAGCTGGATGACTTGCCGTTGGAAATATATCTCAAAGAGATACAACTTTATGTTTTAAGTTTTCTCAAATACTCAACAGATTTTCACAAAATTGGGCTGGAAGGCAGATCTTCCGTAAACTTAGCCGATTCTATCGAATCTTAAGTGCCTTACTATTAGCCATCTTGCGACGATCATATCTCCTTGCTCCGATCTCTGATTGTCCTGGTCCTTATATGGTTGGAAAGGTATTTCTAGGTACTACAACTTTCATTAGGGTACTTTCCCAAATTCCCAACTAATCGAGGGGTTACGGCTGCCCGAATTAGGCCTATCAACCATTTTCACAAAACGTTCAAACCTTCAGATTTTCCACTAAAACTCTAACTATACGAGTCTAACCTTAGTTCTAAGATACGAGGTGTAATAGTAAAGTTCTTCCATGTATTTAAAAGTATTATAGAGATTATACATGAATTCTAAGCGAAATCGTATGCTACAGAACTAGGGTTTTCAAGAAATCCCTTCTCAAGGGTTCAAGTGATGGAATTGGAGATCTTCATAAAAAGTTTGGATTTTTCTTTGAGTTTTGAAGCTAGTAAAGTATGTAAGGCTAACTCTCTATGTGTTAGAATGTTATTGATCTTCCCCACACCTCGTTCTTCATGATTACTACGAATTATATCAGAAATAGAGATTATACCCTAGTTCATGAAAAGTTCAGAACTTCTATCCCTTGAGAATATTGTTTCGTAGTTGTTCATGATTATCATTCTGAATATTGTGAAATTAGTACATAATCAGTATAAGCTCATGTTTGACATGCCGTGAATCGTAGTCATAGACCCCAAATTTCTTATGTAAAGTAATACTCTAAATCCCATGATTGTTCATGAATCCATGTCTCAATTCAATATTGATATGAATTCATGTTCAGTATCTCATATCAGTATTTTAGTATGACTCTCAATTCCATGTTAGAACTACCAGTATGATTTTATGTCTTAGGATAGTAAGGCTCAGTATCCATGTCAGAACTACAGTATGATTCCATGTCTCAGGTTAGTAATGAAATGCTTAGTATCCATGTTAGAACTACAGTATAATTAATTCCAAGTTCATCTCAAGAATTACAGAGTGATGATCACATGTATTTGGGCTCGAGGCCACAGTTTATGTTTATGTATGCTTGGGCCCAAGGTCACAGTTACAGGGCCCGAGGCCACAGTTATGAACTCTTATAAATAGATTATTTTCCCATGTTCAGTAAGGGGTACTTATGATTATGATTCGCATGTTCAGTTCAATTATCCTTATGTTTCAGCTTACAGTTACAGTTTTAGTTTCGTATTACTTCATGTATCCATGTTATTAATTCGGGTTGCCCATTCCCCGAGCACCCCACAGCTATTAATTCTTTCAGTTGGTTTTACATACAAGTACAATTCTAATGTACTTACGTCCCTTTTCCGCGAGGCCTACATTTCACGATGCAGGCATTGATTTACAGGACGACGGATCTGCTCGTTAGGACATTATCGTATCAGCTAGTTAGTGAGCCCACTTACTTCGGGGCGTTGTCTTTACTTTCCGGTAGTCATGTCATGTTAGATAGTCAGGTATGCTGGGAGCCTTGTCCCAGCAACAGTTCAGTATTTCAGACTCATGCCAGAGGTTTCATTGATTAGTCAGTAAGTCATGTTGGGTATTCAGTTATGTTAGCCTTGTGGGCTACACTATCATGTTTTCAGAATATTTCTGCACTTATGTTTTAAACAGTATTTTCAGTAATATTATGATGTCACATGTTTTATTCAGACTATTCATTATTTAACTTACATTCCGCATCAGTACATGTCCCATGTTGATTCAGCAAGTCATGTGGTTCATTCGGTCACATGTAGTCAGGCATCGAGTGTCGTGTTATGCTCAAGCCCAGGTTCGGGGCGTGACACTCTTTTAACCTTTTTACAGTTACTTAATATTTCTAAAGTTAGAAGCATGAAACTCGTAGTGAAGTGATATTATATAAGGATGTTGTTATAAAGAGATTTGACTGTATTACGAGAACGACTATTATTTGTGTCACGCTCCAAACCTTGGTAGGATAGACTGGAACCAGGTGCCTTAATTTGATCGAGTGAACCAACCTTACATGACTACAGACACGATTCATGCATGAGAGCAAAATGAAACCTTTCATAAAAATACCTTCTTTTTATGAACTTGTAAATTTACATAATTCAAATATGAATATGTGCATGCCTAATAAGGCTCCAAAGGAAAAGACTACAACATGACAATACCCATTATATTATGTAACCTCTTTAATAAAAATATTTACGACAAAGGTGCAAATATACCCTTCAACTTTGCAATTTAGAGCAGATGTATCCCTCATTACAAAAGTAGTGTATATATACCCCTGTCATTACAAAATGGTGCAAATATACCCTTGTCGTTACAAAATGGTGCAAATATACCCTTTTCGCTGACGAGATTTAAAAAAAAAAAATCACTTAGGTTATTTTTTGATTAAAAAAAAATGTCATGTGACTTTAAAAAAAAGTCTACCTTTTTTTTTAGTAGACATATTTTTCTGAAGCCACATGGTAATTTTTTTTCCTGGTGTGTCGTGTCTTGTTCGTTTAAAAAGATATCTTTGTGACTTTAAAAAAAATAAGTCTACCCACTTTTTTAGACAAACCAGACCCGACCCACCAGAAAAAAAAATTACTATGTGGCTTTAGAAAAGTATGTCTACTTAAAAAAAAGGGGTAGACTTTTTTTTTAAAAGTCACGTGGCATTTTTTTTTTTATTAAAAAAGGGTAACCTCAACTTTGCAATTTAGAGCAGATATACCCCCGGTTAAAAAAGTGGTGTATATATACCCTTACCATTACAAAATGGCGCAAATATACCCCTGCCTTTACACAAATAGTGCAAATATTCCCTTTTCGCTAACGGGATTTTTTAATAACTCATTTAGCTTATTTTAAAATTAAAAAAAATAACACGTGGCTTTAAAAAAAAAGTTTACCCTTTTTTTTAGTAGACATATTTTTCTAAAGCCACATGATAATTTCTTTTTCTGGTGGACCGGGTCTGGTTCGTTTAAAAAAAATGGATAGACTCATTTTTTTTTTAAAGCCACAAAGATATTTTTTAAAACAAACCAGACCCGACCCATTAGAAAAAAATTACCATGTTGCGTTAGAAAAATATGTCTACTACAAAAAATAAAAATGATTAGACCTTTTTTTAAAGCCACATGACATTTTTTAAAACTAAAAAACTAGCTAAATTATTTTTAAAAAAACCCCTTTAGCGAAAAGAGTATATTTGCACTATTTGTGTAAGAGCAGTGGTATATTTGCACCATTTTGTAACGGTAAGGATATATATACACCACTTTTTTAATGGGGAGCATATCTGCTCTAAATCGCAAAATTGAGGAGTATATTTGCACCTTTAAAAAATAACCTAAATGATTTTTAAAAAACATTCCGTCAGCGAAAAGGGTATATCTACACCATTTTATAACGGCAGGGGTATATATACACCACTTTTATAACGAGGGATATATCTGCTCTAAATCGCAAAGTTGAGGGGTATAATTGCACCTTTACCCTAATATTAAAAACATGCTACTAACAAGGCTCCAACTGTATTCAAAATAAATGGCAAAATCTAAAGGGTCTTTGACATATATATACATCTTAAGGAGAAATATTTACGAAACGTGACGATAGTTTTATATTTACAAAACATAACATTACAAATCCTATACAAAACATGCTTTATATTTAAAAAAAAAAAATTAAATTATTTTTTTAAAAAAAAATATTTTTTTTTAAATTTATTTTTATTTTTTTTAAAAATTAATATTTTTTTTTTGCTCAAAAACTTATGTATGAAAGTTGTATGAAATGTGTATATCTCGCTCAAGACTTAAAAAGTTTGCTAAAAATTTATGAAAAATGTATGAAATGTGTATATCTCGTTCAAGGCTTAAAAAATCCGCTCAAAATTGTGTGTATGAAAACAATATGAAATTTGTATCTTGCTCATGTCTTAAAATTTCGCTCACATTTTCATGTATAAAGTTCATGTTAGATTTACGTAAAATTAATACAACTACAACAACATTGTATATAACTTTGATACAACATTCAAGACTTAAAATAATCGCTCAAATTTTTGTGTATGAAATTTGTATATCTTGCTCAAGGCTTAAAAAGTTCGCTCAAATTTTATGTATGAAGAACGTATGAAATGTGTATATCTTGATCAAGGCTTAAACATTATGCTTAAAATTTTATGCATGAGAATGGTATGAAATGTGTATATCTTCCTCAAGACTTAGAATTTCATTCACATTGTTTGTATATAAATTTCATATTAGGTTTACGGAAAATTAATACAACTACAACAACATTGTAACAATTTTCATACAATATTCAAGGCTTAAAGTTTTCGCTCAAAATTTTGTATATGAAAATTATATTAAAAATTTTGCTCACACATACACATTTCATACAACTTTCATACATAGAAATATGAGGTAATTTTTTAAGCCATTGAGCAAAAAAAAAAATTAATATTTAAAAAATATATATAAAAATTATTTTTTTAAAAAATAAAAATATTTTTTAAAAATAAAAATATTTTTTTTTATAAAAAATATATATATTTTCGGAAAAAAAAATAAAAAAACGAAAAATATATGAAAATCCGTCATGTTTTGTAATATATCGTTATGTTTTGTAAATAAGGAAAACTATCGTTACGTTTCGTAAATATTTCTCCTTAACATGTATATATACGTAGTTTTCCCAAATCTAAATACATTGAAAGAATATCCCGAACTGAAGTGGAGCTCACCAAAAAGCCCCGAGGAGGAGGGAAGTGCCTAACGAATATTTTGGTCCTCCTGAGAGTTTGTACCTGCATTTTAAAACGATGCCCCTGATAAAAGAGACATGAGTACATATCAAGATGGAGTTCTTTTTCACATAAACATTTAATTCACGTTAAGCTCTAAACAACAATTCATGTACATCTTGAAAGAAATTTCTAATATAACGATGCCATAGAAGTAATGCACCACGAATAAGTTCATGGCGGGTAGTCTCCTCCACTACCAGACAATAGTCATGCACCATGGATCGTAGCATGACGAGTAGTCTCCCTCAGTAATAGGAAATTATAATACACCAAAAGTCGCAAAATGACAGGCAGTCTCCTCCACTATCAGGAAATAACTTTGCACCATGGGTCTTAGCATGGCAGGTAGTCTCCACCACTATCAAGCAATAACAATGCACAATGGGTCGTAACATGACAGGTAGTCCCCCACTACTAGGAAATAACAATGCACCATAAATCGTAACATGGCAGGTAATCTTCACCCCTACCAAGCAATATCATATCTTAACTTAGAGCTCACAGTATATACCATTAGGATTATATGAAACATGTCTAATAAAGATCTTTTAGCATACAAGCTTCGTGACTCACATTCGTGCGTTTTCATTTTCATGATAATCTTTAAATTAGGCTCAATAGCGACAATTTATTCTTAAACCTTTCCATAGTCATGGATAGTTACCATTTTAAAATCATGAAATCACTCACTTTTGACAGCTGAAACGTAGCATGAGAATTATAACAATTAAAGAAATACGAATTGTGCATCATTACTTGTTACTCACAATCATGCACTTGAAATAATTTCCATAATATTTGGTCTTTTCCAACCTTTAAAACTTGAAACATTTCTAGCATTTATATCATGTGATGCATAGCATTCAAAGAAATAAGGGTAGGGCATTATCACTCGTCTTTCTTAATTATATATTTCAAATTTAGAAAATAATACAGTCACGTAAGCATATTTAGTCATCATAAACTTTAATAAGAATACACTATTTTATAGGGAAGGGTTCAACTTAAAATACCTCAATTTCATTCCTTAACGTTACTACGAGGCTCAACCAACTCTACAACGTCAATCTACAACATAGTAAAGCATTTGAGTCAATATTAGCAAGAATCTCATATTTTTAGTCACTCCTAGTGTGCAATATTCTCTACAATCTTCATCAATGGTGTTTCTACCCAATAACTCCTCTTCACACCAGGAATAGTACTACAATCATGCTTATGTAACTAACAACTTCTTTCAGCACATACATATCCAACAATTAACTCACAACCAATCAATTTCTCCACTAAGGCCATTTCTTATTCTCCGTAACATTCACAACTCAAGTTGAGAATTTATGGATTCCAATCACCATCCCGTAACTTCCAATGATTACATTTTACTCCTATAATCGATAATTAACCATGCATGTAATTTTAGGAGTGTAGACAAACCTCTTGAAAGAAACCCTAGAAAATCCTTCAAACGATTTCTTGAGAAAGTTTCTTGAAAATTTATGAATTCCAATCCATGTAGATATTAATACTAACATTGCTTGATGTTAATCCATCATAATAATGTCAAGAAACTCACCTTAAGTGTGTATTTTAAGCCTTGGTAGGATAGCAAGAGGAGAAAAAAGCACTAGCTTTGAGAAAATGAGTTTTCACTCTCGTACCCCGACCTTGGGGTTATTTGTACCGTTCCCAAGTGCGTGGTTGTGCAGCGGACAAGTTGGATGCGCGTCCGGGCATGTAGAAATGGTAATAGGATTGTCTTCCATGCACAGTCACACATTTGATAGGTGGATGCACAACCGAGTGCGCAGAAGGGACATATCTGGTAAAATCGACATAACTTTTTGTACAGGGCTCGAATTGACAAACGGTTTGAATCGTTGAAATCAAAATTTGAAAACCTTTAATTTGATAAGTAATTCACCACATAGCTCTTCATATCCTTGGAGTTGTGCTCATTTGAAGTTAGACCTTGTGCAAGTGCATTTGAAGTTTTAGTCCGTTATGTAGTTTTTAACTTGGCAGTGTTCAAGGGCTCTCCTTAGACCCTAAATCGCTTCCCTTACACCTCCTATACTTATTATCATGTCAATGTGATATGGTACTGGTTGTGTAGCCTCCTTTTGACACACAAACAAAATCTCTAATCGTCATTGGCGCACTTTAAACTGTTGAATCCTTTTGGGAATTCACCCTTTTGTCTAAAGCCCTTCCACGCTCATCCTAGTCCATTTTATTACTTTTTGGCTTTATTATCCTCTGGCAGTCCCCATGCTCCGATCTTGGTCTGGTTTTGACATTTTAAAGCCGGTTTTGATAAATTTCACTATTCAAATTTACGTGACCTTACAATTTAATATTTAGCATTACTTTTACTTATTTAGTAGCTTTCATAGGCCATATGCCTGGCATGTCCGTAGACACTTCAAGTGTTTAACTACATATTTTGTCATTATATTATAAAGGAACTTAAAAGAGATATTTATAAAATTAATTGATAAAAAGATTAATATGAGTATTGAAAATGATAAACTGGTCAATCTATATATAATATAAAGTTAGGAATAGACAAGGTGATGTGACACCTCTCTATGGCCGCCGATGGTATTTATGTTTTTTCTCCTTTTTTTGGCCTTTTTCCTATTTTTTCCCATTTATGTGCTATGTAAAAAAACAACAACAATTACTCATTAAACTCTCTTTACTATGGTAAATGTGCTGAAGTTTTTACTTCCACAGATGAATGAAACGTTTTGCAACAACTGAATCGCACATCACTTAAGGTAGCAAATAGAAGTTACGTCACCAGTTTTTTCTTTCATATTGTGCAGTTACTTACCCATTAATCTTGAGTATTTACTTGCCCATTAATTTTTGAGTATTTAGTTGCCCATAAAGATTCATCTTTGCTCTGCCTAATAAAGCTAACCGTTTGATTTTGAACTGGAAAGCCCACGCAGAAATATTAGCACAAACACATTCTTTCAATTAGTATGGAAAATGGAAAGACTCCATTCTTAATTATGGAATTTCAAAGGGTTTTTAGCATCAAATCTTGAACATGTTATATATACAAACTTATCTTTCAGCTTGTTTTGATACGAGTAAGTGGATTTCATCCCTTTTTTTTGTTTTCAGCTTAAATTCTTATAAAGTGTAAATCTTCTATTTGTTTCATTTCAACTAATGGTCATTTTATGCTTTCTTATAGGTGCAAGATATGCGTAGAGTGGTACATGTATCTTTTAAAATTCAGCAGCTCACAAACTCATGCGCTCCAATTGTGTTTCTATCTCAGATTTCAAATGTTTTGAATAAGCAATAATCATTGTGGCGTTGCACTCGCTAAATACTTATCCACTCGATGTTTACACTAAATCATGTAATTTACTGTAGTTAAGTGATTTAATGAGCTAAGAATGCATTTAGTTAATCATGTTAAACTTCTATATGCAAAAACATCATGCATCTATTAACTTGATATAAACACTGAGTACTAATGAATTTTTTACCTTTGTACATATGGTGATTACTTGGTTCATGGATAAGTTATAGATGGATTCTAATACTGATTTTACGGTCAAGAGCAATGTTAATTATTGTGTTTCAAAAATTGATTTTCATGTTCTATAATTTTTTGCAACTTATGCTTACAATAGGTGTGATGAAAGATTGTTGATATTGTTTCCTAGACTTAAAAGATAAAGGCAGTTTACCCTTTCGTTTTTCTTTAGAAAAAAAAAAGGTAATAAAAAGAATGGTTGAAAAGAGTAAGAACAAAGAAGCAAAAAAGCAAGTAAAACACAGAACGGAAATAGCAAATTTCCTAGAGTAGGAGCTTATTTATGAATGGAGAATTGAGAGGGAGATCAAGAAATACGAAAAGAAAGAAAAAAATAACAATATATAGAGAAGGAAAAAGAATATGAAAAGAAGTGATTTTCTTTCATAGAGCGAATGCATATTTTTTTCTTATGACCGCGCTTCGCGTGGGCTATTTTACTAGTATTAATATAATAGTATGTATTAGCGATAAATAGTTTACAACAATTGTTACTAAGAAATTAAAATAAAGGAGGCAAGCGCAATACTCAAATAATGAGGTTAGTGTTACGACATAAACATAGGATGTATCTGAAATTACCCAAAAATAAATATATTTTTTTTCAAAAAAGCACATGCTAACATCTACAATGTTATGCCTGCACATTTGCTTCGCCAAACCAGACCAGCGACAAAAAGAATAGGGTCATTGGCACTTATGTCCCTATTTTGTGCTGGTCTTTAATTTGCGCCCCTTTATAACAAACAATTTTTTCGCACATCATAATATCCTCACAAGTTATGTTCCGCGTCCTTAACGAACTTATGCCCCGCTAGGCATAAGTTCCGTTGAGGGCAAAGTTAAAGACCAGCCCATCTGAATGGAAAACTGTGCAATTTAGAGTAGCGCCTAAGAAGAATCCCCAAATCGAAACAGAACTGCAAAGTCATCAATATAGATACAGCAAACTTCATACTGAAAAATGAAAACCAAATTCAAACTCTTATTGGAATAGGTAGTGTTGCAACTCAAGGCATGTAGTCTCAGTTGTGCACAGAGGATTCTTGTGCTTTGCTCATCACAAACAAATAAAATAGTTGAAAAAAATACTAAAACCAAGAATAGTTCCTTCCTTTGCTAGGAATAAACCATTCTCAAGACCGTCAAAGTTAAAAGACAATAATAATGTTGTTTTGTTTCTCAAAAAAACTGAGAATGCTTTTATCTTCTTCCAGCCAGTCAACCCCATATTACAGCCATAGGAATCATCCCAGTTTATCATTTACAGAAGAGCCATAAAGCATGTATCCTGATAGAATTGATACATCAGAGAACAGATGCTTTACTTGTGTGCTCATGGACACAAAACTATGTTTTCAATTCAAGATTTTGGACTCAATTTCTTCCAAGCTCAAGCCTTTAGTCTCTGGAACAGAGGTGACTACAAATAGAAGTGACAACAAAGCAATCACTCCAAATAGAAGGAAAATATTTTCTGCCCCAAGCAACTCCTGCAAAGTGGAAACCATGACCATCTATCTAACACAGGCTACAGTGGAATTGACATTTGCAGGAGAGCAAATTCTTACCTTCAGAGGTGAAAAAGCAAAGGTTACTATCGCATTAGAACCAAAATTCGTGAGAACAGCTAGACTTATCCCCTTCCCTCTGGTGCGGAGCGGGAATATCTCTGATACCATAAGCCAGCTAATAGGCCCAAAAGATATCTTCAATGCCATGGAACAAACATATTTCAATGAGGTCATTCATCACCATGACACACTAACAAAACCCTAGATTCAAAGTGATATAATGCTTGGTTACAAATATAAAAAAATATTTTAGCGATTACCTTTCCTCACTGGTACCTATAATCGTCATAGCTCAAAATGTGAGATAGTAACTCAGAAGGTCACCAACTATGGGTAATTATCTATCAAAGTCATGTTTATTTTTTTTTTTTTGTAACGACAAGGTCACCCAACTTTGCTTATGTCACTGTTTTAATATTTGGCCAACAAAATATGGCATGACATTTTATTTAGTCCACATGGACTTTCTCTTTTTTTTTTTTTTTTCCTCAGTCCACATGGCAATAAACCACGACCCAACCTAAGCCTAACCCCATAACCCATATTAATCCTATTCTCTCTCAATTAAAATACAGTTTCACTCTCTGATAATATTTGGCCCCTCGTTTTATAAAATCATGCCGTCTTCTTTCTCCTTCTCCCAGGCAAAGTTCATTAAGAATTTTTTATAACAACGTTGTAAAGATTATTTTTATTGTTCATCCAAGTAATGAAAGTCCCTTGTATAAGTTTTAACTAGACAACCTCATCATGTAAGCTTAGTCAATTTGACATGCTCACGAAAAATGAATATTTACTACAAACATTCTACATTAAGACTTTAACCAAACAGCCTCACTGTGTCGGCTTTTTGGTAGTAAAGATTCTTTTTTTTCTTGAGCATGTCAAATTGTAAGCTTACACAATGAGGGTGTTTGGTTAAAGCTTATACAAGGCCCAAGGGACTTTCATTACTTGGATGAACAATAAAAAGAATCTTCACAACGTAATTAAAAAAGATCCTTAATGGACTTCGCCTGAGAAAAGAAGAAAGAAGACGACACGATTTTATAAAACGAGGGGCCTATTTTTTTTTTTTTTAAGAGAGTGAAAACTTTATTTTAATTGAGAGAGTATAGGATTAATTTGGGTTATGAGTTAGGGTTGGGTCGGGTCGAGTAGGGTCGTGGTTTATTACCCTGTGGGCTGAGGAAAAAATAAGAAGTCCATGAGGACTAAATAAAATGCAATGTCATATTTTGTTGGCCAAATATTAACAGGATGACTTTTGAAGTGATATAAGCAAAGTTAGGTGACCTTGTTATTCCACAAAAAAAAAAAAAAAAAAACATGACTTTGATAGATAATTACCCATAGTTGGATGACCTTCTGAGTTACTATCTCCACAAAATGCTAACAAAATCTTATATGGTTATTTAACAATACAAAAAACTTATACAGTATCTGTTGCTAATATAGAAGAGAATAAAGTCCATCGTAGTTCATGCAACATTAAAGAACGAACAAGGTGCAACTTAACTGAAGCTCCACAATCAATCACTTCATAAGACGCATGTGACATGTCAAGTTTAAAAGATATAACTTCAGTGCAGAATGCCGTTCTTAAACACTTTACCTTTGAATGTCTAATGATCAAAATCTTCAGCAATAAAAGCATTAATTAACATGTCACTCAGATTGTTTCAAATTAAATGTCGTGCTCTGATTTTGAAGTGGCTTTTCAAAATAAAGACATCATTTAACATAGCAACTGACTATCAATAAATCCATATTATGTAATACATCTTCTAGGATTGCAACTGCAATATGAGAACTTAATACATATTTTCTCTTACTAATACCTAAAGGAAACTATTTTCAAAAATAAAAAAATGTTACTGAATAGTATTAGGATGAAATGCGCCACAATACAACAGATCGGATGCAGAGGATTCATATGCCAGACCCCAGTTAGGATTTGAGGTTTTGTTGATGGATTGATCAGGTGTAAGAATTAAATAATTTTGAGAAAAGGATAAGTGACGCAATCGAAAAAGCTTTTCTCAATTGTAAGATATTGTTAACTTGCAATATACACTAAATTGAATATGTTGGCCTACTAATAAATTAGTGAAAGCCATTAAGTAAAATTTTCTTTTATAATTGAGAAATTCCCGAAGGCCAATAGCATACAGTTTGAAACTTGGTGGATAATGGCCCGCCCCTTTACCCTTCTCCCTTTAAATATCAGTTTTTTGTCTGTGGCAGTGTTTGAACCCGTGACGTGTGCCTAACCCACACATCACAAGTTGCGTTCTTACCATTAGACCAAAACCCTAGGGGGCTACTCCGCATTAGGTAAATTGCTGACAAAATTAGGGAGTTGGGGAATAAACAATTAAGTATTCCATATTAAAGAGCATAGAGAGGAAACAAGTTCTCTGAAATAACTAGGAAGATGATAGATCAAGGTCAATACCTTAGTTTAAGTTAATATTGAATCTTAACACCTACAATTATAGAGTTGTTTGCGCAAGCATGAGTATATGGGAGCATCACCTGGTAGCATCCCACGTAGAGAAGCAGAGCACCAACAGCAACTAAAGGGAAACTCCCGAGAAATTTATAATAAGCTGAAAGAAGAAAGAGTGATAGGGCCTGTAGATCACATCACACAAACAGCAACACTTTCTCTCAGAAATCATACCAACAAGTAGAAAAATGGTAAGTATCTAAAGTACAATTCTATGATTAGATGCTTACAATCCCACTGACTCCTCCAATCAACAATGGCCTTCTCCCAAGATCATCAGCTTTTAGGACAGCGACTGCCGTCATCAGTGACTGCAGGAGAATAAGTAAACTCGACGCAAACAAAGAGCCAGAGTATCAGGCAGAAATTAATACTCCAGTCTAACAAACTACCAATCCTTCTGATAAAGGCTCAAGTTAATATTCTTCAACGAGAGCTAAAAGACTTCTCCAGGCTCCAGTTACTTAACTTACCTTAAATACACCAATAATGACTGAAACTCGAGCAGCATCTGCAGCCGCAGAAAAACCAGCACTCTAGGAACAAATTGTTTTAATATTACCTCATGCAAGATGAAATTATAACGAGAAAATGTAAAGAGTGTAACCAGAAGGATACCTGAAGAATTGAACCAGCATAATATAGAACACTTGGCTGCCCAGTTATCTGTCAAAACTACCACATAAGCTTGAGAGCACGAAACTACTTTGATGTCGTCTATATGAAAACTGCAAAGTATCACAAAACAAAAGGAGAAGCTCAATCTCAAACTATATTACCTGTTGAAAAAGGACCAAACCTCCGCCAATTGTAAATGCTTTCAAACTTGGCCCTTGCAGTACCTCCAGAAAATTTCCTTCAACTTCATCTGAGTAGGCAGTTTTCAATGAGATAATAGTATCTTCTATTTGTTTTTCAGATATTTTATCACCAGCAGGGCGGCCTCTCAGTTTGCTCAATGCTCCCATAGCCTTCTCTTTGTATTCCTGCAATGGTCCTTTACCTTGAATTGCCCTCAGAAGTAACCATCTGGGAGAGGGAGGGAGAGTCCACATTCCAAGCCCCATCAATAAAGCAATTGGAGCACTAAATCCAAACATGTAACGCCACCCTCCAATGACATTAATTTCATAGCTACCTACAAAATAACCCAGCTGGAAAATCCATCATTCAGTGTGATCCATTTCTCTTGCCAAATTAAGATGATAAGAGAATTTAAGAGATATAATAGATACACATACCAAAATACCAAATACTATTGCCAGCTCCTTTAAAGAGATTAATGTCCCTCTGATTTGGGATGGACAAGTCTCTGCTATATATAGAGGTGCTCCATGCATTGCCTATTGAAATAAGGCCAATGAAGAATCTCAGGTACAATAGATTAAGCTGTGACAGAGATATGGCCGGTATAGCAAGCACAAAGGATGCAACTGAGATGAGTAAAAAGCAAAATAAAACCTACCAAACCGATTCCTAGCCCATAGACAAGCCGGCCGAACAAGAGTACCCCTAGTCCTGGAGCATAGGCAGTTAGTGAACCGCCAGCCGCATATAAAATGGCTGCTATGATTAGTTCCCTCCTCCTTCCTGTACAAGTTAACCCAAAAAAAAAAAAAGCTAATATTATTTCTGAATAAATTTGAGACTCAGCAAAACTCAAAGTAATTGAACTCCACCTAGGAAATCAGCAAATGGGTAGGCGAGTATGGAACCAATAAGAGCTCCATAAAGGGAACCACTGACCTATATCCACGGGAAAAAAGAAGAATAGATATTCAAAAATTTGCTATGTATGAGCAATAATTACTCATGGAATATGCGACATAGAAAGCATACCACAAGACCAAGCTGAACAGCAGAGAGGCTGTACCAAGTCGTTCCACTAAGCTCAGGTGACTGATACATCAGATTTTTAAAAAGTCCATAAGTGATGTACATGAATAGTAAAGCAGCTAGGATACAGGATACAGCAATGAAATTGACAATTACCTGCAATGCGATGGTAGCACTTGAGGTCGCACCAATATCATAACCAAATAGTAAACCACCTAGGGCCGGGAAGATAAATCTGTATTTGACACAATAAGTCTTTACTTTGCATGGAGAAAACCATACAATCTAAAAAGGAAAACCATGATATATTTATTGGGCAAGTCAACATACTTATTTGAACATTTTAGATCACATGACATTTTTGTTCACTTCTATTGCTGAATAGTTGACCGAGATCACAAAGAGCAACGTGACAAAAGAATTTAGATGGAAAATTGTATATCTAGAGTGTATGGATGGCAAAAACTTGTCACTTAATATCACATACATGAGTATACGCATCGCAATCAAGTACGACTATTGTCACACGGAGACGAATACTAATCAATTGTTAATTAAAAATAACTTCAATTTTCTCAGATTGTCAATAAGTGAGTTAATTTTCTAAATTATTCAAGAATTAAGCTAAAGATGAAGTAAAAGACAACGACGAAGTACGGAATTCACCGAAGTTCAAGTCCTGTGGTTATAATTGCCTCGGTCACTTTATTTAACTGCTTGCATTCTCTTTGCCTTAGTTCAATAAATTGAGTTATTAACCCAGGGAGCCAATATATATAGGTAATTTTATTTTGAATTGCTTAGAAGGTCATAAGAGTTCTTTGTCTACTCTTCTTCAAAATATGATAACCTCAATAAGAAAAAGGTTATCAAATGTCCCATAATTTAAGAAAAAATAAATTAATACTTGAATTTATGTGTAGAAAATTCAACTCAAGAGAGTGTAGCTTAGTATCAATAACCTAAACCTTGTTTGCTCCACAAAACAAATTAAACAAGCCTTCATCAAAAACAAAATAAACAAGCTCTAACTAGTTGTTTTGGACTTGCTTATCAAGTCAAGTTCACCGCGTAGCTCTATTAGCTTAACTGGTTGCTTTAACCCACGGAGTAGAGACCCCTACCCCAACCTCTCCTAGTATTTGTCTAGATTATATATAAATGCTTTTAGGATAATGTTTTTTTTTGCTTACGTACCGAACACAAGAAAAAAAGTAAGAACCCGACTTATTTTCCTGAAAAACATTTTTCTTCATATGAACACACCCCAAAAAGAAAAATGAAACAAAATCTTGACTTGAATCTTAAGGGAAAATCTGGTTGAAGGAAGTATACTCGTAAAAAATACAAGGAGAGAAGAAAATTTAAGGGAAATACAGATTGAGGAGAAAAGGAAATTGATGAATGAGAGAGAAAAAGTGTTGAATTACTTACGGCAAAATAACAGAAGTCCAACTGAATTCCTCTACATTCCCTGACTCAGCGTTAGCTTCTTCTCCTGAAGATGCCGAAACCTGTTATGAAAAAAAGCAAGGAAGAGAAACAAAAAAGATAAATAAGAAACACAGGTAAAATTCGAAATTAAAGTATTCAGTTTATGTGCATCTACCTTCACTCTGAGACTGCTGTTGTTAGGCAGTAGTAATGGCAGTTTCCCCAGAAAATTTTCCTTGTTCCTTGCAATGAATGAGCAATTTCCTGTACATGGGTTTAGATTCTTAGCAATGAAGATGCAGGAGCTGGAGGTGAGGCTCTTGGATCGAATTAGCAATGGTGATTTTGAGAGTGTCACTACTGAGGGATTGTAGCAAGGTTGAAGACAAGTCAAAGCCATTGATGCACTACTATTGAGCACCATGAGAGTTGGAAAAAATAAAGCCATTAATAAAACGATCAAATTCACTTGTTGCTTGCCGACACGCGCGCTTCACGCGCTGCATAGAAACCACAAATTTTCGCTCCATAATACCACTCCAACATTAGCCATTCACATTTCAGAGTACATAAGTAACCTTGTCGGAGAAGGTTTAAGGATATAAAAATATAGTGTTGTTGTTTTGAAGTAATAATAAAAATAGTTAAATTTAGACATCTCTCTTCAGGTTTAGCTTTTGAAACTTCAAATTATTTTTAAAGTGAAACTTTCAGAAAATTGTTATCTAGTAATTCAATTCAACTTTTGAAAAAAAAAAAAAAAAGATAATTAAAATCTGTTAGAAAAATTTAAAAATATTGAAAAAAACAAGAATTAAATCATTCTGCAATGAGATAGACCAAATTAAGATCTTCTAATTACAACAAAGTAACATCCATATTGCTTCTCTATTTTTTTCATATAAAATGGATGAATCAAATGTAAAATTCTATACGAAGAATTAATACGAAGTTCTGTTAAGTTCAAAAAGCTAAAAGAATGTTAGTAAAATCAATGATTTCAAGGGTTTTCTTCCTTCTTTCAACAGTTTGCATTCATTCTCAGCAACTCAATCATCGAATAAATGGTGCAAACACAATCTGTATTAAAAGAATAGATATTATATCATTTAACAGATCTACTTAGGCTAGAGATGTAAGCAAACTCGGCGCTTCATCGTCGAATTTGAAAGACAATGACTCATTGACTAATAGAAAGAGGCAACTCGTTTCTCAAACTCTTATTTTTCTCAAAGTTATTGGATGACCTATGCTACACGATTAGTCTTTTGAAAGTTTTATCACTTTAAAAATATTTACTAAATAACTAAAACAAAAGAGTATACCAAAAGGGCGGATTGGTCCGGTCATAATTTTTTTTTTTAATGATAAATATGTAAAAAGAATTGTTACACGAAAAATTAAAATAGGGAAGATAAGTGTAATATTGTCAATTCGAAAAACGCTCCTTTCTCTCTCCTAAACCCATGCAAACCCTAGGAGCCGTCATCTAAACTCATGGCCACCACGGCCACTGGTCAGCCGACTCCGGTGACTGGCTAGTCTTCTTCCACCCCCTCTTCATCTCTTCAAACAGTTCATAATCAAGTAGATGCCTCTATGCCAAAATATAATGAATTCTTCAAACCTACAACCCTAAATCTCATGCAAAACCCTACTTCCACATCCAATATTCCAATGAAGAAGGTGTCGTTTATTAATGGTACTCCTGTTTTACTATCACGACCCAACCGGAGGGCCATGACGGGCACCCAGGGCTAACCCACCGGGCACCTCTCATCGTACAATCACATTCGTATCTAGGTGAGCCACATGGCTTCAACAAACTCTATGCCTCAATATTACCACTTCTAACAGCTAAAACACTTTTATATCAACAAACTCTATGCCTCAATATTACCACTTCCAACAGCTAAAACACTTTTATATCAACATCAACAACTACGCCCATATACATATATACAAGCCGACGAGGCTTAACAAAATAATATACCAAAAGTATGAGCCGACAAGGCAAAAGACATCTACTATACATGACTGTCTACGAGCCTCTAAAAAGAGTATGGAACATTATCATAAAGACAGGACAGGGCTCCGCCATGCCCATATATGCACAAAAGAATAGTATCCACAGTTGCAGCTCCGGATCAAATGGAGCTCCTCTGAGTAATCACTGGATATGCAGCCTAAGGATCAAGCTATCTTCCTGTCCACCTGCGGGCATGACGCAGTGTCCACAAACAAAAAGACGTCAGTACGAATAATGTACTGAGTATGTAAAGCATAATCAATAGCATAATGGAAGCATGAGAAATAACATAAGATAGAAGAATCATGGAAGGATAGGGCCCTTTATACCTCTAGCGACAATCATCATGTTTTCTTACTCTTTTTCTAATAGGAACCTTCCATTTCTACTGTTTACTTGTATAATAATACTATACCCGACGATAAAGGTTCGGTGTCTCACATACCCGGCAATGACAAGGCTCGGTGTTATACATACCTGGCCCTACCAAGGCTCAGTGTTATCCATACCCAACTGCAGTGGTGCGCGCGCGGTAGATGTCATACCTGACCACATAAGCTCGGTATTACATAATAGTCATACATAATTATCAACATCATCATCATCATTGTTTTCACTATATCCTTCCTTAGAGGATCAACTATCATGTACTGAAGGTAATGGTATTGTGAGAATACTAAGAATCATGAGCTTTAGTAATTCTAGGGATGAAGTCATTTTGGAAGACGTTATGGAACTCATGTGAAGGTATATAGTGATGGGATCATGCCTTAATAAAAGACGGGTTAGCCTTACATACCTCTTTGTCTTCTTAATTACTTAACGTTCACCATCGAAGCTTGAGAAATCTACATTTAGAAGGATTCATACCTTGGTTAAGCCTTAAAGATACTCTTAAATTCAAACTAGAATAATTCATGAGTTAACAAAAATTGGGCAGCATTTCTCCTATTTCATCGAATTCCACCATATTACAAAACAACTCCCAAACAACCATAATAACATCCACAACATCATAATCAAGTAATCACATTCCATTAAGTCTTCAAAATTCATTCTCATATTCAACTTATACTAACAACTTCACACCAACCCTTAGCACATTTTCGTGCAATGCTTCCTCATCATTATTACTACCTTTTATAACAAGATTATATCCATAGCATACTAAGAATCATGATTAAAGTTGGATTACTACTCAAAAACATCATGAAAACTATATTTAGACTTCATATTCTACTTTCTCCTTCTACCCAAGTTGTTCAACAACTAAGCATTCTTGATAACATGAAATAAGCATGAAAACTAACCTTTTATCTCATAAGAATGAGCTTTGGAGCAAGTTATCAACTTGTATGAAAACCCTAGCTTCAATACCCAAGTTGTTCTTGGAGTCTACTAACCCTAGTGAGCCTTCTAACACATGAACACCTTAAGTCTTGCTACTAGATCTTTGTTTTCTCTTGGGTTTGGGTGTAATATGCTTAGAGAAGGGTTTTTGAGCTTTGGAGAGCTTAGAGGAAGTGCGGGAAATGAAAAAGGAGCAAGGGTCGTCCATGTATATAAAAAGAAAAATCTGACCCGACCCGATTATATGGCCAATTGTACGGGCCGTATAAATCATATGGTCCGTACAATTGGACCGTATAATTCTACCAGAAAGTCACCCTTCTCTGGAAGCATTCTACGGACCATTATACGGGCCGTATAAATTATACGGTCCGTACAAATGGCCGTACAAACTGTAAATTCCCCAAACTCATCCTCGTCGATTCGTTTGACTTCCAATCCTTGTGGGGCCTTCTTGGTACTTATGTAACACTTTATTAATCATCTAATAGGCCCTATAGCAGCCCCTCAAGACATCACTAAATACGTATCGAATCAACTATCGCGAAAACTCTTCCAAACATGACTTACATTTCACTTCCTTCAACAAACTTAGTCTCACATGTTCATATGACTTCGAAATCTTATGGTACGCACTTTAAGCTATCTAATACTCTCCTTAATCTCGTAAGAGTTTCATATTCACCTTAAGCTCACATTAGTCTACTTACAAGGCAACAATCCGGAATCTCCGAGGTGTAATATTTGCGTTGGACACAAAAGGAAGTTGATGAAATGGAAGTTATGGAGAACCTTAAACATGCTGTCATAGGAAAGTTTTTGAATGGTTGGCCATCACTGGAGGAATTGAGAACTATCATTCCCATACAATGTGGGCTGAAAGGAAAGTGTGACATTGGTTTATTTCGATCTAGGCATATTTTGATTCGATTGTCTCTAATGGAGGACTTTATTAAGTTGTGGTCCAAGGGGTCTTATTATTTATAGGCTAAAGATGGTTTCTCATATCAGATGAGACCATTGATAAATGACTCTAAGTTCATAAATCTAGTTCCAAATGATTCTCAAAAATCTAGTTCCAAATGATTCTCAAAACATTATTTTAGAACATTAGATTTACTATCAGATTTACCACAATTTGTTAATATGGAAATCGAAGATGAGAAGACAAGGAGATTAATGTGATTAAAGTTAAGATTCACTATGATTATCTTCCAAAATATTGTGGAGAATAAAGTGCAAATGTTGCATAGACATCACAATTTGTTGATGGAGCCTTTTCAAAATGCTAATACAATTCATCAGTATAGGAGAAGGATTGGTATGCCTTATGCCAACAATAATTGTAATGGGAAAATTTGGTTCTTTATGAATGATAATATTGATATGGATATTTTAGATGACACTTCTCAACAAGTCACAACAAGTTTGATTTTCAAGAAGATGATCAAATGGAACAGGACAACAGGAGATAATGGTTGTGACATTACTTGCAAAATGCAAGATCCCGGCTTTTGAGAGATTGTCTTTATGGGATAGCATGTATTGATAATTATGTAGATGGTATGAATATTCCTAGCATAGTGGTCGATTGGAGGATATTTCGATTATTGTCATATTGAATGAAGAAGAAAATATTGGTGGTTTACCCGTTTTTCCTCGAATCATAATGAAGATTTTGCCTTTTGGCAGATCAATTATTGTAGAATTGATTGTCAACAATTAGTTTGTGAAGAGGCCTCAATTATTAGCCCTTTCAGGATTGGTGGAATGGTAGAGCTATAACTATTTCACAAGATCATGTATTTTCAAAAGATTGGATAGGATCTTCCGATGTCAACAATATTGACTTAAATGATGCAAAAAGTGGTGGAACAAGTCCCTATAGGGGGGAAAAGATTCAAATATTGGACATTTGCTTTAGTACTTGGGAAAGTTAGTAAGGAAGCTTCTATTTCTCCAAAAACTTCAAAGGCTCATGCTAAAGGAAAAAAGGAAAACTTGTGAAGATCAAACATTGATCAACTACTTTGTGAGCTCACAAATCTAGTTCCAAATGATTTCAAAAATTATTTTAGAAATTCGGAGGCCTTCCATAAAGTGCAAATGTTGAGACATCACAATTTTTAAGGAGCCTTTTCAAAATGCTAATAATTCATCAAGATAGGAGAAGGATTGATGTGAATGATGTCTTTATTTCTTTGACGATAATATTGATACAAGTTAATGACACTTCTCAACAAGTCTTTATCGTTTTTTCCGGAGTCAGACAAGACTTATGGGAGATATTTTTATGCAAAATGCGATGCTTTTGAGAGATTGTCTTTATGGGAAAATATTTTTAAGATTAAGGAATATTCCTTGGTTGTTCGAGGGGATTTCAATGTCATATTGAATGAAGGAAATATTGGTGGAATGATTCTCCCAAGATTTTGCCTTTTGCATCAATTATTGTGAATTATCCGAAATTAGTTTCAACGAAAAATATTTGAATGGTTATGAGGAGTGTATTTTGGAAGATCTTATCTAAAAGCAGCTTTCAAGATTGGTTTGGACATTTCAGCCGATCATTTATCAAGAACTTGGTTCGATCGACTGCTCCCATGCTCGAGATGATGATAATCAACACTAGCCATTCTTTTCGAGGGCTTTAAGGAGATATGGTTAATCGATTGGTAGGATGTGAAAAGTCTTTAACTCTATTGAAAAAGATAAAGGCTTATCCGTATAGACAGGTTTTGGAGATATTACAAATGCGAAAATATTGTTAAGATTGAGTTCCATCCGAAGGAAATAGAATGATTCTCCAAAGAGCTCAAGTAATGAAAAAATATTTGCATTATGAGGAGGAATTTTGAAGCAAAAAAGCCGGGTTTCACTTTTTATCGATAAGAATACTAGATTCTTTACAATATGGTTAGGGTAGGAGGAAAAGAACTGATCGAAAAAGATAAAGGATTCGAGGGTATTTGTATTACAAATGCGAGGATGAATCGTATTCTTTTTATCGAAGATACTCGGTGAAATGATCATGCTGATTCTTTATTCTTGAATCATATTCCTGAGATGCTGAGTCAAGAGGATAATGAGATGATGTGTGCTACACCAACTATTGATGAGGTAAAAAATGTTGTGTTTGAATTATCAGAGGATAGTGCAAGTGGTCCTGATGGCCTGAGTGGTCTATTTTACCAAGCTTGTTGGGATATAGTTGGTAATGATATACTGTGTGCGGTTAAAGCTTTTTAGGAAGGACATACACTTCCTAAGTCCATTACACACACTAACCTGGTGTTGCTGCCTGAGAAGAATGAGGTAGAGACTTTCTCAGCTATGAGGCCTATTAGACTAAGCAACTTCATTAATAAGGTTATTTCAAGGGTGATTTCTGACAGGATGGATAAAGTTTTGTCAAGTCTGATATCTGCTAATAAATTAAGTTTTGTAAAGGGCAGGAATATCATTAAGAATGTGTTGTTAGCTTAAGAGATTGTGATTGACATTAGATTGAGAGGCAAGCCAGCAAATGTGGTCATTAAGCTTGACATGACAAGGCCTATGATAGGGTGTCCTGGTTGTTTTTAACTACGGTCCTTAGAAGAATGAGATTTACTGAGATTCTCGTTGACATGATTTGGAGGTTGATAGCTAATAATTGGTATTCTGTGCTCATAAATGGTCAGTCTCATGGCTTCTTTCATTCTACTATGGGAGTCAAACAAGGTGATCCTTTGTCACATGCTCTATTCATCCTGTCTGCTGAAGTTCTTACAAGGGCATTAAATGCATTGTTTGAGGATAACAAGTTTAAAGGATTTGGTATGCCAAAATAGAGTCCTGAGTTAAATCATCTTGCTTATGCAGATGATAAAATCATTTTCACATCTGCAGACAACTACTCTTTGAACTTAATTATGAACACTTTGTAGAAGTATGAGGAGATTTCTAGACAACTAATTAGCAAAAGAAAGAGTTCTTTCTACATGTATTCTAAGATTACAAACAATCTGATCCAGCAGGTGGAAACTATCACTGGATTTTCAAAAGGTTCTTTTCCTTTTGTATATCTAGGTTGTCCTATTACTCATGCTAAGAAAATGAAGGCTGATTATAATGATCTCCTCAAGAAGGTAAGGGACAAGTTGCATGCATGGAAAGGAAAGTTGTTATCTCCAGGGGAAAAGCAGTGTTAATTACTAGTGTATTACAAAGCATTCCTATCCACTTGTTATCTGTTATTAAACCTCCAAAGTGTGTGATCAAGGAACTTCACAAGATTTTTGCAAAGTTCTTCTCGAGTAGTAAAGAAGATATTAAAAAGAGACACTGGTCTGCATGGTTCAATATGTGCTATCCAAAACATGAAAGGGGCTTAGGATTTAGGTCCATTTTTTATGTGTCAAAAGCTCTATGTGCTAAACTATGCTGGAGGTTTAGAACTGTACACTCTTTATGGTCAAATTTTATATGGATCAAGTATTGTAAAAAACAATATCCTCAGAATGTTCAATGGAAGGGTGGATCTCAAGTTTGGAAGATGATGCTTGAAGCTAGAGACAATATAGAGCAGGAGATTTGGTGGAAACTAGGAAAGGCACCGCAAATGTCCGGTTTGACAATTGGACAAGGCTAGGAGCTTTATACTATGTACTTCCACAATAATTCCCTATTGATGAGAGAGTGGAAGATGTGAAAGAGCTTATGAATGGAGGAAGTTGGGATATTTTCAATCTGCAACAGTTTTTTCCTGAAGAGATTATTGATCACATAAGGGTTGAACTAGAAATAAAGGAAAAATTCTCAAGAATGGGATAAGCCTTGGTGGATGATGACTAGTACTAGTGACTTTTCTGTGGCAAGTGCATAGGAGTTGTTAAGGCAAAAATTTCACTTTAATGAGATTTATAAGGACATGTGGATCAAAGGTTTGCCTTTTAAAATCTCCTTTTTCTTATGGAGATTGTGGAAGTTTAAGATTCCTGTTGATGAAGTTCTAACCTCCATAGGAATCAATGTGGTTTCTAGATGTATATGCTGCAGAGTTCATCAATAAGAGACCATTGATCATCTGTTTTTAAATAGTAACTTTGTAGCCTCTATTTGGAGTGTGTTCAACAATGCTGCTGGCCTTACTATTACTTGTACACAGGTCAAGCAAGTAGTGATAAAATGGTGGAATACTCCATGTCATTACAAGCTGAGACCTGTTTACAAAGCAGTGCCAGCCATCATATTGTGGCATTTATGAAAGTGAAGGAGTACTACTTTGCATGGAGGCTCTATGTCTGTGTGCAAGGTGCTGCATGAGATTAACTTGAGGATTTACTTGTTTTTTAGAACTATATTTCCTCTCATACAAGATATTCCAAAGAAATGGCCTGATATCATTGATTTCTTTGAGAAGTTTAAGCCAAAACTCAGTTGCAAGATTGTCTTATGGAGATTGCCAGCAAGAGGATGGGTAAAATTAATTGTGATGGAGCAATAAAAGGAAATCCTGGTCCAAGTGCCATTGCCTTTTGTGTTAGAAATGAAAAGGGAGATTTGCTGTTTGCTGCAGGATAGAAAATTCCTGATGGAAACAATCTGGTTGCTGAGGCTGTTGCTATTAAGAAAGGAGTTGAGCATTGCATTGAAAATGATCTGGTTCCTTTGATAATTGAGACTGATTCTCTAGCTATGCAGAGGTTCATCATGGGTGAATAGGACATCCCTTGGAGTATTGTGATGATAATAAAGGAGATCCAAAGATTAATGAAGGGAAATATAGTGAAGGTGGAGCACATCTTCAGAGAAGGCAATGGACTAGCAGATTTTTTGGCTAACTTTGTTTTTGGTTTTGCAGGTACACAGCAGTTCACTAATTATCAGGAATTACCAACTATGGCTAGAAGAAGTCTCCACTCAGATAAATCTCAGATAAGAATTAGATATGCTACAGGTACTATACAACTACAAACATGAGGAGGACGAAGCTTGCATCCGGTGCACGTTCCGTAGTTGTTTCATATTGCCATACATGAGATCTGTTGCTGAATTGATTTAGTACAGTTGGAAGCTATTTGTATGGGTGGTATTAGTGTGATTACATGCTCATTCCCTTGCAGAGAGTTTTCAGCTGTATTAGTCTCAAATCACAACAGGAATGGGACATATGACACAAGAAATACTTGCTGAATTGCACAAGCTGAAAATTGCAAGAAATGTGACCTGGAAATTGTTTTGGAGGCCTGAATGATATTCAACTAGATCTTGTTCCATACCACCTGGTGAGAGCTTGGAGGTGTGATTTATGAAGGAAGGTCAAGGCAACAGAATTTGTATTTCAAAGTGCTTTTTCATTACTGTTTTTAGCTTAGTAGCTTAATTTTTTGTTATTTTTGTTTGCTTCTCTTCTTTTTTTGCTTTCAAACTCTCCTAATTTGGAGTAGTTCTTTTGTACAGGATCTTTCTTTTAATAAATTCCCATCATTATGATGGTTTAGTTAAAAAAAAATTGTAATATTGTCAACCACAAGGGAGATTAGTGTTATGAGCGCAGACTTTGGTGGTCTCTAAAATTATCCCTAGTAAGAAATACAAGAAAATAAGAGGTGTAGCCAAAGACGCTTGGGGAAAGACAGATATATTTTTTCTCTTGAAACTGATGTACAAATGAATTGATTTAGCTTCTAGAAAAAGAAAAAAAAAAGTGGATGCGAGGCTTTCAGAGGTCGTTGCAAGGTTTTTCGTGCCTCGCTTGCACGTTGTTCGTTGAGCTACTTGTAAGTTGCCTTCTTGGTTGCAAGTCTCATGGAGCTGTTGCAAGGCTTTTCAGGAATTGGTTGCAAGTTTCTTGCATGAGCTACTTGCAAGCTGCATGCTTGACTGCAAGCTTCTTCAAGAAGTTGTAGGAGTACTTAAATGGACATCCATAATATAATATAATTTAGGATCTAACTACTACCTATGCACTCAAAGAACCAGGTTCTTTGAGCAACTATGCTAGAAGGTAAATTATGGAAAAATAAATCAACACAATGTTAGGTTGCACGACCTACTTCCTATCCTATGTCGTATCCGATTTTTGCTTATAGGATGGAACACATTACTCTACCTGTTCTATGCTAACATCTTGCGGAATTTAACCAACAGGTAAGTAAAGGACACGCGATATTTACGTGGAAACCACCCGGCTCACAAAGGCGATAAAAACCATGACCTACAGACCTGCAGGATTCACCCCAAACTCCACTACAACTGTGAGCCAACAACAAATTAAGTTACAAACTTTACAACCTAATTCCTCAGTCTTGCTACCCAAACTCTGACTAGCAAGCTATCTTCAAGTAGTAAACTCTTATTTGAAGTTACAATGCTTTGTATCTATGTATGTGCTTCTTAATAAGCGGATAAAGATACAAATCGATAATGGCAACCTAATACAAGATATCTAGACTTGTGAACTGGAGAGCATTATATAGTAAAACAGTTCCTTCAATCGTTCTTCTTGCACTAGGGACGCAACCCCAGATTCTTGAATATTCTGGATATGTCTTTTCCTCAATATTCTGAATTCTCTCTTTGTGGGTGCACAAAATTCTTCTTGGTAAGACTTGGGTATTTATAACAATTGTAGCTCCACAGGTCGGTGACAAAACCTTCTCCTTGTTGGACAATAACACGCAATAAGGTTTTGTGTTGCACTTAGATTCTTGCCTTGTTGAGTCGGCTTATTTTCCTTGTGGAAGGCTTACTAATCTCGACAAATATGGCAAGGAATCTTTCATACTTGATTGGCAAGTATTTACCATAATTCTTCTACAAATCCTTGTTGCTGCAGGATTTGTCTAGAGCATGTTCATGAACCTATTTCATCCACCTGGTTCGTCTGTCTCTGAATATCTGCATCTATTGAGCTGGAACATGTTCATATACCTATTTTACCAATCTCTTTCATTCTGCATCTGCCTTTGAACTACTTCTGAGATATTGCTTGTGTTACACCTTGGAAATTTTTTGTTAACGTGTAGTGAATAGACTAACAAGAGGGCACGACGTATACGATGTTTTGATAAGTAATAAATAGCATTTGATGACCCTAAGTAAGATCTCAAAGACATTCGATGTTAGATGAGAAAGTTACCAAAATAAGGCAAGGCATACGATAAGTATCGGAAGAGATTTACGATTATTGAATTAATGATAACTTAACGATGTTTTGAAGAAGATTCATAACATCCCTTAGATTGTTAATGAAGTCAAAAAGTGTCAAGAAGGGGGCCATAAGGATTGGGGATCAAAAACCCCAA